>NC_058413.1:64518307-64734546 GCF_002201575.2 Neomonachus schauinslandi | reverse complement strand
TTCCTTCCTTCCTTCCTTCCTTCCTTCCTTCCTTCCTTCCTTCCTTCCTTCCTTCCTTTCTTTCTTTCTTTCTTTCTTTCTTTCTTTCTTTCTTTCTTTCTTTCTTTCTTCTTTCTTTCTTTCTTTCTTTTTCTTTCCTTCTCTATTTCTTTCTGTCTACTTCAAGCGGTGAACAAATATAATTTTAAATTTGACCTATAATGCAAAGTTCATATGGGTGGTTAATTAGAAGTCATTTTCAAATTTAGAAGTATAAGTGATATGTTTGCATCCTGCATTTTTTATATTGCTCTTCAGGTGTACTTAGGATTCTATTAATTTAGACTGCCCTCTGAAAATTGAATATATGGAATTTTAAATAAAATTTATTTAAATGTTTTAGCATTTTAAAGACTATGTGGCATTCTTTAATGCAGCTTATACATAATTATCTACGTGTGTTGAATGTGTAGGTATGACTATCCACATGTGTATTTGTGTGTGTATAATTTCCTTTGTAAGAGTTAATTGTGGTGAACATCAAAGTAGAATTAAAACACTGGCAAACATTAGAAACTAAAATACTTAATGGTGTGATATCAATGGAGTTAATATGACTCATTGAACACTACATCAAAAACTAATGATTTAATATAACTATTAACTATTTAATATAATTTTAGCTTTATTCTGATTCAATTTTATAAAATTATTTAAGATTTGCTAACTAATAGCACATAAGCCATTATTATTATTAGAAACATAAATGACTGATGTTGGAGGAAAATATTTCCTCAACAATATACTGTGTCAAGATTTCTGTGAAATCATGTGGGCAAGAAGTAGAGTTAGATACTTCCAACTTTTCAACTATTATTTCATGACTTCTTTTCCTATTTTCTTTTTTTCAAGATTTTATTTATTTATTTGACATAGAGAGAGAGTGAGAGCAGGAGCATGAGCAGGGGGAGTGGGAGAGGGAGAAACAGGCTTCCAGCTGAGCAGGGAGCCCGATGTGGGGCTCGATCCCAGGACCCTGGGATCATGACCTGAGCCGAAGGCAGATGCTTAACACTGAGCCACCCAGGCACCCCCTTATTTTCTTTTTATAACTTTTATTCTAATAACAAAGTAATATGTTTAATGTTGAAAATGTAGAAAATATAAATTTGCCTAAATTAAAAACAGAATTAAAAAGCAAATCCTTAATAATGCCATAACACAAGGTAAACACTGGGATTTTTATAGAATGTTTTTCTAATATTTTCTTATGTAAACTTATGCATATATTTTTTTACAAAATTGGATCATGCACATACTGTTTTGTGGTCTGTTTTTAACAGTAATATTACAGATCATTTTCCTTTTTTGTTGATAATTTCCATTTTTTTATTATGTTACATTAATCACCATACATTACATCATTAGTTTTTAATGTAGTGTTCCATGATTCATTGTTTGCATATAACACCCAGTGATCCATGCAGTACTTGCCCTCTTTAAAACCCATCACCAGTCTAACCCATCCCCCCATCCCCCCTCCTCTCTAGAACTCTCAGTTTGTTCCTCAGAGTCCATAGTCTCTCATGGTTTGTCTCTCCCTCCAATTTCCCCCCTTCACTTTTCCCTTCCTGCTATCTTCTTCTTCTACTTTTTTTTTTTTAACGTATAATGTATTATTTGTTTCAGAGGCATAGGTCTGTGATTCAACAGTCTTTTTTTTTTTTTTAAGATTTTATTTATTTATTTGAGACAGAGAGAATGAGAGACAGAGAGCATGAGAGGGAGGAGGGTCAGAGGGAGAAGCAGACTCCCTGCTGAGCAGGGAGCCCGATGCAGGACTCGATCCAGGGACTCCAGGATCATGACCTGAGCCGAAGGCAGTCGCTTAACCAACTGAGCCACCCAGGCGCCCTGTGATTCAACAGTCTTACACAATTCACAGTGCACACACCATAGCACATACCCTCCCCAATGTATGTCACCCAGCCACCCCATCCCTCACATATATATATATATATCTTCTTTATCCATTCATCTGTCGATGGACATCTTGGCTCTTTCCACAGATTGGCTATTGTGGACATTGATATAAACATCGGGGTGCACGTACCCCTTCGGATCCCTACTGTTGTATCTTTAGGGTAAATACCCAGGAGTGCAATTGCTGGGTCATACCGTAGCTCTATTTTCAACTTTTTGAGGAACCTCCATACGGTTTTCCAGAGTGGCTTCACCAGCTTGCATTCCCACCAACAGTGTGGGAAGGTTCCCCTTTCTCTGCATCACCGCCAACATCTGTCGTTTCCTGACTTGTTAATTTTAGCCATTCTGACTGGTGTGAGGTGGCATCTCACTGAGGTTTTGATTTGAATTTCCCTGATGCCGAGCATTGCTGAGCACTTTTTCATGTGTCTGTTGGCCATTTGGATGTCTTTGGAAAAATGTCTGTTCATGTCTTCTGCCCATTTCTTTTTTTTTTTTTTAAAGATTTTATTTATTTATTTGACAGAGACAGAGACAGCGAGAGCAGGAACACAAGAAGGGGGAGTGGGAGAGGGAGAAGCAGGCTTCCTGCTGAGCCGGGAGCCCGATGTGGGACTCGATCCCAGGACCCTGGGATCATGACCTGAGCCAAAGGCAGTTGCTTAACCAACTGAGCCACCCAGGCGCCCTGCCCATTTCTTGATTGGATTATTTGTTCTTTGGGTGTTGAGTTTGATAAGTTCTTTATAGATTTTGGATACTAGCCCTTTATCTGATATGTCATTTGCAAATATCTTCTCCCAACCTGTTGGTTGTCTTTTGGGTTTTGTTGACTGTTTCTTTTGCTGTGCAAAAGCTTTTTATCCTGATGAGGTCCCGGTAGTTCATTTTTGCCTTTTTTTCCCTTGCCTTTGGCGATGTTTCTAGGATTTTGATGGACTCCTGTCTTCCATTAGGGTATTTCAACCATTTTGAGTTTATTTTTGTGTGTGGTGTAAGGAAATGATCCAGTCTTCTGCATGTGGCTGTCCAATTTTCCCAACACCATTTGTTGAAGAGACTGTCTTTTCCATTGGACATTCTTTCCTGATTTGTCAAAGATTACTTGACCATAGAATTGAGGGTCCATTTCTGGGCTCTCTATTCCGTTCCATTGATCTATGTGTCTGTTTTTGTGCCAGTACCATACTGTCTTGATGATGACAGCTTTATAATAGAGCTTGAAGTCTGTAATTGTCATGCCACCAGCTTTGCTTTTCTTTTTCAACATTCCTCTGGCTCTTTGGGGTCTTTTCTTGTTCCATACAAATTTGAGGATTATTTGTTCCATTTCTTCAAAAAAGTGGATGGTATTTTGATAGGGATTGCATTAAATGTGTAGATTGCTCTAGGTAGCATTGACATCTTCACAATATTTGTTCTTCCAATCCATGAGCATGGAACGTTTTTCCAATTCTTTGTGTCTTCCTCAATTTCTTTCATGAGTATTTCATAGTTTTCCGAGTACAGATCCTTTGCCTCTTTGGTTAGGTTTATTCCTAGATATCTTATGGTTTTGGGTGCAATTGTAAATGGGATCAACTCCTTAATTTCTCTTTCTTCTGTCTTGTTGTTGGTGTATAGGAATGCCACTGATTTCTGTGCATTGATTTTATATCCTGCCACTTTACTGAATTCCTGGATGAGTTCTAGCAGTTTTGGGGTGGAGTCTTTTGGGTTTTCCACATAAAGTATCATATCATCTGCAAAGAGTGAGAGTTTGACTTCTTATTTACTGACTCGGATGCCTTTTATTTCTTTTTGTTCTGATTGCTGTGGCTAGGACTTCTAATACTATGTTGAATAGCAGTGGTGATCGTGGACATCCCTGCAGTGTTCCTGACCTTAGGGGGAAGCTCTCAGTTTTCCCCCATTGAGAATGATATTTGCTGTGGGTTTTTTTAGATGGCTTTTATGATATTTAGGTATGTACCTTCTATCCCTATACTCTGAAGAGTTTTGATCAAGAAAGGATGCTGTACTTTGTCAAATGCTTTTTCTGCATCTATTGATAGTATCATATGGTTCTTGTTCTTTCTTTTTTAATATATTGTATCACAATGATTGATTTTCAGATGTTGAACCAACCTTGCAGCCCAGGGATAAATCCCACTTGGTTGTGGTGAATAATCCTTTTAATGTACTGTTGGATCCTCTTGGCTAGTATTTTGGTGAGAATTTTTGCATCCATGTTCATCAGGGATATTGGTCTGTCATTGTCCTTTTTAATGGGGTCTTTGTCTGGTTTTGGAATTAAGGTAATGGTGGCCTTCTAAAACGAGTTTGGAAATTTTCCTTTCATTTCTATTTTTTGGAACAGTTTCAGAAGAATAGGTATTAATTCTTCTTAAATGTTTGGTAGAATTCCCTGGAAAGCCATCTGGTCCTGGGCTATTGTTTGTTGGGAGATTTTTGATGACTGCTTCAATTTCCTTAGTGGTTATAGGTCTGTTCAGGTTTTCTATTTCTTCCTGGTTCAGTTTTGGTAGTTAATACATCTCTAGGGATGTATCCATTTCTTCCAGGTTATCTAATTTGCTGGCCTAGAGTTGCTCATAATATGTTTTTATAATTGTTTGTATTTCTTTGGTGTTGGTTGTTCTCTCTCCTCTTTAATTCATGATTTTGTTTACTTGGGTCATTTCTCTTTTCTTTTTGATAATTCTGGTCAGCGGTTTATCAATCTTATTAATTCTTTCAAAGAAGCAGCTCCTAGTTTTGTTGATCTGTTCTACTCTTCTTTTGTTTTCTAGTTCATTGATTTCTGCTCTGATCTTTATTATTTCACTTCTCCTGCTGGGGTTAGGCTTTATTTGCTGTTCTTTCTCCAGCTCCTTTAAGTGTAGGGTTAGGTTGTGCATTTGAGACCTTTCTTGTTTCTTGAGAGAGGCTTGTATGCACTGTCCTCTTAGGACTGCCTTTGCTGCATCCCAAAGATTTTGAACAGCAATGTTTTCATTTTCATTTTTTCCATAAATTTCTTTAATTCTTCTTTAATTTCCTGGGTGACCCATTCATTCTTTAGTAGGATGCTCTTTAGCCTCCATGTATTTGAGTTCTTTCCAACTTTCCTCTTGTGACTGTGTTCTACTTTCAAAGCGTTGTGTTCTGAAAATATGCAGGGAATGATCCCAGACTTTTGGTACCGTTTGAGACCTGATTTGTGACCCAGGATGTGATTTATCCTGGAGAATGTTCCATAGGCACTAGAGAAGAATGCCTATTCTGTTGCTTTGGGATGGACTGTTCTGAATATATCTGTGGGTTCCATTTGGTCCAGTGTATCATTTAAAGTCTTTATTTCCTTGTTGATTTTTGCTTAGATCATCTGTCCATTTCAGTGGTGAGGGGGGTGTTAAAGTCCCCCACTATTATTGTATTGTGGATGTGTTTCTTTGCTTTTATTTTTAATTGGCTTATATAATTGGCTGCTCCCATGTTAGGGGCATAGATATTCACAATTGTTAGATCTTCTTGTTGGATAGACCCTTTAAGTATGATATAGTGTCCTTCCTCATCTCTTACTATACTCTTTGGTTTATAATCTAATTTGTCTGATATAAGGATTGCCACCCCAGTTTTCTTTTGGTGTCCATTAGCATGGTAAATGGTTTTCCACCCCCTCACTTTCAATATGGGGGTGTCTTTGGGTCTAAAATGAGTCTCTTGCAGACAGCATATCAATGGGTCTTGTTTTTTTATCCAATCTGAAAGCCTGTGACTCTTGATTGTGCCATTTAGCCCATTTACATTCAGGGTAACTATTGAATGATATAAATTTAGTGCCATTGTATTGCCTGTAAGATGATTGTTACTGTATATTGTCTCTGTTCCTTTCTGGTCTATGTTATTTTTAGGCTCTCTATTTGCTTAGAGGACCCCTTTCAATATTTCTTGTAGGGCAGGTTTCGTGTTTACAAATTCCTTTAGTTTTTGTTTGTTCTGGAAGCTTTTTATCTCTCCTCCTATTTTCAATGAGAGCCTAGCTGGATATAGTATTCTTGGCTGCATATTTTTCTCATTTAGTGCTCTGAATATATCATGCCAGTCCTTTCTGACCTGCCAGGTCTCTGTGGTTAGGTCTTTTGCCAATCTAATGTTTCTACTCTTGTAGGCTACAGATCTCTTCTCCTGAGCTACTTTCAGGATTTTCTCTTTTTCTGTGAGACTCGTAAGTTTTACTATTATATGTTGGGGTGTTGACCTATTTTTATTGATTTTGAGGGGAGTTCTCTGTGCCTCCTGGATTTTGATGCCTGTTTCCTTCCCCAAATTAGGGAAGTTCTCTGCTATAATTTGCTCCAATATACCTTCTGCCCCTCTCTCTCTTTCTTCTTCTTCTTGGATTCCAATATTGTTTCATGTTATGGTATCGCTAATCTCTCGAATTCTGCCCTCGTGGTCCAGTAGTTGTTTATCTCTCTTTTTCTCAGCTTCTTTATTTTCCATCATTTGGTTTTCTATATCACTAATTCTCTCTTCTGCCTCATTTATCCTAGCAGTTAGAGCCTCCATTTTTGATTGCACCTCATTAATAGCCTTTTTGATTTTGACTTGTTTAGATATTAGTTCTTTTGTTTCTCCATAAAGGGTTTCTCTAATATCTTCCATGTTTTTTCAAGCCCAGCTAGTATCTTTAAAATCAACATTCTAAACTCTAGTTCCGACATCTTACTAATGTCCGTTTTGATTAGGTACCTGGCAGTCGTTACTGCCTCTTTTTATTTTTTTTGTGGTGATTTTTTCTGTCTTGTCATTTTGTGCAGTAGAGAATAGATGAATGAGAGAACAAAATGCTAACAGGGTAACAATGACCCCAGAAAAATATACAATAAACAAATCAGAAGAGACCCGAACCTGGGGGAAAAGAAAGGGAAAGAAAGAAAAAAGAAAAAGAAAAAGATAACAAAAGAAAACAAAACAAAAAAACACAATATGATCAAATATGATCAGGCTGGTGCATAGATCAGTGCCACACACTAGATTTTGGTTGTATTTTGGTCTGTTAGAAGAAAGTGTCTCCCAAAATTTTAAAGAAAGAAAAACTTATATATGTACAAAAATAAGGGTAAATACGATTAAGGGATGGAATATGATTGTAATGATGAAAATTATAAAAGAGTTTATAAAAGGAATTGATAAGATAAGAAGTTGGTTGAAAAAAGAAAGAAGAGGATTTAAAAAAAGGGGGGGGGCAAATGTGATCAGGCAGGAGACTGAAACAAAGCCATACATGAGAGATTTAGGATATATTTTGCTTTGTTAGAAGAAACTGTATTCCAAAATTTTAAAGAGAGGACAACTTATATATATAGCAAAAATAAGGGTAACTACTACGAAGGGATAGAATATGACTCAAAAAATGAAAAATAAAAAAGCTTTTTTAAAAGGGATTGATAAGATATTGGTTGAAAAAGGTAAAAAGAAAAATTAAAAAAAGAAAAAGAAAAAAAAAGAAAATTGAAAAAATTAACTTTGAAAGACTAAAGAATCATGGGAAAAAAGCCATGAATTCTATGTGCAGTATTCCCCTAGCTCTGGAGTTCTGTCGTTCTCATTGATCGGTAAACTAGGTCTTGGCTGGCTGTTCTTGCTGATCTTCTGGGGGAGGGGCACGTTGCCCTGGTTCTCAAATGTCTTTGCCGGAGGTGGAATTGCCTCGCCCTTGCCGTCCATGCTAAGTAATCTGCTCAGGTTTGCTCTCGGGAGCTTTTGTTCCCTGCAAGCTTTTCGTACAGCTTTGGAGGATGAGAGTGAAAATGGCAGCCTCCCAATCTCTGCCCCGGAGGAGCCAAGAATTGGGGCCCCACTCCTCAGTGAGCCCCCAGAGAAAAGCAATCAATCACTCCTGTCTCCCCGGTCTCCAGCCACACTCTGCTCACCTGGCCTGTGATCGAGCATTTCTATCTCTGGCATATGACCCCATTTGGACTCTCCAAACCCAGCAGATCACTGTGGTGTGCTCCTGTGCCACTCCTCCTTGGATAGGAAGGGGAGTCTCCCCAGATCTGCCGCTTGTTGGGTCCCTCCCTGCTGGAAGAGCGGTGGCCCAGCTGTGCCATGGATCATGGTTTATGGCCACCCCAAGCTGAGATTCCACTCCTTGGCTCTGTCTCTGCAGCTGTCTTCCCCGCTACAATACCTGGGAACTTTGCTGCACTCAGGCACCCCTGGACTTTCTGTGACCCCAAGTGTCCTGAGACCAAACTGTCCCGGCGAGGGTTCCATCCCCTGCTTAGCCACTGGAGTGACATCCCTCAGCGGAGCTGACTTCTAAAATTTCCGATTTTATGCTCCACTGCTCTGTCACTTGCCAGTAGCGGCTGATGAGGCCCCCTCCCCCACCATCTATCTTCCCAAATATCACCTTGGATTCACTTCTCCATATGTCCTACCTTCCAGAACGTGATCACTTTTCTGTTCAGAGAGTTGTTGCTATTCTTTTCTTCAATCTCCTGTTGAGTTCTTAAGTGTTCAGAATGGTTTGATCCCTATCTAGCTGAACTCCTGGGACCAGACGAAATTTAGGTCTCCTATTCCTCTGCCATCTTGCTCCTCCCCTCAACAATTTTCCATTTTGATAAATATTCTTCACATGATTTTTTAAAAAAGATTCTATTTATTTCTCAGAGAGACAGAGAGAGAGAGCACAAGCTGGGGCGAGCAGCAGACAGAGGGAGAAGCAGGCTCCCTGCTGAGCAAGGAGAAAACTCAATCAATCCCAGTACCCTGGGATCCTGATGTGAGCCAAAGGTCCTAGGATCATTAGCTGAGCTGTAGGCAGACACTTAATTGACTCAGCCACCCAGGTGCCACTCATGTATATAAATTTTGTTTTGTCACATATGTGGTTATTTCCTTAATTCCTAGGAGTGGAATTTTTGGGTCAACCACCTCCTTAATTTTTACTCCCATAACTATACATATTGTATCATTTCTCTCAGATTTTAAAAATAATCTACTCTAATTTCCATATTCTCATTCTTTTGAGACAGTTCTTAATCAGTGCTCAGTGACTTACAAACAATACCCAAGTTCTGTGTCTTGCTTTTGTATTGAATAAAACTGCAAATACCTGTGAATTTGCTTTCATCATTGGACCTTTGACCTTTTTAGGTCAGCAATGCTGAGGTCAGGAACTTTATGTTTTCAGGTGTGAAAAAATATATCAGAGAAAACATTAACAAATATAAGAATATTTTATGTTTTTATGTTCCATAGTGGATGATAGAAAGCTAAGGTCTTGAATAAACCAAGAATATGCTAGGCCTCAAGAAGCAAGAAAAATCTCAAATAAACAACCTAACTTTATATGTAAAGGAGCTTGAGAAAGGAAAACAAAGAAAACTCAAAGAGAAGGAAGGAAATAATGAAGAGTAGAGCAGAAATAAATGATATAGAAACTAAAAAAACCCCAGTAGAACAGATCAATGAAACTAGGAACTGGTTCTTTGAAAAGATCAACAAAATTAATAAACCTGTAGCCACACTTATCAAAAGAGAGAGAGAAAGAGGACTCAAATAAACAAAATCAGAAATAAAAAAGGAAAAATAACCACAAACAACACAGAAATATAAAGGATTATAAGAGAATATTATGAAAAATTATAGGCCAACAAATTGGAAAACCTAGAAGAGATGGATAAACTCCTAGGAACACATAACTCACCAAACTGAAGACATTTTTACGGGTCCTCATAGGGCTTGGGAAGAACTTACTTAAGAGAGTGATCCTGAAGTTTAAAGTTTATTAGCTTTGCTAATCGTGTCTTTTTTTTTTTTTTTTAACATATAATGTATTATTTGTTTCAGGGGTACAGGTCCGTGATTCATCAGACTTACACAATTCACAGCGCTCACCATAGAACTTAGCCTCCCCAATGTCCATCACCCTGTCAACCCATCCCTCCCACCCCTCTCTACTCCAGCAACCCTCAGTTTGTTTCCTGAGATTAAGAGTCTCTTATGGTTTGTCTCCCTCGCTGGTTTCTACTTGTTTCATTTTTCCCTCCCTTTCCCTATGATCCTTTGTCTTGTTTCTCAAATTCCTCATATCAGTGAGATCATATGATAATTGTCTTTCTCTGATTGACTGATTTTGGTCAGCATAATACCCTCTAGTTCCATCCACGTCGCTGCAAATGGCAAGATTTCTTTTTTTTGATAGCTGCATAATATTCCATTGTATATATAAACCACATCTTCTTCATCCATTCATCTGTTGATGGACATCTAGGCTGTTTCCATAGTTAGGCTATTGTGGACATTGCTGCTATAACATGGGTGTGCAGGTGCCCCTTCAGATCACTACATTTATATCTTTGGGGTAAATACCTAGGAGTGCAATTGCTGGATCATAAGGTAGCTCTATTTTCAACTTTTTGAGGAACCTCCATACTGTTTTCCAGAGTGGCTGTACCAACTTACATTCCCACCAACAGTGTGGGAGGGTTCCCCTTTCCCCACATCCTCACCAACATCTGTCATTTCCTGACTTGTTAATTTTAGCCATTCTGACTGGTGTGAGGTGGCATCTCATTGAGGTTTTGATTTGGATTTCCCTAATGCCAAGTGATGTTTAGCACTTTTTCATGTGTCTGTTGGCCATTTCAATGTCTTCTTTGCAGAAATATCTGTTCATGTCTTCTGCCCATTTCTTGATTGGATCATTTGTTCTTTGGATGTTGAGTTTGATAAGTTCTTTATAGATTTTAGATACTAGCCCTTTATCTGATATGTCATTTGCAAATATCTTCTCCCATTCTGTCGGTTGTCTTTTGGTTTTGTTGACTGTTTCTTTTGCTGTGCAAAAACTTTTTATCTTGATGAAGTCCCAAGAGTTCATTTTTGTCCTTGCTTCCCTTGCCTTTGGCGATGTTTCTAGGGAGAAGTTGCTGCAGCTGAGGTTGAAGAGGTTGCTGCCTGTGTTCTTCTCTAGGATTTTGATGGACTCCTGTCTCACATTAGGGTATTTCAACCATTTTGAGGCTATTTTTGAGTGTGGTGTAAGGAAATGGCCCAGTTTCATTCTTCTGCATGTGGCTGTCCAATTTTCCCAACACCATTTGTTGAAGAGACTGTCTTTTTGCCATTGGACATTCTTCCCTGCTTTGTCAAAGATGAGTTGACCATAGAGTTGAGGGTCCCTTTCTGGGCTCTCTCTTCTGTTCCATTGATCTATGTGTCTGTTTTTGTGCCAGTACCATACTGTCTTGATGATGACAGCTTTGTAGTAGAGCTTGAAGTCCAGAATTGTGATGCCGCCAACTTTGCTTTTCTTTTTCAACATTCCTCTGGCTATTTGGGGTCTTTTCTGGTTCCATACAAATTTTACGATTATTTGTTCCATTTCTTTGAAAAAAGTGGATGGCATTTTGATGGGGATTGCATTGAATGTGTAGATTGCTCTAGGTAGCATAGACGTTTTCCAATATTTGTTCTTCCATTTCACAAGCATGGAACGTTTTTCCATTTCTTTGTGTCTTCCTCAATTTCTTTCATTAGTATTTCATACTTTTCTGAGTACAGATCTTTGCCTCTTTGGTTAGATTTATTCCTAGGTATCTTATGGTTTTGGGTGCAATTGTAAATGGGATCGACTCCTTAATTTGTCTTTCTTCTGTCTTGTTGTTGGTGTATAAGAATGCCACTGATTTCTGTGCATTGATTTTATATCCTGCCACTTTACTGAATTCCTGGATGAGTTCTAGCAGTTTTGGGGTGGAGTCTTTTGGGTTTTCCACATAAAGTATCATATCATCTGCAAAGAGTGAGAGTTTGACTTCTTCTTTGCTGATTTGGATGCCTTTTATTTCTTTTTGTTGTCTGATTGCTGAGGCTCAGACTTCTAGTACTGTGTTTAATAGCAGTGGTGATAGTGGACATCCCTGCTGTGTCCCTGACCTTAGGGGGAAAGCTCTCAGTTTTTCCTCATTGAGAATGATATTGGCTGTGGGTTTTTCATAGATGGCTTTTATGATATTGAGGTATGTACCCTCTATCCCTATCCTCTGAAGAGTTTTGATCAAGAAAGGATGCTGTACTTTGTCAAATGCTTTTTCTGCATCTATTGATAGTATCATATGGTTCTTGTTCTTTCTTTTATTAATGTATTGTATCACATTGATTGATTGATTTACAGATGTTGAACCAAAGTTTTAGCACAGGAATAAATCCCACTTGGTTGTGGTGAATAATCCTTTTAATGTACTCTTGGATTCTATTGGCTAGTATTTTGGTGAGAATTTTTGCATCCATGTTCATCAAGGATATTGGTCTGTCATTTTCATTTTGATGGGGTCTTTGTCTGGTTTTGGGATCAAGCTGATGCTGGCCTCATAAAATGAGCTTGGAAGTTTTCCTTCCATTTCTATTTTTTGAAACAGCTTCAGAAGAATAGGTATTAATTCTTCTTTAAATGTTTGGTAGAATTCCCCTGAGAAGCCATCTGGATCTTGTTTTTTGGGAGATTTTTGATTACTGCTTCAATTTCCTTAGTGGTTATAGGTCTGTTCAGGTTTTCTATTTCTTCCTGGTTCAGTTTTGGTAGTTGATACATCTCTAGGAATGCATCCATTTCTCCCAGATTGTCTAATTTGCTGGCCTAGAGTTGCTCCTAATATGTTCTTATAATTGTTTGTATTTCTTTGGTGTTGGTTGTGATCTCTCCTCTTTCATTCATGATTTTATTTATTTGGGTCCTTTCTCTTTTCTTTTTGATAAATCTGGCCAGGGGTTATCAATCGTATTAATTCTTTCAAAGAACCAGCTCCTAATTTTTTTTATCTATTGTTCTTTTGGTTTCTATTTCATTGATTTCTGCTCTGATCTTTATTATTTCTCCTCTCCTGCGGGGTTTAGCCTGTATTTGCTCTTCTGCCTCCATCTCCTTTAGGTATAGGGTTAGGTTGTGTATTTGAGACCTTTCTTGTTTCTTGAGAGAGTCTTGTGTTGTTATATACTTTCCTCTTAGGACTGCCTTTGCTGCATCCCAAAGATTTTGAACAGTTGTGTTTTCATTTTCATTGGTTTCCATGAATTTTTTAAATTCTTCTTTAATTTCCTGGTTGACCCATTCATTCTTTAGTAGGATGCTCTTTAGCCTCCATGTATTTGGGTTCTTTCCAACTTTCTTCTTGTGACTGAGTTCTAATTTCAAAGCATTATGGTCCTAAAATATGCAGGGAATGATCCCAATCTTTTGGTACTGTTTGAGACCTGATTTGTGACCCAGGATGTCATTTATTGTGGACAGTGTTCCATATGAAGTAGAGAAGAATGTGTATTCTGTTGCTTTGGGGTGGAATGTTCTAAATATATCTGTGAAGTCCATCTGGTCAAGTGTGTCATTCAAAACTTTTATTTCTAGTGTGCTTGGGTGGCTCAGTTGTTAAGCGTCTGCCTTCGGCTCAGGTCATGATCTCATGGTCCTGGGATCGAGCCCCACATCGGGCTCCCTCCTCCAGGGAAGACTGCTTCTCCCTCTCCCACTCCCCCGGCTTGTGTTTCTTCTCTTGCTGTGTCTCTCTCTGTCTGTCAAATAAATAAATAAAATCTTAAAAAAAAATAAAGCCTTTATTTCCTTCTTGATCTTTTGCTTAGATCATCTGTCTATTTCAGTGTGGGGGAGGGATTAAAGTCCCCTACTATTATTGTATTATTGTTGGTGTGTTTCTTTGATTTTGTTTTTAATTGTCTTATATAATTGGTGCTCCCATGTTAGGGGCATCATATTTACAATTGTTAGATCTTCGTGTTGGATAGACCCTTTAAGTATGACGTAGTGTCCTTCCTCATCTCTTATTACAGTCTTTAGTTTAAAATCTAATTTGTCTGATAGAAGGATTGCCACCCTAGCTTTCTTTTGGTGTCCATTAGCATGGTAAATGGTTTTCCACCCCCTCACTTTCAATCTGGGGGTGTCTTTGGGTCTAAAATGAATCTCTTGCAGATAGCATATTGATGGGTCTTTTTTTTTTTTCCAATCTGATACCCTGTGTCTTTTGATTGGGGCTTAGACTGTTTAAATTCACAGTGACTACTGAAATATATGAATGTATTGCCATTGTATTGCCTGTAAAGTGACTGTAACTGTTCCTTTCTGGTCTATGTTGCTTTTAGACTCTCTCTTTGCTTAGAGAAACTGTTTCAATATTTCTTGTGGGGCTGATTTCATGTTTGCAAACTCTTTTAGCTTTTGTTTGTTCTAGAAGCTTTTTATGTCTCCTTCTATTTTCAATGACAGCCTATCTGGATATAGTATTCTTGGCTGCATATTTTTCTCATTTAGTGCTCTGAATATATCATGCCAGTCCTTTCTGACCTGCCAGGTCTCTGTGGATAGGCCTGCTGCCAATCCAATGTTTCTACTGTTGTAGGTTACAGACCTCTTCTCCCAAGCTGCTTTCAGGATTTTCTCTTTGTCTCTGAGACTCGTAAGTTTTACTATTAGATGTTGGGTGTTGACCTATTTTTATTGACTTTGAGGGGAGTTCTCTGCGCCTCCTGGATTTTGATGGCTGTTTCCTTCCCCAAATTAGGGAAGTTCTCTGCTATAATTTGCTCCAATATACCTTCTGCCCCTTTCTCTCTTTCTTCTTCTTTTGGGATCCCAATTATCCTAATGTTGTTTTGCTTTATGGTATTACTTATCTCTCGAATTCTGCCCTCTTGATCCAGTAGTTGATTTTCTCTCTTTTCTCAGCTTCTTTTTTTTCCATCATTTGGATTTCTATATTACTGATTCTCTCTTCTGCCTCATTTATCCTAGCAGTTAAAGCCTCCATTTTTGATTGCACCTCATTAATAGCCTTTTTGATTTTGACTTGGTTAGATTTTAGTTCTTCTATTTCTCCATAAAGGGTTTCTCTAATGTCTTCCATGTTTTTTTCAAGCCCAGCTAGTATCTTTAAAATCGCCATTCTGATCTCTAGTTCCGACATCTTACTAATGTCTGCATTGTTTGGGTCCCTGGCTGTCGTTACTGCCTCTTGTTCTTTTTTTTGCAGTGATTTTTTCTGTCTTGTCATTTTGTCCAGAGGAGAATAGATGAATGAGTGAACAAAGTGCTAAATAAATGCTAACAGGATAACAACAACCCCAGAAAAATATACACTAAACAAATCAGAAGAGACCCGAAATGGGGGAAATGAAGGGGAAAAAACGAGAGGAAAAAATAAAAAAGAATATGATCAGGCTGGTGAAAATAACACAGCCACTCTCTAGATTTTGGGTGTATTTTGGTTTGTTAGAAGAAATTGCCTCCAAAATTTTAAAGAAAGAAAAACTTGTATGTATATATATACATATATATGTATATATGTATATATATATATACACAAAAATAAGGGTCAATACAATGAAGGGATGGAATATGACTTTAAAGTTGAAAATTTTAAAAAGGGAATTGATAAGAAGTTGTTTGAAAAAGAATGAAAAAAATTAAAAAAAAGAAAGAGAATGTGATCAGGCGGGAGACTAGGACAGTGTCATGCACTAGATTTAGGGTATATTTTAGTCTGTTAGAAGAAATTGTATCCCAAAATTTTAAAGAAAGAAAACTTATATATATACAAAAAATAAGGTTAAATATAATGAAGAGATAGAATATGACTGTAAAAATGAAAAATTAAAGATTTTAAAAAAGGAATTGAAAAGATGTTGGTTGAAAAAGGAAAGAAGAAAAATTCAACTAAAAATTCTTAAAAATTAAAAAAATTAACTTTGAAAGACTAAAGCATCATGGGAAAAAAACCATGAATTATCTGCATTGTATTACCCTAGTGCTGGGGTTTTGCAGTTCTCATTGATAGGTAAACTTGGTCTTGGCTGGATGGTCTTGCAGATCTTCTCAGGGAGGGGCCTGTTGCAGTGATTCTCCAATGTCTTTGCCTGAGGAGGAACTGCCCCACCCTTGCCTGGGGCCAGGCTAAGTAATTTGCTCAGATTTGCTTATGGTAGCTTTCATTCCCTGAAAGCTTTCCGTACAGCTTTGGAGGACAAGAATGAAATGGAGGCCTCCCAATCTCTGCTCCAGAGGAGCAGAGAGCTCAGAGCCCCAGTACTCAATGCACCCTTGGAGATTAGCAGTCAATCACTCCGGTCTCCCTGGTCTCCCACAGAACTCCGTGCTCAAATGGCCTGTGATCGAGCATTTGTATCTCTGGCACAGGACCCCGTTCAGAATCTCCAAACCCAGGAGACTCCTGTGGTGTGCTCCCATGCCACTCCTCCCGGGATAGGAATGGGAGTCTCCCCAGATCTGCTGCTTGCTGGGTCCCTGATCAAAGAGCAGTGGCCTGACTGTGCCATGGATCACGGTTTATGGCAACCCCAAGCTGAGAGCCCACTCCTCAGCTCCGTCTTTGCATCCAGCTTCCCTGGTCAGATACCTGGGAGCTCTGCCACATTCAGGCACCCCCGGTCTTTCTGTGACCCCAAGGGTCCTGAGCCCACACTGTCCCAGTGAGGGTTGAGCCCCCCCGTCCCCCCTCCCCGCTTAGCCACTGGAACGACATCCCTCAGTGGTGTAGACTTCTAAAATTTCTGATTTTGTTCTCTGATGCTCTGTCACTTTCTGGTATCCAGCTGATGGAAGCTCCCTCCCCCCACGGTCTATTTTCCTGTATATCACCTCAGATTCACTTCTCCATGTGTCCTACCTTCCAGAAAGTGGTCGCTTTTCTGTTCAGAGAGTTGCTACTATTCTTTTCTTTGATCTCCTGTTGAGTTTGTAGGTGTTCTGAATGGTTTGATAATTATCTAGCTGAATTCCTGGGGCCAGATGAAGTTTAGGTCTCCTACTCCTCTGCCATCTTGCTCCTCCCCTAATCATGTCTTTGATTATTCCTCTTATCACTTGTCATTGTAGTTAACTATTTATATTTCTCTATTGCTGAACTGTAAGCTCCATTATCTATTCACCTTTGTATCTTCAAATGCCTAAATTAGGACTGGGAGCATAGCAAGTGCTAAATAATTTTGTGTTAAGTACTGGATAAATAATAGTTTGTTTTGTAGGAAAATAATACAATCAGTAGAGACTGCCCCTCCAAAATTGGGCAGTGAATTTAAATCATATTATCTCAAGATAAATGCATGTGTAACTTTTTAAGGGTTAATTTCATCATCATTTTATTTAAAAATCAATGCATTGATTTAACTACAATTTTGAAATAGGTGTATTGCTATGATAATTTGTCAAACAGAATAAATATTTTTTGAGATACTAATTATGCTTTAAACTAATCCAGTGACTGATATTTGGCAGACAGACAATAAATGTTTGTTCAATGAGTGTGTAAAACATATATAGTAAAAAAAAAAAAGAATCAGAAAGAAAACTGATACATAGTTAACTATTTAGTGCATCTGACTTATCTGGGTATGTAGGGTAATAATTATGAATTTTAAAAAGAAAGACTAATTTAGAAGGAGCTTGGGAAGATGGCAGAGTAGGAGGACCCTGAGCTCACCATTTCCGTGTTTACAACTAGATATTGGGATGCCTGGGTGGCTCAGTCCATTAAGTGTCTGCCTTTGGTTCAGGTCATGATCCCAGTGTCCTGGGATTGAGTTGCACATCGGGCTCCTTGCTCAGTGGGGAGCCTACTTCTCCCTCTGCCTGCTGCTCCCCCTGCTTGTGCTCTCTCTCTCTCTCTGACAAATAAATAAATAAAATCCTAAAAAAAAATACAACTAATATCATCCACTTCCAAGTCAATAAACCAGAGAGCAGTAAGAAGACAGGCAGAACGAACTCCACAACTAAATAGTAGAAGCTGCATCTGAAAGGTTAGGAAAGTCAGAAAGGCAGAGGGAGGCCACCTGCAGGAGGGAGGGAACTGAGCACCTGGAGAGGGCAGAGAAACCGGCCCTCACACCAGGAAGCTCAGACGGGAAGACTAATCCCCATAACATTTGGCCAGTAGTACCTGGAGCCTGGAGCTTTAAGAGCTGCCTCAGCACTGGGTAAGCTAGGAAGGCGAGGGATAGCTGGGTTGCTGCCCTTAAAGAAACTGCAGCCTGCCTGGAGAGGCAGTATAAAAATGGCAGTTTACACAACACTGAGGGGCAAGTGGAATACAGATCTGTTCATACTGATTTCAGAGTGTGTTGGGGGATTTCGCTGAAAATGAGGGAGCTAGCAGGTGCCATTTTCTTCTGTGCCCCCCAGCATACACACAGAGCTACCTGCAGGAGGAGGGGCTGCACAGACACTAGTACCCTTGGCCCAGGCTCAGGGCAAATTTTGTTAAAGCTGCATGTGTCCCCTGCCCAGGTGCTGAGTGCACAGCTGCTGCCACATGAAGCATCCAGCTACTGCATCCCACCCAACCATGCACCCCAGCCACCATGTCCACAGGTGCTGCCTCATGTTCCATGCCCACTGCACCCAGCTGTGTGTACCCATCCACTCTCAGGTGCCAGATCCAGCCAAGCCCAGCCATCCTTGTATACCGTGCCCTGTCTTGTGTCCCTGGCCTCCTTGTTATACAGCCCCAAGCTGCCACAGTTCTTCAGGGGACCTGGCATAAGACTAGTGGCCCAAGACACATTTTGCTAGCACTGCCACCTGCTCCCAAGTTCCCCATCAGGCATGCCCCCTCAGAGCTGGTCTGTCTAGGTCCCACTAATACTGCAGAGAGCAAGCATAGCCCACAACAGGCAGGGAGTCAGTGCAGACAACTGCACCAAAAGGACAAGTGACTTCTACACAATAGCAGAGCATAAGCAACACACATAGAATGTTCTCCTGAAGTACCAGGATCTGGTGAACACAGGACACTGCACTTCAGGGCACCCCAGGACCTCCTCTTCATAAAGCCACTACTTTTAAGAACAGAAGATGTAGCAGATTTTCTTCACTCACAGAAACAGACACAGAGAGGCAGACAAAATGAGACAGAGAAATTTATCCCAAATGAAAGAACAGGACAATGTCATGACCAGGGATGTAAGTGAAACAGATATAAGTAACATCTCTATCAGAGAGAATTTAAAGAAATGATCATAAGGGTGGATACTCACCAGACTTGAGAAGAGTGGAAGACATGAGTGAAACACTTAACTTAGAAATAAGGAAGAACATAGCAGAGATAAAGGACTCAATAAACAAAATGAGAAACACCCCTAATGGAATGAATAACAGGATGGGATAAGCAGAGGATTGAATTGGTGACCTAGAAGATGGAGTCATGGAAAGTAATCAAGCTGAACAAAAGAGAGAAAAAAAGAATTACAAAAATTGAAAATAGACTTAGGGAACTCAGTGACTCCATTAAATGTAACCACATTCATATTATAGAAGTCCCAGAAAAAAAAAAAAGAGAGAAAAGGGAGCAGAAAATTTATTTGAGGAAATAATAGCTGAAAACTTTCCTAATCTGGGGAAAAACAGACATCCAGATCCAGGAGGTACAGAGAACTCCCATCACAATCAATAAAAGCAGGCCAACACCAAGGTAAATGTAATTAAATTGGCAAAATATAGTAATAAAGAAAAAAAATCTTAAAAGCAGTGAAAGAAGTCAGTAATTTACAAGGGAAAGCCCATAAGGCTATCAGGAGACTTTTCAATAGAAACTTTTCAAGTTCAGAGTTCCCTGTATTCATTCATTCATTCATTTTTAATTCAAGTATACTTGACACAAAATGTTACGTTAGTTTCAGGTGTACAACATAGTAATTGGAGAATTCCCTGCCTTTAAAACAATCAAAGGCATTAGGTGCTTGGGTAGCTCAGTTGGTTAAGCGTCTGCCTTCAGCTCAGGTCATGATCCCTGGGTCCTGGGGTTGAGCCCTGTGTCGGGCTCCCTGCTCAGTGGGAAGTCTCCTTTTTCCCTCTCCCTCTGCAGCTCCCCCCAGCTCATGCTCTCTCTCTCTCAAATAAATAAATAAAATCATAAAAAAAGTTTAAAACAACAACAAAGACAATCAAAGGCATGCTGAGACCATATTCCTTGTTGTATGGCCATTTTCTTATTCCTTTTTTTTTTTTAAGATTTTATTTATTTATTTGAGAGAGAGAGTGCACACAGGAGCACAAGCAGGGAGAGCAGGAGAAGCAGACTCCTCACTGAGCAGGGAGCCTGATGCTGTGCTGGATCCCAGGACCCTGGGATCATGACCTGAGCCAAAGGCAGATGCTTAACCAGCTGAGCCACCGAGGCATCCCTTTCTCATTCCTTTTCATCATGGATGTGACTAGTCCTTCCTTTGGGCCTCTAAACAAACGTCTGTCTTAGCCCTTTAGCACTTCATTATAGCATTTGTGAACATAAAATTCCTGTCCTAAACCAGACATTGAACTGTTATAGTATTGGGATACTTTTCACAAGTCTGGATGTATGTTCTCTATGTTGCCTAACATTCTGCCTGTTTTAGTCAATTCAGGCTGCCATAACAAAATATTCTAAACTGGATGGCTTAAACAACAGGATTTTGTTACTTAAAAAT
Source organism: Neomonachus schauinslandi (assembly GCF_002201575.2). Lineage (NCBI taxonomy): Eukaryota > Metazoa > Chordata > Mammalia > Carnivora > Phocidae > Neomonachus > Neomonachus schauinslandi. Next base: position 64,714,086 of record NC_058413.1, on the reverse strand, counting down.
TTTTTATTGAGGTATAATTGACATAGAACATTGGTTTCAGGAATACAATATGATTCAATACTTGTATATTGGTGAAATGATCACCACACTAAGCCTGTTAATGCCTGTCACCATATATAATTAAAAAATTTTTTTCTTATGATGAGAACTTTTAAGATCTACTCTCTTAACTTTCAAATATGAAATACAGTATTATTAACTATAGTCACTATGCTGTGTAGTATATCACCATGACTTACTTATTTTATAACCGGAAGTTTGATTTCTTTCACCCATCTCACCCACTGCCCCACTGCCCACCTCTAGCAGTTTCCAATCTGTTCTCTGTTTCTAGGAGCTTGTTTTTTTTTTTTTTTTTTTTTTAAGTTCCCACATATAAGTGAGATCATATGGTATTTGTCTTTCTCCTACTTATTTCCCTTAGCATAATGCCCTCAAGGTCCATCCATCATGTTGCAAATGGCAATAGTTCATTTATTTTTTATGGCTAAATAACATTCCATTATATATATATGGCACATTTTCTTTATCCATTCATCCATCAGTGGACACTTAGGTTGTTTCCTATCTTGGCTATTGTAAATAATGCTGTGCTGAAAAGGGGGTGCATATACCTTTTTGAGTTAGTTAAAAGACAGGAATTTATTTTTCACAATTCTGAAGGCTGGGAAGTCCAAGATTGAGGTACTGGCTGATTCAGTTCTCTAGGGTAGGCTTACATCTTGGCAGACGGCCATCTTCTTTCTCACTGTGTTTTAACATGTTGGAGACAGAGAGAGGGGAGAGGGAACTCTCCAGTGTCTCTTGTAAGGACACTAATCCGTCATGAAGGCCCTACTCTCATGACCTCAACTAAGCCTAATTACCACTCAAAAACCCCGTTTCCAAATATCATCACACAGGGTGGGGGGTTCATGGCTTCAAAATATAAATTTGGGGGGAGCATAATTCAGTCCATAGCACTGCCTAAAATAATAGAAGTTCTCAATTGCTTAAGAAATGAGGCCCTGCTACAAGGAAATTTGCAAAATTCATCTTTACTACTGTAGAATATTCTAGTTCTTTGCTTTGATTCCTGGCTTAGCCTCTCAAGATTTGATCTTGGATTTGTCCCTGGATTCCAGCTTGTGTTCTGTGTTGTAGATGTGGTGTCAAAGATAAATATAGCTGGGCATTAAAGTGGTGAAAACAGATTTTAATCAGAATCTACTGACAGTAGGGATGCAGAGAATGAGGGAGGGGGGAAAGGAGGAGGCTCAGTAGAGTTAGAGAAGTGAAAAGTTACAAAGGGTTGGTCGTATAAATATGATTAGGCCAGCGATATCTGCTAGCTAGCAGTTATTAGAATTAGCATTCTATCCTCCCACAAAGACTGAGAGATCAGAGGCCCTATGCTTCCTGATGATTACATTTCAGAGTAATGATTCTCAGGTCCTTGAGAAAGACATTTCTGAGTTGTAAGGTATACATATTTACAACTGTAAGTCCTTTTTAGTAAATGCTCTAAGAAAGGGAGGTCAGAAGCCTATGTCAGGTGTTGGCTAGAAGAAACTAAATTCTCCTGGCAGTGCAGTGCTTCTCACTGCATTTAATGGAGGCATTTTAATGGAGGATGGTGGTCAATAGGGGACTGAAGTCATCCTGGATACATGGCCTTATGCTGCCTGGAGCCATGCTAGAGTTTGGTCAGATCTCTTAGTACAGTGTTTTTGATGGATTTGTTATGTGCTGAGAGTTCTGTAGTTCCCATGGTGTTTTTGTATATTTGATAAACGACCTCAGTCCATCATTCAATGTGCTTTTGGCATCCATGTTGCATTCTTTCAGGCCTCTGACCTCTGTCAGTTCCTTTCCAGTTGTATCTATCTCACCACTGTCAACTCACAAGGAACCTACTCCATTACGTAAGTCAACACAGAGTACTCATAAAGCAGATTTTAAGCTTACAAGAAAGGTATTCATTTTATAAGACAGTATATATATAATCTATGTATACAAAATGTAATATAATGTATATATAATATATGTATACATATACATACACACACAGAGCAGAAGGTATAGCGAGTTATCCTATATACCCCCTGCCCTCACCAGGCATAGCCTTCCCCACTGTCAACATCCCTCACTAGAGTGTAACATTTGTTACAATTAATGAACCTACACTGATACATCATAATCATCCAAAGTTCATAGTTAACATTAGAGTTTGATCTTGGTGTACATTCTGTGGGTTTGGACAAATGTATAATGACATCTATCTATCATTATATGTATTCATGTATCCATTATTCATCCTTACAGGGCATTTTCACTGTCCTAAAAATCCTATGTGCTCTACCTATTCATCCCCTCAAAATGTACAATCCTGGCAACTATTGATCTTTTTACTGTCTCTATAGTTTTGCTTTTTCCAGAATGTCATACAGTTGGAATCATACAGTATGTAGTCTTTACAGATTGGCTTCTTTCACTTAGTAATATTCACTTATGGTTCTTTTATGCCTGTTCATGGTGTGCCAGCTCATTTCTTTTTAGTGCTGAATAATATTCCATTGTCTGGATGTACCATAGTCCAACACTATTTCTTAAGCTGCGTCTATCATCACAAGTATTTGTCAACATCAAAGTAGTAGTTGATTAATGTGAAGTTATAATTAGTTTTCAATCTCATGGCACATGACCATCCTATCTGGTATATATGAAGAAGTTACACATGGTCCCAAGTAAATGTAAGACATTCAGAAATAAAGAAATAAAGGGATGCCTGGGTGACTAGTTGGTTAAGCTCTGCCTTCAGCTCAGATCATGCTCTCAGGGTCCTGGGATGGAGCCCTGCATCTGGTTCCCTGCTTAGTGGAGAGCCTGCTTCTCCCTCTCCCTCTGCTCCTTCCTCCTGCTTGTGCTCTCTCTCTCTAAAATAAATAAATAAAATCTTAAAAAAATAATTCCTAATAGAATCAGTCAGACTTAAGTCATTCATAAAGCATTGTTTATTTCCAAAATTTATTGAAGGAACTGGTTTTTTTTACATGTAAATATCCCTAGATTTATACTGACTCTCAAATTAATTTCACTGAATATGCTTGGAATTTTGAAATATCCTCCAATATGATTGCTTAACCTGTGCACTATAAAACATTCCTAGCGTTTGTTCCCTAGTCCAAATCTGTGGTCCTTTGTCTTTGGTTACCAGATTATCCTTAAGCCTTCCAGTGAGGCCATAGGAATTATGCAAAATGATCCTGGAATTGCATATTCTTAAATTTGGTAATTATTCTTTGCCTGACTTTCTGACATTTTCACATCTTAGCATATCTTCATATCTTTCCCTGTTTGGACTTAGTAACCTTGCTCCTGACTGCCTGCCTGCCTTTAATGGAACGGTCATCTCCAGTGACCACTTTCACTAGAGATTTTTGTCTCTTTCTTCTCACTCATACCACCACCTCCAACCCTCATTTCCACCTGCATCCCAGGCTGCATCGTCTATACTCTGTAGCTATGATTACAAGCTGCTACACCCTAACTCATATCTATGAGACATGGCTGGCCAGCAGGAGGGCCAAAAATTTTCTGTTAATTTTGAAGCATATCTTTAAATCTTCTGTTTTTTAAACTTTTTAATTTTATTATGTTATGTTAATCACCATACATTACATCATTAGTTTTTTATGTAGTGTTCCATGATTCATTGTTTGCGTATAAACTTAAAAAAAAAAAAAAAAGCTTTACTGGGTGATATGCAACTGATGAATTACTAAACACTACATCTGAAACTAATGATGTACTATATGTTGGCTAATTGAATTTAAATTAAAAAAAAGCTTTAACTTCAAAAAATTTGTCATGTTGAGGACTTTTAACTGAACCAAGTCAAGAATATAAACATATTCTTGTTACAACTTTAAAATAGTTAAAGTTTTAACATGATTTCCAAGAGTGGCCACAATACAAAGGTGTGAACATGCTGACATCAGGCCTAAATGATGGGGCAGTGAAAACACCATAAGAGGCTTTGCTATTACCTAAGTAAGCCACTGAACAAATAGGCCTCAGTTCCCTTGGTTGTAAAATGACATAATAGCACTTTTCTTAGCCATCTCACACTGTCCAGTGAGATACTGAAAATGAAAATGCTTTGAAAAGCAAAATATGATGAATAGGTCTGAGGAATGATGACTATGCATCTGGTCTACCTTTTAGGGTGGAATGACAGGGAGTATGCTGGCCATAATATATAGAAGATTGTCATCTGGGATCAGAGAACTGAAATAAATAAGGTCCTAAGCTTCTTTAGGGTGGCATGTTGCAGAAAATGATGAATGTTGTCAAGACAATTGAATTTGGAAGGGGACCAAAGCAATGATTGAAAAATGTGGTTTGAGTTGCTGAGACATTGAAATACAAGGACCAACAGAAATATCTAATCTAATATATAGTCCTGTGATTTAAGAAGATGATGAGCTAGTCTATATATTAATGCTCATACTTAAGATATCAAGCAAAGCCTTTGATCTCTTTGTTGAGCTTGGAAAAATCAGATTTCTGGGGAGATGGAAAGTATTTTCTGTAAGTTCCTTGGCTATCCCTTGTCTCTGAAATAAGGGCAGTCTTTGGGTGTGATTAGGGAAAGACTGTGCCCCATGGAAGGTTTGGAAAGCTGCTTTGTCACCCAAAGTCTAACAATAAGAAAATTGAATAACAGTAATAAATGCTAAGAAAAAAAAATGAGGCAGGAAGGGCATAGGATGTGTCTGGGTAATTTTGGATAGAATGACCAGGAAGGACCCACTATGTAGATGATATATGAATAAAGATCTAAAGGATGTTTCTATGGTCAATAAATGAATCATGCTTCATTCCTTCTGTGCTAGCTCACTGACTTCAGTCTCTGGAGGAGGTAGATGGGTGCAACAGCAGTAGAATTACCATTTAGCCACATAGTATTATAAACAAATGAAAATAATTTTATTTCTATTCCTTAACTATCTCCTCTGCTAATATTTTCCCAGATGGTACTGAAATGAAAGAGCTACCATTACTTTATATTTAGGATGGATGGGATAAACTTGCACACAATGATTTAAGAAAAGTATGTGATGAAAGCTGAACTTTTTTTTTGAAAATTGAACTCATAAATTGAGATAGAAGAAAATAGAATAAATTTTTTTTGATTTGAATATTAAATTTCATTAGCATATAATGTGTACTTTGTTATTTCAGTGATTGACACATGTTAAACATGACGTTTCAGAATGCCATTCCAACTTATATATGTTTAGAAGAGTTTCTAGTGGATTCCCTAACAAAGGCAGAGTGCTCTTAAGTTATACTAAAAGTCTGGTTACTGCATTTTATTGAGCAGATACATATGTTAGTTATTGTTATCTTTACTTTTATCTTCAGAGTGGATATAGACTCATATTCACATCATTATATAACTATAGAAATACAAGTATATAATTAGACAACTACACTACAATTATGCAACTATTATATGACTACTATCAAATACAATTATATTATATGATTATATTATATAATTATATTATATAATTATATAATATAATTATATAATATAATCATATAATTAACAATTATATGACTACTATCAAATACAACTGTTCTTATGAAAACACATCATAAGTTTAGTTAATGAGATTGATTCTCCATTGTATTCACTCAGAGGTCCATGTTTGCCTTATTTTTTCTGGTAGATAAAACTAGATAATATATAGGAGAGAGAAAGAGGGAGAGGGAGAAGGATAGAGAGAGGGAGACAGAGAGACAGACAGAGAGAGGAAAGGAAGGAAACGTTTATAAAATGTTAACATTTGGGAAATCTGCATGAAGTATATATGAGAATTCCTTATATTATTTTTTGCTATGTTTCTGTAAGTATGATTTTTTTTTTAATTTAAAAAATGACTTTATTTTACCCTCACCTTTTATTGATAGATGGATGGTTTTGGTATGGAGTTCAAGGTTCATTTTCCTCAGAAATGAGTGGCTTTGCTGCACTGTTTTCTCTTATACATTGAAGCTAGTCTGATGTTTGTTTCTTTCTGAGTAAACCTGGAATTCTATATCCATGTCATTATTTGTTTCTTGGGTATTTATTTGTATCTTTGTTACTTATTTACTGCTTATTTGTTGAGTTCTTAAACATTTGTTGACACTCTTGTAGGCATTCAAAATGGATCCATTAGCAAAACAGATAAAGGTTCCTGCCATTCTGGAATTCACATTCTAGCAAGGTGGGTGGTGGGTAGGGGTAGACAAAATAAAAATAATAAATTAATTATATAGTTTGTTAGAAAAGGAAAAGTGCTATGGAAAAACAGAGTAGGTAAGGGTGATCAAGATTGTAGTGGGATTGGCTTGCAGTTTTAAATATGATAGTTTAGGCATCATAGAGAATAAGAAAATCGAGCAATCCTGAAGTAGGTGAAGGAATTCCCTGTGTGTATATTTAGGGGAAGAGCACTGCACAGAGGGAATGACCAGGCTTAAAGTCCTAAGGAATGTGCTTAGGTGTTTAGGAAAAGCAGAGAGGACAGTGAGGCTGGATTGGAGTAGATAGAGGCAGAGCAGTAGAGCATAGGTGAAGTCAGAGAGGGAATGGAGAGTCAGATCATCTGGGTTTGTTTCTGTTGGTTGTTTTCATGAATTTGGCTTTTGTTCTTAATGAATGGGTATTCATTATTAGGTGTTACGAAGAGAAGTGACATGGTCTACCATATATTAAAAGGATTGCTCAGCTGCTGTGTGGAGAATAGTTCATAGAGGCAAGAGTAAGTGCAGGAGACCAGGCAGAAGGCCACTGCATAATCCAGGTAGGAAATGTTGTGGAAGCAATGAAAAGTGTTAGGATTCTCAATATATTTTGAAGGTAAAGCCTCATTATTTCCTAACAGCTTAGCTGTGGCATATGAAAGAAAGCAAAAAGTGAAGAATATCTTCAGGGTTTCCATTAGGAGCAATGGAAAGAAAGAATGGACATCATTGATGTGGAGGAAGCTATGAGCTGAGCAAGTTTGGATGTGGGGAAGATCTAGCATTCAAGTTTTTACAAGCTGATCATGAAATCCCCATTAAATATCCAAGTGGAGATGTTAAAAATATAGTTGGATATACCTAAATTATTATAAGATGAGTTATTCTGAAGCCATTTTCACTCCATTCTTGATGCCCTATTTTTATCTCTGGAATCTTGAATCTTGCCCTTATTGTAGGCTTCTGATATCTCAGAATGATGAATGAATGAATATATTCATTAATTTACTGTTTTGACTAGCAGAAGGAAATTTTGGAAACATAATCTTACCTGACTCAAAACCCCCAGGCTTATCTATGATGCCATGCTGCAGGCTTTTTATTTTATTTTATTTTATTTTATTTTATTTTATTTTATTTTATTTTATTTTATTTTATTTATTTGAGAGCGAGAAAGAGGGAGAGAGTGCACAAGCAGGGACAGTGGCAGGCAGAGGGAGAAGCAGGCTCCCCACTGAGCAAGGAGCCCCATGTGGGATCCCAGGACCCTGGGATCATGACCCGAGCTGAAGGCAGATGCTTAACCAACTGAGCCACCAGGTGTCCCAGGCTTTTCAGGACAAATAGCAGGAGTGAATGGATTGGATCCTGTGGGAAACATTTTACTAAAGGTCCCCTTGTGATAGATGAGAAATTGTCCAGTGATAAAAGTTGGATTACCAGCAAGAGTGCTGATTACTCTTATTCTAATGCAATACAACTACCATAATGCAGTGTTTAATTGCACAGAACCCACTGAACCATATCACTTATTTGATGGCTCTGTTACATAAACAGTTTAGCAGAGATTTCCTGGCATATACTCATTTATCTTTGATCATTGGCCTATATAATAATTTAACTGGAGCTCTTTCTTTAGTACTATATCCAAACATTTCATTTTAGTATAATTGATAGATATTTATTTTTGCTGCCAAAAACAAAGGCACCAATAGCAATCTGAATATGATTATCATTTCCTTCATCTGGCCATTGACACAAATTCATTACACCACCCCATTATGGTTGCCCATTCATTTCACAGCATAAGCAGTGACACATATATATATATTTTAAACCACAGATGTTGATTTCCATATTGTTGCCCCGGTGCATAAACACTTCCCTTGTATATCAGTGCTGGGTGAATATTTCACTGGAGCAGTTCCTGATGCTTAAAATATAAATGATATATGCACATCACTTTGCTTTTTCTCTCCTTGCATAAACTTTCACTACTTGCCAATAAGGACTGAATATTTAACATGTAGAAGCATTGAAGTACACCTACCTAACTTCTAATCATTTATGACTAAAAGTTGACATCTAAAAGAAATGTTCAGCTCTCAGTAGAAATAATACAGTGTGGAAACTTAGGTAGGCATCTCTCTTGGATTAGAGAAATAGACTCAGTTTTTTAAATTTTTATTTTTTAAAAATTTTTTATGTTATGTTAGTCACCATACAGTACATCATTAGTTTTTGATGTAGTGTTCCATGATTCATTGTTTGCGTATAACACACAGTGCTCCATGTAATACATGCCCTCCTTAATACCCATCACCGGGTTAACCCATCCCCCCACCCCCCTCCCCTCTAAAACCCTCAGTTTGTTTCTCGGAGTCCATAGTCTCTTATGGCTGTACCATTTTGCATTCCCACCAACAGTGTAAGAGGGTTCTTCTTTCTTCACAACCTCTCCAACATTTGTTGTTCGTTACCTTGTCAATTTTTGCCATTCTAACTGGTGTAAGGTGGTATCTCAACGTGGTTTTGATTTGAATTTCCCTGATGGCTAATGATGATGAACATTTTTTCATATGTCTGTTAGCCATTTGTATGTCTTCTTTGGAGAAGTAGACTCTGTTTTTTTATAAATCATCTAAATTCATAACTATATAAAGCTGAAAAACACCTGAGAAAATGTGGGAGGGGAAAGAAATTAACATTTTAGGAATATTCAGTATATAACTGATGCTGTGCAAAGTACTTTACATGTATTATTTCATTCCATAGCAACTCTAAGAAGGAAGTGTTAATAACTTTATACTGAAGATAAAGACACTGAAGCTAAAATGGTTAAGAAATTGAGCTAAGTACCATATAGTAAGAAAGTGAGAGACCTGGGATTCTATTCCAGATTATCTTCCATTTCACTCTTTCTCTCGGTTCTCTCATTCTAGAAATGAGGAAAATATTTAGATATATTTAGTGAGTTATTCAAGATCAGGCAGGTAGTTTATGGCAGAGCTGGGATTAGAAACCAGAATCTCTCTGGGATCTTCTGTCTTTTATACTATTCTCTCTCCCTAGAAAGGGCCATAATTCACAATACTTAGAATTTATTTTGAAATTACAGGAAGTTCACAATTTGATTTTTCCCTGGAAATAAATGGTTCTGGCTTTCAAAGAATAAGTAAGTGAAATTATTAAACAACTTAGCACTATTAATACAATTTTTGGCTGTTTCAGGCATGTGGCTCTTTTCTCTTAGATTTTGAAGTAAGACTTGTCTTATGTGTTGGTATGGCCTACTGCTGCATTGAGCCCTTTAGATAGGAAACTGAGGGCTAAAGAGTGTAAGTGACTTCCCCAAGGAGACACAGATGCTTAATAAGTGATGAGCTGCCATGAAAGAAGAGAACAATGGTAATGTGATCAGAGCAGAAGGTTTATAGTGAAATATTTCTAACTTTAAGTAGAATTATTATTTATTCATTCAATCTAGAATTACCTACTAAATGTCAACTATATACCATATACTATATAGGTCTGGGGATGTAAAATTGAATGAAATAGAATTTTGAATTTAAGAAGCTCAATATCTAGTCATAGTAAAACATAGACAAATAAATAAGCAATAATAGTTCTGAATCCTGTTCCTGGCAAAATAAAAAATTAACATAGCCTTCCAGCTTCCTCCCTCAAAGTCAACCATGGATGGAAACCCAAGAGGTAATGAAGAGTTCTCTGAAACCTATGGGGTAGACAGATAGTTGTTTGAACTGTTGTTGGCAGAGAGCTGGCTGCAGCCTAGGCTGGAGATTGACCAATGAGGCTATGAGAGATTAAATTAGGGAAAGAAAGCAGTTTGAAATCTGCTCTTGATTCTCCTCTGCCTTTGTCTTGAGACACCTAATACCTAACTGGTCACCATGGGTATTGACAACTAGACTTTAGACTGCTGGTACCCACATCCTTAGAGTGGGGCTTGGCTAGTCTTGGGAAGTGCTTAGATACCCACAGCAGTAATAAAAACTCATAGGCCAAGATAATGGGACATCTGAAGAGCACAACCACTTCAAAAAGAAAAAAAGACAATAAATATAAATTATAGATACCATGTAAATCAGGGGTGTTAGAGCAGCAGGATAAGGATTTTATATAAGCATAAAAATCTATCACAAAGAATAAACTATAGATGGCCAACAGATACATGAAAAGGTGCTCGACATCACTAATCATCTGGGAAATGCAAATCAAAACTACCATAAAGTATCACCTCATTAGATGATTAGATTAGAAGGGCTGTTATCAAAAAGATAAGAAATAACAAGTGTTGGTGAGGGTGTGGAGAAAAGGGAACCCCTGTGCCCTGTTGGTGAGAACGTGTGTGTGTGTGTGTGTGTGTGTGTGTTTTACATCTTCTTATCCATTCACCTATCAATGGACACTTGGGCTGTTTCATTTCTTGCCTATTATAAATAATGCTGCTATGTTAGCACAGAATTTAGAATTTTGTATCCAACCAAATCATCAAAGGCATAGAAAGGAATGCCCTTAAATCTGATAAAGTTTATCTTAAACACATTCACACAGACACATACCCCATTAAACTAAATTGAAGAATGTTAGAAATATTCTCTATCAAATTAGAATTGAGGGGGCGGAGCAAGATGGCGGAGGAGTAGGAGACCTGGATTTCGTCTGGTCTCAGGAATTCAGCTGGATAGGGATCAAACCATTCTGAACACCTACAAACTCAACAGGAGATCGAAGAAAAGAAGAGCAACAACTCTCTCATCAGAAAAGCGACCACTTTCTGGAAGGTAGGACGTGCGGAGAAGTGAATCCGAGGCGATATTCGGGAGGATAGACGGCGGGGGAGGGGCCTCCGGCGGCCGCTTCTGGCAAGTGATAGAGCCACGGAGCACAAAATTGGAACTTTTAAAAGTCTGGTCCGCTGAGGGACGTCACTCTGGTGGCTAAGCGGGGGGTGGAACCCTCCGGGACAGTGTGGTCTCAGGACCCACGGGTCACAGAAAGACCGGGGGTGCCTGAGTGTGGCAGAGCTCCCAGGTATCAGAGCAGGGAAGCCAGCTGCAGAGGCGGAGCCCAGGCGCGGGCTCTCAGCTCGGGGTTGCCATAAACCGTGATCCGCGGCACAGTCGGGCCACTGCTCCTCCAGCAGGGACCCAACAAGCAGCAGACCCGGGGAGACTCACCTTCCTCCCCCGGGAGGAGCTGCACGGGAGTGCACCGCAGGGATCTGCTGGGTTTGGAGACTCCACCCGGGGTCGGGTGCCAGAGATAGAAACGTGCGGTCACAGGCCGGGTGAGCACGGAGTGTGGCTGGAGATGGGAGTGACTGACGGCTTTTCTCTGGGGGCTCACTGAGAAGCGGGGCCCCGAGTTCTCGGCTCCTCCGCGGTGGAGATTGGGAGGCCGCCATTTCCACTCTCCACCTCCAAAGCTGTACGGAAAGCTCGCAGGGAGCAAAAGCCCCGGAGAGCAAACCCGAGCAGATTACTTAGCTGGGAGGGGGCAAGGGCGGGGCAATTCTGCCTCCGGCAGACACATTTGGAAACCACGGAAACAGGCCCCTCCCCAGAAGATCAGCGAGAACAGCCAGCCAAGACCAAGTTTACCGATCAATGAGAACGGCAGAACTCCAGCTCTAGGGGAATACTGCACATAGAATTCATGGCTTTTTTACCATGATTCTGTAGTCTTTCAAAGTTAATTTTTTTTTAACTGTCTTTTTTTCTTTTTTTTTCTTTTTGAATTTTTCTTTTTCCCTTTTTCAACCAACATCTTATCAATCCCTTTTTTTAAAAAAAAAATTTTTTTTATTTTTCATTTTTAGAGTCATATTCTATCCCTTCATAGTAGTTACCCGTATTTCTGGCTTATATATATAAGTTGTTCTCTCTTTAAAATTTTGAGATAGTTTCTTCTAACAGATCAAAATATACCCTAAATCTCTAGTATATGGTATTTTCTATTCCCCTGCCTGATCACATCCTCTCCCTTTTTTTTTCTTTTTTTAAATCCTCTTCTTTCTTTTTTCAAACAACTTCTTATCAATTCCTTTTGTAAAATTTTTTATAATTTCCATCTTTACAGTCATATTCCATCCCTTCATCAGATCAACCCTTATTTTTGTACATATATAAGTTTTTCTTTCTTTAAAATTTTGGGAGGCACTTTCTTCTAAAAGACCAAAATACACCCCAAATCTAGTGTGTGGCACTGATCTATATACCAGCCTGATCATATTTGATCACATTCTGGTTTTTCTGTTGTTGTTGTTTTGTTTTGTTTGTTTTTGTTTTTATCTTTTTCTTTTTCTTTTTTCTCTCTTTCCCTTTCTTTTCCCACTGCTTCAGGTTTTTTCTGATTTGTTTAGAGTATATTTTCTGGGGACATTGTTACTCTGCTAGCATTTTGTTCTCTCATTAATCTATTCTCCTCTGCACAAAATGACAAGACGGAAAAAATCACCTCAACAAAAAGAACAAGAGGTAGTACCAACTGCCAGGGACCTACTCAATACGGACATTAGTACGATGTCAAATCTAGAGTTCAGAATCATCACTTTAAAGATACTAGCTGGGCTTGAAAAAAATATGGAAGTTATTAGAGAAACCCTTTCTGGAGAAGTAAAAGAACTAAAATCCAACCAAGTAGAAATCAAAAAGGCTATTAATGAGGTGCAATCAAAAATGGGGGCGCTAACTGCTAGAATAAATGAGGCAGAAGAGAGAATCAGTAATATAGAAGACCAAATGATGGAAAATAAAGAAGCAGAGAAAAAGAGAGATAAACAACTACTGGATCACGAGGGCAGAATTCGAGAGATAAGTGATACCATAAGACGAAACAACATTAGAATAATTGGGATCCCAGAAGAAGAAGAAAGAGAGAGAGGGGCAGAAGGTATAATGGAGCAAATTATAGCAGAGAACTTCCCTAATTTGGGGAAGGAAACAGGCATGAAAATCCAGGAAGCACAGAGAACCCCTCTCAAAATCAATAAAAATAGGTCAACACCCCGACATCTAATAGTAAAACTTACGAGTCTCATAGACAAAGAGAAAATCCTCAAAGCAGCTCAGGAGAAGAGATATGTAACCTACAAGGGTAGAAACATTAGATTGGCAACAGACCTATCCACAGAGACCTGGCAGGCCAGAAAGGACTGGCAGGATATCTTCAGAGCACTAAATGAGAAAAATATGCAGCCAAGAATACTACATCCAGCTAGGCTGTCATTGAAAATAGAAGGAGAGATAAAAAGCTTCCAGGACAAACAAAGACTAAGGGAATTTGCAAACACAAAACCAGCCCTACAAGAAATATTGAAAGGAGTCCTCTAAGCAAAGAGAGAGCCTAAAAGTAACATAGACCAGAAAGGAACAGAGACAATATGCAGTAAAGTCACCTTACAGGCAATACAATAGCACTGAATTCATATCTTTCAATAGTTACCCTGAATGTGAATGCACTCAATGCCCCAATCAAAAGACACAGGCTATCAGATTGGATAAAAAACAAGACCCATCGATATGCTGTCTGCAAGAGACTCATTTTAGACCCAAAGACAACCCCAGATTGAAAGTGAGGGGGTGGAAAACCATTTACCATGCTAATGGACACCAAAAGAAAGCTGGGGTGGCAATCCTTATATCAGACAAATTAGATTTTAAACCAAAGACTGTAATAAGAGATGAGGAAGGACACTATATCATACTTAAAGGATCTATCCAACAAGAAGATCTAACAATTGTAAATATCTATGCCCCTAACATGGGAGCAGCCAATTATATAAGCCAATTAATAACAAAAGCAAAGAAACACATTGACAACAATACAATAATAGTGGGGGACTTTAACACCCCCCTCACTGAAATGGACAGATCGTCTAAGCAAAAGATCAACAAGGAAATAAAGACTTTAAATGACACACTGGACCAAATGGACTTTACAGACATATTCAGAACATTCCACCCCAAAGCAACGGAATACACATTCTTCTCTAGTGCCCAGATCTATTCTGGAACATTCTCCAGAATAGATCACATCCTAGGTCATAAATCAGGTCTCAACCGGTACCAAAAGATTGGAATCATTCCCTGCCTATTTTCAGACCACAATGCTTTGAAACTAGAGCTCAATCACAAGACAAAAGTCAGAAAGAACTCAAATACATGGAGGCTAAAGAGCATCCTACTGAAGAACGAATGGGTCAACCAGGAAATTAAGGAAGAATTAAAAAAATACATGGAAACCAATGAAAATGAAAACACAACTGTTCAAAATCTTTGGGATGCAGCAAAGGCAGTCCTAAGAGGAAAGTATATAGCAATACAAGCCTTTCTCAAGAAGCAAGAAAGGTCTCAGGTACACAACCTAACCTTACACCTAAAGGAGCTGGAGAAAGAACAGCAAATAAAGCCTAAACCCAGCAGGAGAAGAGAAATAATAAAGATCAGAGCAGAAATCAATGAAATAGAAACTAAAAGAACAGTAGAACAGATCAACGAAACTAGGAGCTGGTTCTTTGAAAGAATTAACAAGATTGATAAACCCCTGGCCAGACTTATCAAAAAGAGAAGAGAAATGACCCAAATCAACAAAATCATGAATGAAAGAGGAGAGATCACAACCAACACCAAAGAAATACAAACAATTATAAGAACATATTATGAGCAACTCTATGCCAGCAAATTAAATAACCTGGAAGAAATGGATGCATTCCTAGAGATGTACCAACTACCAAAACTGAACCAGGATGAAATAGAAAACCTGAACAGACCTATAACCACTAAGGAAATTGAAGCAGTCATCAAAAATCTCCCAACAAACAATAGCCCAGGGCCAGATGGCTTCCCAGGGGAATTCTACCAAACATTTCAAGAAGAATTAATATCTATTCTTCTGAAACTGTTCCAAAAAATCAAATGGAAGGAAAACTTCCAAACTCATTTTATGAGGCCCGCATTACCTTGATCCCAAAACCAGACAAAGACCCCATCAAAAAGGAGAATGACAGACCAATATCCCTGATGAACATGGATGCAAAAATTCTCACCAAAATACTAGCCAAGAGGATCCAACAGTACATTAAAAGGATTCTTCACCACGACCAAGTGGGATTTATCCCTGGGCTGCAAGGTTGGTTCAACATCCGCAAATCAATCAATGTGATACAATACATGAACAAAAGAAAGAACAAGAATCATATGATCCTCTCAATAGATGCAGAAAAAGCATTTGAGAAAGTACAGCATCCTTTCTTGATCAAAACTCTTCAGAGTATAGGGATAGAGGGTACATACCTCAATATCATAAAAGCCATCTATGAAAAACCTACAGCGAATATCATTCTCAATGGGGAAAAACTGAGAGCTTGCCCTCTAAGGTCAGGAACGCAGCAGGGATGTCCACTATCACCACTGCTATTCAACATAGTATTGGAAGTCCTAGCCACAGCAATCAGACAACAAAAAGAAATCAAAGGCATCCAAATTGGCAAGGAAGAAGTCAAACTCTCACTCTTTGCAGATGATATGATACTTTATGTGGAAAACCCAAAAGATTCCACCCCAAAACTGCTAGAACTCATACAGGAATTCAGTAAAGTGGCAGGATATAAAATCAATGCACAGAAGTCAGTGGCATTCCTATACACCAACAATAAGACAGAAGAAAGAGAAATTAAGGAGTCGATCCCATTTACAATTGCACCCAAAACCATAAGATACCTAGGAATAAATCTAACCAAAGAGACAAAGGATCTGTACTCAGAAAACTATAAAATACTCATGAAACAAATGGAGGAAGACACAAAGAAATGGAAAAACGTTCCATGCTCATGGATTGGAAGAACAAATATTGTGAAGATGTCAATGCTACCTAGAGCAATCTACAGATTCAATGCAATCCCCATAAAAATATCATCCACTTTTTTCAAAGAAATGGAACAAATCATCCTAAAATTTGTATGGAACCAGAAAAGACCCCGCATAGCCAGAGGAATGTTGAAAAAGAAAAGCAAAGCCGGCGGCATCACAATTCCAGACTTCCAGCTCTATTACAAAGCTGTCATCATCAAGACAGCATGGTACTGGCACAAAAACAGACACATAGATCAATGGAACAGAATAGAGAGCCCAGAAATGGACCCTCAACTCTATGGTCAACTCATCTTTGACAAAGCAGGAAAGAATGTCCAATGGAACAAAGACAGTCTCTTCAACAAATGGTGTTGGGAAAATTGGATAGCCACATGCAGAAGAATGAAACTGGACCATTTCCTTACACCACACACAACAATAGACTCCAAATGGTTGAAAGACCTCAATGTGAGACAGGAGTCCATCAAAATCCTAAAGGAGAACACAGGCAGCAACCTCTTTGACCTCAGCCGAAGCAACTTCTTCCTAGAAACATCGCCAAAGGCAAGGGAGGCAAGGGCAAAAATGAACTCTTGGGACTTCATCAAGATAAAAAGCTTTTGCAAAGCAAAGGAAACAGTCAACAAAACCAAAAGACAACCGACAGAATGGGAGAAGATATTTGCAAATGACATATCAGATAAAGGGCTAGTATCCAAAATCTATAAAGAACTCATCAAACTCAACACCCAAAGAACAAAGAATCCAATCAAGAAATGGGCAGAAGACATGAACAGACATTTTTCCAAAGAAGACATCCAAATGGCCAACAGACACAGAAAAAGTGCTCAATATCGCTCGGCATCAGGGAAATCCAAATCAAAACCTCAATGAGATACCACCTCACACCAGTCAGAATGGCTCAAATTAACAAGTCAGGAAATGACAGATGTTGGCGGGGATGCGGAGAAAGGTGAACCCTCCTACACTGTTGGTGGAATGCAAGCTGGTGCAGCCACTCTGGAAAACTGTATGCAGGTTCCTCAAAAAGTTGAAAATAGAGCTACCATATGATCCAGCAATTGCACTACTGGGTATTTACCCCAAAGATACAAAAGTAGGGATCCGAAGGGGTACGTGCACCCCGATGTTTATAGCAGCAATGTCTACAATAGCCAAACTGTGGAAAGAGCCAAGATGTCCATCAACAGATGAATGGATAAAGAAGAAGTGGTATATATATACAATGGAATATTATGCAGCCATCAAAAGGAATGAGATCTTGCCATTTGCAACGACGTGGATAGAACTGGAGGGTATTATGTTGAGTGAAATAAGTCAATCAGAGAAAGACATGTATCATATGATCTCACTGATATGAGGAATTCTTAATCTCAGGAAACAAACTGAGGGTTGCTGTAGTGGGGGGTGGGGTGGGAAGGATGGGGTGACTGGGTGATAGACACTGGGGAGGGTATGTGCTCTGGTAAGCGCTGTGAATTGTGCAAGACTGTTGACTCTCAGATCTGTACCTCTGAAACAAATAATGCAATATATGTTAAGAAAAAAAAAAAGAAGAAGAAGAAGGTAGCGGGAGGGGAAGAATGAAGCGGGGGAAATCGGAGGGGTAGACGAACCATGAGAGACGATGGACTCCGAAAAACAAACAGGGTTCTAGAGGGGAGGGGGGTGGGAGGATGGGTTAGCCTGGTGGTGGGTATTGAGGAGAGCACATTCTGCATGGAGCCCTGGGTGTTATGCACAAACAATGAATCATGGAACACTTCATCTAAAACTAATGATGTAATGTATGGGGATTAACATAAGAATAAAAATAAAATAAAAAATAAAATAAGTAAAAAAAAAAAAAATTAGAATTGAGAATTGAAACAAGGATGGCCACTATCCTCAGTTCAAGTTAGCAATGTAAGGAAGGCCCTACCTAATATTCTAAAACAATGAAAAGAAATTAAAGGCCTAAGGATTGAAAAAGAGGAAGTAAAAACCAACATTTCTGGTGGATCATATGATTGTATATTCTTTTTTTATTATGTTAATCACCATACATTATATCATTAGTTTTTGATGTAGTGTTCCATGATTCATTGTTTGTGTATAACACCCAGTGCTGCATGCAGTACATGCCCTCTTTAATACCCATCACCAGTCTAACCCATCCACCCACACCCCTCCCCTCTAGAATGCTGTTTGTTTCTCAAAGTCCATAGTCTCTCATGGTTCGTCTCCCCTTCTGATTCCCCCCCCCCCCTTTATTTTTCTCATCCTGCTATCTTCTTCTTCTTTTTCTTTTTTCTTTTTTTTTTTTTTAACATATAATGTATTATTTGTTTCAGAGGTACAGGTCTGTGATTCAACAGTCTTACACAATTCACAGTGCTCATGATAGCACATACCCTCCCCAATGTCTATCACCCAGCCACCCCATCCCTCCCACCCCCCACCACTCCAGCCATCCTCAGTTTGTTTCCTGAGATTAAGAATTCCTCATATCAGTGAGGTCATATGATATATGTCTTTCTCTGACTGACTTATTTCACTCAGCATAATACCCTCCAGTTCCATCCACATTGTTGCAAATGGCAAGATCTCATTCCTTTTGATGGCTGCATAATATTCCATTGTGTGTGTGTGTGTGTGTGTGTGTGTGTGTATGTGTGTATATATATATATATATATATGTATTCTTAACCACTCCAGAAAAATTAATAAACAAATAATAGAAATAATAGAGTTTAGCAAGGGGTTGGATATAAAATCATTAAACAAAAATCAATTATATATCTAAACATTAGTAATAAATAACTATTCAACAAACTTGTCATACATATGGAAAAATAAAATTAGATCCTTATCCACAATGCACAAAAATCAATTGCCCATGGAGAAAAGACTTAAATTTCAAAAACAAGCTTTTAAAAGCTTAACTATTAGTTAAGTGTATACATATAGTTAAGTAACAGTCAGATTCTTCTACCAAGAAGAGCTATATATGTATATAGTTCTACTATTGGAGATAGGGAATAATTTCTTAAAATACAAAAAGAGCTAACCATATGGAAAAAGTGATAAATTTGACTTCGAATTTCAAAATATAAAATATGAAAATTATTCATCAAGTCATTTTAAGAAGGTGAAAAACCAACTTACAAATCGAGATGTCTGCAATATGCATAATCAACATAAGATTTATTTCATAAATATTTAATGAACAACCTATCAATAAATGTCAACACAGATGAGGAAACAGATGTGGCTAATAAGGCTATAAAGAAATATTTAACCTTATTGGAATCCGGGAAAAGCAAATGAGACTAGGGTGAAATACCATTTTATATCTATTTAGATGGGAACAAATAGAAAGGCTGACAATACCAAGTGGAAAGGATGTAGTGTAGCAGGATCTCATATATTGCTGGTGGGAGCATGAATTGGCATAGCAAATCAGTTTGGCATTTTCTCACAACTTGAGCATTTGCATATCCTATGAACCATAAATTCTAGTTCTAGTTATATACCTTAGAGGAACTCTTGCAAATTTTGTACAGGAGACATGTAGAGGAATGTATATAGCATGTTCACATTAATAAAAACCCAGAAATAGCCTAAATGTCCCTTTATAGAAGAATGGATAGTGATACGTTCATGCAAGGATACATATAGTATTCAAAGTGAAGAAACCATGCACAAGCAAAAATACACGTCAACTTTAACAATGTAATATTGAGTGGAAAAGGGAGTACCAGAAGATTATGTAAGTAGGATAGCTTTTTATAGAGTAAAAAACATGAAATCTCCAATATATATATTTTTGCAGAATATAATGATATAAAAATATTATATATATATATGCACATATGTGTACATATATAAATAAAATGAATGGATAACTATCCACTTATAAATATACACTTATGCATGTAGAAAGCTAAGGAAACCCACCATATAATTTAGGGTAGTGGTCAGGATAGTGGTATTCAGTGGTATTCAGGGGATGGGATTGTGAAAAGCCCCAGAAGTATATGGAAGTTACTATCTTTTTCTAGCATCTATTTCAGATGGTGGTTTTGCCAATATTATATTACTAAAGAGAAAGGAAAGAACAAAAGAGGGCCATGAAAAGACCAGGGATGAGAGTGTGTCATGAACAGATGATTATAATCAATCTAATTTTAAGTTCTTGAATTATGCACATATGCCCAAATCTAAAATAATAGTGGTATCTGCTATGATTTGGATAGGTATAAGTTGGCATAAGGGTAGAGCAAAGCAGCATTTAACCCAAATGGATAAAAGGAAGAATGTGGAATTAACTTCTCAAAGAAGAGGATGTCTGGGCTATTGATAAATAACTTTCATTGTACATGATCTATGTGTCAGGTACTGTGCTAAGCTTTTGATGTGTGTTGACTCATTTAATCCTCACAATAACAGATAACGTTATCACATTTATTTTAACATGTACAGATAATTTAACAATGTCACACAACTAACAAGTGGCAGTTATTCTCTGAGACAATAATTTACTCCCATATGCATAGCACTATCACTATGCTTATGAGACTCTATTTTAATTTCTGCCTTCCTCATAAAAGTTTGAGGTCCTTGATGGAATGACCCATGTCTTATTCATTGTTTATTTCCAGACCTAGGAAAGGTATAGAACATGTTATTTTGTTTATTAAGTGCTCATAGAATGAACTAATGAATGAATGAACATGATCCCTGTCCCTAAAGATATGATAGTCTTTTTTTCCAGTGGGCAAAGGGGGAGCTAGATACTATAATGCAAGATATTTATCTCCAGAGAAACATGCACAACGGTCATGACCCGTTGTGGGAAATCATGTAAAGTTTCTTAGAAGAGTGGTATCTTATGGAACCATAATCAATATTCAGTCTGGACAAATCTTTTTTTTGAGAAAGGGCTTTAAGAATGATGCCAAGTAGGTCAGCATCTCAAAATTAACCAGCCAAGGCTACTGATCTGATAGGTGCTTATATAGATGGGGCATCAGACAGATAAAAAAGAAAGATTTCAAAGTAGTATAATAGACTGCCATGAACTTTCTAATATAATATATAATATAGCAACACATTAGATTATCCAGGGTTAACTGCAGGAGGATGATATTGAGGGAGTAGGAAGCATAGTGGTGGCAAGGGCCCATGTAGCTTGAGATATGTGGTAGGGGGGCATCAAAGCTTCTAGCTATCAAAGACTGCTTGAGGTTCACAGTGTTGTGCAGGTCCAATTAAATCAAGACTCTGTGATAGTACAGAAGAATGATGAAGGCATTTCTCGTCCTGTAGTCCCTGGCCATCATATATCCCCTGGGTCAGGTCATTGGGGAGAGAACTCATCAATACCCAACATAATGAGCAATTGTACATATAGATTAAATTTCCCTCTACTGGGTAATGAGAAAAAAAATCAGTATAACATGGAGATTAAGAATGTGGATTCTAGAGTCAGACTGTTTAAATTCAAAATCTAATTTTGTCACTTGTTAGTCATGTGACATTGTTACTTAAATTATCCGTACATGTTAAGACAGATGTGATGATATTTCCTGTTGTTATGAGGATTAAGTGAGTCAATACATTTCAAATGCTTGGAATAGTGCCTTACACATAGATTGTGCACAACAAAAGTTTACTATCAATAGCCTGGACATCCTTTTCTTTAGGAAGTTAATTCCAGATCCTTCCCTTCATCCATTTAGGATTAAATGCTGCTTTGCTAAAAAAAAATGCTGCTTTATTATACTCTTATAACAAATTATACCTACCCATATCATTTATAACTACTATATATTTATACCCATATAATTTATAGCTGTTATAACTACTATAACTACTTATACCTACCCATATCAAATAATAATAACTACTATAACCTTAAATTTGTGCATATCTGTGTGATTAAAGTACCTAAAATTATATTGATTATAATTATTGGTTCATGACACTCTAATTCCTGTCTTTTCATGGCCCTCTTTTATTCCTTCCTTTCTTATTAGTCTCAGAGAAGTCTTCCTAGAGGGGACAGCTTTGCTTCTGTGGGTTTTGGAACCTCAGTTTCTTTATTTGTAAAATGCACATGGCAGTAAGAATCTTATGTAGTTATTTAAGGTTTAATTAAAAACATATATAACCCATCCAAAGCATAGCTGGTGTTATAGGCCAAATTGTTTCCCTCCAAATCTCTTATTTTGAAGTCCTAATCTCTAGTACCTCAAAATGTGACTGTATTTGGAGATAGGGTTTTTAAAGGGGTAGGTAAGTTAAAATGAGGATGTTAGGATGGGCCCTAATCCAATCTGACTGATGTCCTTATAACAAGAGGATATTAGGACACACAGAGTGACAAGAGGGCTGCACAGGCACAAAAGAACAGTATGAAGAGGCAGGAAGAGGGTGGCCATTTATAAGCCAAAGAGAGAAACTTTAGAGGAAACCTACCTCGCTTCCACCTTGATCTTAGACTTCTAGCCTTCAGAACTGTGAGAAAATAAATTTCTGCTGTTTAAGCCTCCTACTCTATAGCATTTTATTATGGAAGTTCTAGCAAACTAATACAGTTGGCACTCAATGAATGACAGCTTTTGTTTTGTTTTGTTTTGTTTTTAAACTTAGTTTTGGATTTGGTGCCAGTCAGCCTTGGTTGGGATTCTCTGAATTTTAGTTTCTTCCTGTGTAAAGTGCAGTGAATATTATCTGCTTTATATTTTGTTGTGAGGATTAAATGAGTTAATATATATAAAGATTTTAGAATAGGGAATTATAAATTTTTTGTAAGCCACCTCATGTCTGCCTAATCCTTCCTCATCCTGACTACAAAAGTGTTAAAAACACAAGTAATCGATATAATGTATAGTGCTTTCTTTTTTTATATTAAGTTTTTAATTTTAATTCTAGTATAGTTAAAATACAGTCTTTACATAGTGCTTTCATCTACTGAAAAAGCCTTCTGACTTTTGTCCCTATTGTCAGTCAATAGCTCATACAATATATTCTAAACATTGCTCTGGACTAGATTTCCAGAAATCCTCTTTGATTATTTTATTGTTTAACACCTTTCAGTGGCTCACACTAACAATGAAATAATTTCTATATTGTCTATTTAGGCATTCAAACCTTTCAAAAATCTGGATCCTAACTGCCTTTTCAGACTTATTTCCTATACCTCTGCTCCCTACTCCAAATCCTCCTATTTATATTACTCATAAATACTGATAAGTACTTATGTTAACTTAAAATGTCTCATCTTCTTCTGAACATGGTTTTTCCTACTTCTGTGGTTTGGTCCATACTTCTCCTTCTACATGTAATTTTCTTTTCTATGTTTATCTACCCCTATTAAAATCCTAATCATTCATTAGGTCTAAGTTGGTCTTGTGAAGTTTTCCTTATTAATTTCAAACAAAAAATGAGTTTTGCTTGCACTTCTAAACTTTCATCACTGCAGGCATTAGCTTTAAAGAGTTGTTGCATGGATGAATGAATGGATATATGGATGAATGCATGCATGAAAGGAGGAATGAAAGGACACACAGGCACACATTATAGGCATACCTGTATTTCTATCAACTTAGCAAGATCGTTTTGATATGGTAGTTACATTTGAGTAGCACTTAAAAATTCTGATTGCTATGAAAAATTACACACTTTTGAAATGAGTTATTAATTGCAATGAGTGACTTAATGACTTATTTAAAATTTTTTCTCTTTATCTCCAGTTTCTACTTAAATATACTAGTCAAAATTGATTTAGAAACTATTGCATCTGCATTATTACATGCTCCAATGCATGAGTTGAAATTGAAAATTTATTTTAAAGATTGTCTTCATTAAACTACTGAGATGAACATGTTGTTAGGCTTCCCTAATATTTGTGAAAATGAATGAGTAGTTAGATAGATAGATGCATTTATAGTAACATTATAATTTTCTTTCCTGACAGGGACATCGGTAAGGTTAATTAGTGCTTGAAATGATTTTTCCCCTTGATTAAAAGACACTATGCAAATACAGAGTGCAGAATAAAGAATTCCATTAAAACCACAAAGGTTACATTATCAGTGGCTATAGATGAATTTAAAAAGTTTGTTCCAGAAGAGAGAGAATCTAAAACATTAGTTCTAGCCCTGAGGCATAGTTTCCAGCTGAACATCTTAACCCAAGGTATTATAATGAACATGTTTTCATTCACATGAGATCACAATCAATAGTAGATAAAATTATGAACTTAAGACTCTAATGGCCAGACAGAAAGTATGGGGGACAAATATCTATTTCTCCCCCTCTGGTACCCACAGGTGCTCCATTTCATTGTTTATTAAAAACTGAACACGAGATGCTTCTTATCCTACTGATATCATGTGCATTGCTAAACCTGCAAGTTAAACTATCTGACATAAGAAAGTCCTGTCCTTAAACTGTATGATGTGTATTTAGCTCTCAGAATTTCATTCTCATCAGCCTATACCAAGAGATAATAAATACTTTTGCTATGCATGCTGTCTAATGGCTCCTTTCCAACAGCATTAGAAGTAGACAGTGTTGAATACCATTATGCTTTGCAGATGTTTGAAGGTTCAGGAGGAAGAGAATGTCTTATTTTGGTCAGACTGTTATAACAGAATATCATCAATGGAGTGGTTTAAACAACAAACCTTTACTTCCCACAGATCTGGAGGCTGGGAAGTCTAACATCACAATGGAAGATAGGGTCTTTAAAGGGGTAGACAGTCATCTTGTAGACGGTCATCTTCTTGTTACATGATGGAGAACAGAGAAAGCAGAAAAAAGCTCTATCCTGTCTTTTTAAAAATAAGAGTGCTAATTCCATCATGAGATCTTCATCCTCATGACCTAACCCCATGGGCCGTATCTGCAGATATCATCACCTTGGAATTAGAGTTTCAACATATGAATTTTGGGGGTACACATTGTTCAGTCCATTGCAGAAAGCTCACATTTTTTGAGCATCTGCTATATCACAGCACTCAAATTTGTATTTTATTAACTTGAAAAGCTCTCACTGACATTATATTAGGCATCTTTGTTACAAAGTGTAATTTCCTCTATCATAGCACTTATTTTACTGTATTATAATCAGTCATTTAAGTGTCTATTTTCCCTACTAGGGGGTAAGCTCTTGAGGGCAAGGCTCATGCCTATCTCATTAATTTCTGTATTCCCAAGCCCATTGTTTGGCACATAGTAGGAGCTCAATTAGTATTGTTAAAGAATAAAAAATTTATAATCCTATTTAATCTTCTCATTAACACTCTTAACCTCTCTGTACTTTACAATGGCAAAGCTAATTGCCCTCAGGATTGTAATGAAAATCAAAGACAATTCTAGATTAAGATGGCATATTTTAATGGCAGCACAGACTTTCCCTTTCCCAACATTTAATTACATGAGAAAAAAATAGTTAGAACTACTCAACACACACACACACACACACACACACACACACACACACACCCCTCACCCAAACCACTACCAAAGAAAGGATTGTACTCTAAAGCAACAACCTTGAAAAACTATTGGCCAAGGAAAGAAATTAAAGGTTTTAGAGTGGAATATAGGAGTGTGGCACAGTTTGGCTTCTAGTGGCATCCATCCCTCTTCCCCATGGTCAAACCCACATTGTCCCCCTTATCTCTAGTAAATATCTAATTAGTAAGTGAAGGCTATTGGAAATAGCTGTTGGAAGAGAAGCAGATAAAATGAAGTAAATCTTGACACTGGCTTTCTTTGTGGAACGTGAAGGATCCTAGGGAGGCCATTTAAATATAACATTATGGCATCCTGCAGGTCAACGTAGAGGGGGCCCTTACCTTCCTCACTAGCTCTGCCTGACGGCTACAGGTGTTTATTAAGAAATGACTCCCCATCTGGGTCTGAGGGGCAAAGATGCTGATGTGCCAGGCTTGGAAGTCCAGACCTGTTTTGGGGGAACAATAAAGCTTCATAAATGTTAAATAAATAAATAAAATATAACATTACGATTAGAAAGAATCAATCCTAGAAGAGACAATCCTAGAACAGGATGTTTAACAAAATCTCAGAAGAGAGAGTAGTCACTTTTACTCCAAAGACTTTATATATGCTTAATTTTTCTCCTACCACCTTTATTCCCCCTAAACAAGAAATATCCAGACCTGAAACTGTAGCTGGGGACAAGAAGGGTAGGAAATATCTCCAAGAAGTCACCCACATCATATCAGAGCAAAGAGAATGACCAAGCATAATGCCCCTTTTTTCTTATGAGGAAAAGAAAAGAAAAACAAAAACAAAAATAAAAACAAAAACACATAGTAATCTCCACTATTACAACAAAAAGAAATTAAAGTTTTTAAAAGATAAAAAATCAACATAAAATTAAATCTAACTCATGGGTAGAAAGAAATTTATGCTGTACAGAATCAAAATCTTTCAATTGGAGTTTATGTTTTATCTTTCTTTTATCTAGAGACATTATGATGCATTTCTCAGGTGTAAAATATCTGGGGCACCAAATAAAAGTACATTAGTGTTTGGAAATACTAATGTCTGCAGAGTGCCATTAATTAAGGCCCCATAAACCTATGATAGGGCTTCCTGTACTTCTATGTCTTAAACTTATTTCTACTATGGAAAAATCAAGGTAATTAGTTTTGTCTCATATTGCCATATTCTGAATTCAGATATATGGTAGAGTGAGATAGTGAGAGTGATGTCAACTTCTGTTTAATGACCTCACTACTTCTATCCCTTTAGTATTGTAAAAAATAAATTGCTACTCTAAGAGAAAAGCAAAGAAAGGATCCATAGGAAATACTGAAGGTATTAGGACTTAGTTTATCTAGGTAACACACTGATGGAAATGTTCCATTTGTCTTTCTGCCTGCCTGTCTGTGTGTCTATCTATCATCTATCATCTATCTATCTATCATCTATCTATCTACCTATCTGTCTATCTATATCTGTCACTATATCTATCTATCTATCATCTATCTATCATCATCGTCTACCAATCATCTCTCCATTTACTTTGAATGAAGAAGTAAGATGTTGTCATGGAAAGGTATATTAATACCTTTGTTTGAATTAAAAAATAAAGTCAGGCTTTTGACCTGGGAGAAAGTAAATATGATTTACCGATGGTTTGATAATAGCTGGTTTTGTCAATTGGGTTATTTTGTGAGCATTTTTATAAAGTAGGCTAATTTGACTCCAAGATTTTGATGAAAATATAAATTCAAAAGATAGATGGTTTAGAAGTGATGCAATAATGGGTATCAGACTTACTTTTGTTTTATAACTATAAAACTGGACAAAAGTCATAAAGCAACTGTTTTGGGAGGCATTAGACAACAGATAATACAAGATTGTGATCTCTGAAGAAATAAAATACACCAAGGTAGTTTTATCTGTATCTTATCTTTCTGCCTGGCAGAGAGCAAAGATGTTAGAGTGGAGGAAAGTGAGATTAGAACTTATTGCTGCTGAAGGGGCTAGAATTTGCAGGGCAAAATGCTAAAAATAAGAGAACTGCCCAGAGAGGAAACTCTAATAATCTGCTTAGGAAATAGCACTGAGTCTTGCTGAAAACTAAGATGCACAAATGCAGGATGAAACTTGGTGAGACCTGGCAGAGAATAGCTTTAAAGTGCATCTGCACTTTAAGAAATATTAAACAACATTCTTCAAAATGAAGGAAAATGATACTAGATAGAAGCTCAGATGGAGGAATGAAGAGCACCAAAAATGGTAAATATTTGGGTAAATACAAAATACTTTTTTTTTCTTTCATTACCTAATTTCTTAAAAAGACAACTGACTCCTTATTTTATTAATTTTTTTCAGTAATCTCTCTGCCCAGTGTGGGGCTTGAACTCATGCTCAAGAATCAATGCTGTACTGACTGAGCCAGCCAGGCACCCCTGACAGTTGACTCTTTAAAGAAAAATAATAATAACGTGTTGTTGATTTATAAAACATGTAAAAAATGTATAAAAACAAAAGACAGAAAAGAGGTAAATGGAAGTATATTATTGCAAGGTTCTTATATTCACATGTGAAGTGATATAATATCAATTCCATGTAGATTGTGATAATTTAAGGAAGCATAATTCCTAGAATAACCATTAAAATTTTTTTAAAAGGCTATAGTAATATAGCCAATAGAGGAGATAAAATAAAATACCATATATATTATTTAAATCCAAGAAAGGAAGTTAAAAAAAAATACTTGGATGGTACAAATAAAAGACAAATAGCAAAATGGTATTCTTAAACCCAACCATATTAATAATTTCATTAAGTATAAACAGGCTAAGGACTCCAATTAAAAGGCAGAGATTGTCAGATTGGATTAAAAACAAGACCCACCTATATGCTGTTTACAAGAGAAAAATTTAAATATAAATATGCCAATACAAACATAAGAAAATCAATAAAGATAAATAATGCAGACATCCATCAAAAGAAAAATATAAGCTGAGTGACTATATACTGTCAGACACAGTAGATATAAATACAAGAAATATTACTAGAGGAAATGAAGTACATCTCATGATAAAGAGAGCTTAAAATACCTCAGATATCTTGAACCCTTGGTGAAGGAGTCACTAAAAAAGACAAAAGCCTCACCCTAAAAGAGAAGGCTTCTAAAATATGCATTTCCCTGCTCTACTGGATTTAAACAATTTAAAAATATTCTTTTGGGGCTCCTAGGTGGCTCAAATGGGTAAGCATCTACCTTCAGCTCAAGTCATGATCCCAGGGTCCTGGGATCAAGCCCTACATTGGGCTCCCTGCTCATCAGGAAGTCTGCTTCTCCTTCTCCCTCTGCCTCTCCCCTCCTCATTCTCTCTCTCTCTCTCTCAACTAAATAAGTGAAATATTTAAAAAAATATTCTACCATGTTTGCTGCTCTATTATTCTCATGCACTTCTTTCATGTGAAATGCTGTTTCTCCTCCTTGAAAGTCCTTTGCTCACTGGCAACCTTCCTATTCCTCCTTCAGTGATTAACTCAGGTACAAAGAAAATCTCACAAGTCCCTCTTGGTGGTCTCATATTTAATCCTTTACTAGTTAGTCATTCAATAAATGTTTATTGAGCTTTTACTATGTACTGGGCCCTGAGCTTTTACTATGTTCGAGGCCCTGAAAATATAACAATGAATTAAATTCCTCCTGGGAGATAGGGGATGGAGAATAGAAAATAAATAAACAAATAAATGCAGAGCATACCAGGCAGTGATAAATGCAATATAAAAAAAATAAAAATAGGATTTGGGAAATGTCACTGAGGAGTGGTAAGTAAGGCATCTCTGTAATAATGTCATTTTTTGAAGACTTGGAAAGAGTGAGGTAGCACTTGCAAGTAACTGGAAGAAGATCATTCAGGGTAGAACATGTAAAGGTGCTGAATGAATCGGTAGTACATTGGCTAAGTATGTGAAATACATAAGGTAAGAGTGTGGCTAGAGGAGCATGAGAGAGGGATAGAGTAGTAGCAGAGGAGGTCAGAGTAGTGTGGAGCTACATTACGTAGGTTTGTGAATGCTTCTACATGGACTTGGATTTTTTTTTTTCCTAAATGAGATGGGAAGCTATCGGAGGGAGTTCTGAGCAGAGGAGTAACATTATTTGACATATTCTGTGGTATCTCTCTGGTTGCAGTGTGGACATTGAAATTTTTATCCCTAAGGTAACTAAAAGGGTTATGTAAGGGAGACAGAAAATACTTGCAGATTTTTTGGTACATCTTCAGTGCTAGATTTTTGTCAGTGCCTTTTATGTGCCCTGTTAGTGATCCTTTGAGCTATTCAGAAAGATCTTTGACATTCAGCTATTGAAATATTGTTTTTAAATATTCATATATCCTGTGAGTAACTAAGGAGATAACCATTGTATATTTTTACAATTAATGGAAAAACAAAACAAAAACAAATATCCATTAAACCTATAACAGGAATACTTATAATTTTTTTCTTCATTAAAATTTCTTTTTCATAGCTTCAGATGGTCTCTGTTTATAACTTAACTTTGTTGATATCTACTTATTTTTTGTTTATTTTTTTAAAAAATTTTATTTATTTATTTGACAGAGACACAGCGAGAGAGGGAACACAAGCAGAGGGAGTGGGAGAGGGAGAAGCAGGCTTCCCGCCGAGCAGGGAGCCCAATTCAGGGCTTGATCCCAAGACCCCAGGATCAAGACCTGAGCCGAAGGCAGACGCCTAATGACTGAGCCACCCAGGTGCCCCTGTTGATATCTACTAATAGCTTAGCTTATCATTTCTCTTGGCTTCAGGATTTCTGGTAATATTCTCAAATGATTTTTACTAGGATGACCCAGCAACCTTATTTCATAGATGCTTTTTCTGTTTTATTCCAGTTTCTAGCTTTGCCTTTGGTCCTCTGTGATAAGGCAGGCATTGGGAATGGTTTTTACTTGCAATCATTCCGCCTCTTACTCTCCTCCCTGACACCATTCTGTCTTTTTCAGCAGCTTCAGAAAGAAGCCAAGATGTCTAAATGTAACATTGGCTAAGAAAATTTGACATTTACCAAAGAATTTTAACTCTGATGTACATGCTCCCTATTTTTTAACTATCACAGGCAAGTCCTCAGTTGATAACTCAACTCTGAAGAGTCTTTGGTGTAAGTTTGTTTTTTTGTTTTGTTTTGTTTTTCAGTAGGGAAACAGGAATAGGTTACAACCTGGGAAGTTTTCAGAATTTCACATCATGAGATGAGGATTTTCAGGACTCAAGAACAACAATATTCTCATTTTTCATTGTATTGAACTTGAATTCACTTTAAAGGAATCATTCTTTCATACACATCATGCCACCTAATTTATTGTATTACCAGTTCTTCAGTGTGTCTACCCCCTTTCCACTCTTATGAGTTCATTGTATATTTATTCGCTTTCTGTTATTGTGTCTCAATGTTTTGTCCTAAATATTCAAATATGAAACTTAGGTGAATCACTGAATTTATCATAAATACATTGTTAGTCTTCTTGCTGATTTATTTGTTGTGAATGATTATGCATGGTATGCTGGTTTGTCTTACAGCCTTCCCTTTTATTTTTGGCATTTATCCATCCATTCAGCCTTCCATCCATCCATCCATTCATTCATCCATCCATCCATCCATCGATCCACCCACCCATCCATCCATCCAGCTAGCCTGCCAGCCAGGCACCTGTCTAACAAATGTGCTCTATAGTTTTACTAAAAGTCAAGCACTAGGCTATAAAATTTGATACAAAAATAATAATTATAGATGTTCAATAAATATTTGTGTTTTTATTAGGTTAGAACAAAGATTTATTGAATCTATGAAATTCAGTTTCAATAATATTTCTATCTTTATTTATTCACATATGAATTCATTCAATCTGATCCTAGGTAATACTCCTAGGTATTACCTAGAAGTTTGTTGGAAATGCAGTTTCCCAAGACTCAGCCCAGGCTTATGAAGCCAGAATTTGATTTTAACCAGATATTCAGGTGAATTGTAAGCATATTAAAATTTGAGAAACATGGATTTAGAGTAAGAATAACCTGGCAGTTGAAGAAAATATATAAATCATTTTAAACAGAGAAATGACCACATGGAGAGGAGACACAAGGCCTACTTGTTCTGGTAAATTTTAAGGTGCATCAGGGAAGAGAAG
Organism: Neomonachus schauinslandi; assembly: GCF_002201575.2. Lineage (NCBI taxonomy): Eukaryota > Metazoa > Chordata > Mammalia > Carnivora > Phocidae > Neomonachus > Neomonachus schauinslandi. The sequence goes on along the minus strand of NC_058413.1, from coordinate 64,682,216 downwards.
GGATAGGAATTTGGTAACATACATGAGGACCAGACTGTGAGGGACTTATAAGCAGCATAAAGACTTTGAACTTTTTCTGAGCCACATGGGGCAATTGGAAGTTTTTAAATAGATCAATGACTTGATGCTTTAGAAATACAACTCTAGAAGCCATGTAAAGAATGGATTAGACATGAGTAAGGAAAGGTCTGTTGACTACTCAAGAAGTTATTTTAGATGAGAGGACCTGAACTAACATAGTGGATATGAAGAGCAGGAGTTGAATTCAAGTAATATTTTAGAAATTGAAATTATGGGGATTATTTTTTGACTGAATGAAGGAGATGAGGAATGAAGCAGGGATGACTCAGACGTTTCTACAATGTGCATCTGGTTGGTGATAGCGCTGAGGAGTTAGAACATACAGGAGAAGGAGCAAGTTCCATAGTGGAGAGAATAAGTCGGGTATTGGACATATTAACTATAAGTACCTATGAGATATCCAGATGGAGATATTTAGGAATATGGTTTGGGAGCTAAGAAAGGTTGTGTTTTGAGATAAAGAAATAGTAGTCCAAATTTAAAGGTAGAAGTTGCAGAATCTATAGGGATATTTTAAGATCACTTCTGGGGTAGCAGCTTAATAATATCTGCCCCAAATCAATGTTAAGCTGCTTTGGGTTACTAAGTAAACAAAATAAAAGGAAAGAGGAGGCAGTAACATGAGGAGGAGACAGAAGTCAGAGATAACATGGAGGGAAGGAATCAGTGGAGGACAGCACAAAAGTAATAACCCAGAGGAGGTACAAAAAATGGGACCAGGAGCATAAAAAGAGAGTTGACCTTGGAAAGAAAGAGGAATACCTACTTCTCTTTCCCTGAAAGGGAGGAGATAAGCTTGGGTTAAGAATTTAAGATATGAGTCAGCTTGCAACAGAAACTAGGAGATGGGAGATAAGGAAGTTTGTGCTTTCTGACTGCTATTTTCTCAGTAAGGTAGGATGCAAGGTCCTCTGTGGAGAGAGAGTAGGCTGGGAAGGGATCTTGAAGAGAGTGATGAAAGTTTATAATAGTCACTTTAGGGTGTGGGAGAAGTAGCTGACTAGACAACTAAAAGGATTGCTGGGCCTGGGTGTTATGCACAAACAATGAATCATGGAACACTACATCTAAAACTAATGATGTAATGTATGGGGATTAACATAAGAATAAAAAAAAAAAAGGATTGCTGGGCAGTGCTGAAAGCCTAGAAGAGTCTAGAAACTATAAATAACTTCTTTTCTCACTCTACCATTGCATGATAGTCTCTCTTTCCTCTCTTGCCTGCTTTCTTCTCATTTATATTTTGAGCAGGAAATAAATTTCCAATAAATTTAAAGCCTAATTCAGGCAAGAAGAAAAATAAAGTCTTGAATTTCAAACACCTAAGATTAATCTGCTTGAAGTTTTATGCTTTAATTATAATTAATTGCTATACTTCCCTAATGCAAGTACCACATGTTCATTATGAAAACTTGGAAGATAAAGAAAAAAGAAGATAGGCTAATATTGTCCATTAAGAAAATAATTGTAGCTACTTTTTTCCTTCCAGTACTTTCTATAAACACAGTTTTATTTGCTTATTATATGATTGTGTTAATCATAAACTTTTTTGTATCTTTCTCTTTCAACACCTTAAGATTTTTAACTGTTTTTTTCTTTTTACTGATCATAGAGCAATTTATGTTCATTGTCAATTTTTGAAAATGCAGAAAAATAAAAAGATGAAAACGTAAATCACTCATAATTTCATCACCCAGAGATAATGATTCAGTTGTTAAGGGTTTTGATAAAAGCTTTTATGTCACATTTTAGAAAACGTTTTTTAGCAACATTTTCTGCTAATATTTGATCCTAGTTCTTCTTCTTCATTAAGTTTAAATAGCCTGGACCATAACAGAATTTTACCTGGAGAATCTCTAATCAGTGCAGCTACTACAAACAACCCAGTCAGCTTTACCTTTTCCCCACATCCTACTGGCAGAGGTAAGGATCAAAAACTAATGATGTAATGTATGGTGATTAACATAACATAATAATAAAAAAATAAAATTAAAAAACAACAGCAACAAAAAAACAAAAAAAAAGCAGAATGTGGAAAGAAGGAGAAAGCATTGTCAATTTAAACAACAATGCTCCTGTCTTTGAAAGAGTATAAAGTGTAGTTAGAAACAACATGAAACCTGCTCTTATAGTGAATGTGAAAGCTATTCTCCTTCCCTCCCCTGTTGCTTCCTACCCCACAGCTGACTTCTGTCAATTATTATGTCCTCAAGCAGTTGTGGCTTCTAGAAATTCACAGTGGGGGGGGGGGTCTTCTAGGAGTGTAATAATCTCAAACACTGATATAGCACCGTATGTGTCAGACAGTATTCTAAGTGTTTTTACAGAGATTAATTTCATTTAACCTTCACAACAAAACTAAGAGATAGGTAATGTAATTTTTCCCACTTTGAAGATAATGAAAATAAGGTATGAAGAGATTCAATAATTTGTCAAGGTCACATTCTTTAAGTGGTGGAACTAGGTTTCAAACCTATGCAGTTTGTCCTGGAATCCTGTTAATAACCTCTGCACGATATCCGGTTGTAAGGGTAGCTGAGTGATTTGTCTTGAGTTAGTATTATAAGAACACATTTTACTTTGAATTTTTTTTTTCTTTTTGGTGTGGCTTGAGGGTGGTCAAAGTTTTCCCAACCTTCCTCCCTATTCCGCTCTCAACATCCAGCCTATTTCTAAATTTTCTTGATGGTCTCCATGAAATGGTCCAGATGTTTTAGTAAGGCTTATAGTGTAATTTCTTCTTTATTTTAGACTCTTATCATGGATTTTATTTGTTTGTCATTTTTGTTTCTGCTATTGCTGTCATTCTCTCATCTTTTTGTCTCCCAGGAAAAAACCAGCTTGATGCAGGTGCTTCTTGCTATTTCAAGCTTAGAAATTCTTATGGTATTGCTCTTTAATCCTATATCCTTGAAAATTATAAATAGTTATTCAGCTACTTCTAATAGTTTATAGTTTATAGATAATAGATGCTGATTTTATTCTTAAACTTAACAACAAATCTCCTTTCTTGCCATTAGATTTGCTTGACATACTGAATCCCGCCTTTCTTACCTTTCTTGATTGCTTCTTCTTTAGTTTCCAGGCTTGGAATGGTTGCCTATCTGTGCCATCATTGAAAAGTCTGGAATGCCAACTGGTGCTGTATTCAGGGTTCTCACAAGCTGCTGGTTGGAGGAGTATGTAAAGATGGTGTCTGTTGATGCTTATGTCACTTATGAGCTAGCTTGTCAGAATTGACCACTGGGTCTCCAGGGGTGTTTCCCATAGGACCAGCTGGAAAAAATATTAAAAGGCAGTATGGTGCAATGAAAAGAACAGTAAATTCAGCATTGAGTTCATATCGCAACTTTATATAATGCCTGTCTTCTTTCTTTTTTTCTTTCTCCCTTCCTTCCTTCCTTCCTTCCTTCCTTCTTTCCTTCCTATTTCTAGAAGGAATATAATGCTGTACATAAGAGCCCAGGCTCTGAAGTTAGATTATCTGTGTTCAAAGCTTGATTCCACCCTCTTACAAACTGCGGACCTTGGTCCAATTAACTTCTTTGGGGCTCACTTTCCTTATCTAAGAAGTCACCTCATAAGGCTGTTATGAATATTAAATGAGATAATACCAGTAAAATGCTTAGAATAGTGATTGGCTCATAAGCATTTAATTAATGTTGATTACCATTGTGAAACTCTCTCTTTAGACTAAATTCCCAAAGAGTAGGTATTTTCTTCACTATGTATGTCCAGTGCTTAGCAGAGTAGGTACATTATAAATATTTGTTGAACAAATGAACGAATAAATGAGTGGATGAATCTATCACTAAATAGCTATGTGACATAGGGCATATAATTTAACTTCTTTGAAGATGTGTGCTGGGTATTTGAGATATAATGTGAACTCATAGGGTTGTGGAGAGAATTGCATGAGATAAAAATATAAAGGAGGCTCAAGAGCCCAGAGTTTCAGAGCAAAGGCTTTGATGTCAGGCACAAATAGTCAAGACTTCTGCCACTGGATATAACCTTGAATAGACTGCTACTCCTCTTTGAGCCTCAGTTTCCTCATCTGCAAAATAGATATCATAATTCTTATCTCAGGGGATTGATGTAAGGATGAAATGAAACATGTATGTACTTAAAACATTGTTTTCTTTTTTTTAAATTTTTTTATTTTATTTATTTTATTTATTTATTTGAGACAGAGAGAATGAGAGACAGAGAACATGAGAGGGAGGAGGGTCAGAGGGAGAAGCAGACTCCCCGCCGAGCAGGGAGCCTGATGCAGGACTCGATCCCGGGACTCCAGGATCATGACCTGAGCAGAAGGCAGTCGCTTAACCAACTGAGCCACCCAGGCGCCCAGACCATTGTTTTCTTAAAGTAGTTTGTTATCATGGGAAAGGATTTTGTAAGCTTGAGATTACCATAAAAACAGATTTTGACTTTTTATTAAATAGACAGTTTTCTATTAAATTCTCCCATAATGTGGCACCAGATAAGATTCTAACTGTATTCTGAAAATTTAGACAAGACTGAAGAGAATCAGGAAATCAACTTTTTGTTTAAGGAAAAGAATTTGATGGTCATTTTGAGAAGACAAGTTGAGATAATTCAAGCCTCATCACTAGACTGATATGGCCTCCTAGAAAGTAATTTTTTAAATGATAGAAAGGTGATTTACCTAAAAGTAAAAATTTGTTTATTATAATCCAGATAGATACATTGTTTTGAATTTCCTAATGATAAGACAGAGAGATGAAGGACACTAAAAAAGTTTGAATCTTAATATTTAATGAGCATAAAATTTTCAGTCTTGTGAAGTAAGATTATTTTCTCCTATTTGATGCAGTGAAATTTATTTTCTTAAGAACTCAAAATATTCCTTCTGTAGAAACTAGGAATGTGAGTGTTTTGCAATGACCACTGAGTTGATATCAGGGAGAGGAACATTGTGTTCTCTCTGTTATCCTCCATTACCCCTGAGACTTCATCTCTTACTGGTCTCCCCTCCTCTCTGTACTCATCGCCCAGGCCTACTTGCTGTATCTCTAACAGCCCAAGCATACTCCTACCCCAGGGGCTTTGCGTTTGCTATTTCTACTACCTAGACTATATCTTCCAAATATCCTTAAAGCTGCTTGTCTTACCTCATTCAGGTCTTAAGTATCACCTTCTTGGTGAAGCCTTGTTTAATCATCTCATTGAACATTGCAGCATGTCACTCCACCCAACTTTCCTGTCCCTACTACCTGCTTAGTATTTCTCCATTGCACTTACCAAAATTTGGCACCATGAGCGGAGTTTTCTTATTTATTTTGTTTATTGTCTGTCTCCTCTGACCTCTTGGCATAAACTTCATAATGGCAGAGATTTTTGTGTGCTTTGTTTGCTGCTGTATCCCTAGCATTTAGAACAATACCTGACATGTTGTAGGCACTCAGTAAATGTTTGATGAATGAGTGAATGAACTCTGCAACAGTTATAATTTCCTGTGGTAAATTTCTGTTTCATAAATAATGCTCTGACCCATATGTCAGATCAAATGTTGTTGGGCAGGTTGCTTAGGTACCATGCTCCAGATGCAGAATTTCAGAAAAATTTTTTCTCTGCAGTTGTAATTTAGTAGACTAGGCTAAATACCATTCCTCCCAAATTCATATCCACCGAGAACTGTGAATGTAATCTTATTTGGAAATAGGGTCTTTGCAGATGTAATCTTGTTAAAATGGGGTCATACTGGATTAGGGTATGCTCTAATCCAATAGCTGATGTCTTTATAACAGGGAAATTTGGACAGAGATGCACAGGGAGAATGCCATATGATGACAGAGGCAGAGATTACAATGACATGTTGACAAGTCACAGAACTCGAAGGTTGCCAGTAACCACCAGAAGCTAGGAAAAGGCAAGGAAGGATCCTCCTCTACAACCTTTAAAGAGAGCATGGTCCTGCTGACATACTGACTTTGGACTTCTAACCTCCAGAACTGTGAGAAATAAATTTCTGTATTTTTTTTTTGCCACCAAATTTCCAGTAATTTGTTTTAGCATCCAAGGAAACTAATACACATAGGAATTGAGCTCATTCATTCAGCCATTGATTCATTGTGCAAACATTTTTTGAGCATCAGACAGTGTGTTAGGTGATGATAAATGACCCAGTTCTTCCTGTCCTCTAGTTGTTCATAGCCTACTGGCAGAAGCCAAGAAGTAAATAGAAAATTATTGTAATGAGCTTGGGAGAATGGAGGATCAGAAAATTTCTGATTTTCTGAAGTGGTAATTTCTGAATAAGCCAGATGGATGGAGAAGGGAATAGCTTTGTAGGCAGAGGAAAATATGTGCAAAGGAACAGAATTCTGCTGTAGTAGCTTGTGGTGGAGGGGTTGCAACTGAAGATTGTGACAGTAGAAATAACCTGTAATAATCCAGGTGAGACATAAAGAGGGTTCTAACTAAGATAGGATAGGATAATATCCGGGAAATCAACTGGTAGTTTAGAGACCTGGGATTCTACAGATTTTGGTGTCTAGTTGATTGGTTCTGGACAAGGATAGGAAAGGAGGGAAATTTCCTTATTATACAAAGACATGTTCTTTTTAAAAATGGGAGTCATTATAAAGGCTTATAATTCAGAATTTCACTTTTTAGTGAAATTGAAGTGAAAATTTAATGTTTTAGAGATTGAGTGTGTGTGTGTGGGGGGGGGGCGGGGAAGAGAGGGAGAGGGAGATGCTGGGTCGTGGGATCTGAAATATAACCATTTAAAAGGTATCACACTTAGGGAATTTTGTGGTAGTAGAACATGCATTGGATTGGAATCTTGAATCTGAGTTCATATCACAGTCCTGTTTCTTTTTAAACCTTGTGATTTTATCTTTTGGAGTCTTAGTCTCCTCTGGAGGTTAATATTCACTTTACTAATATCACATTATTGTTGGAATAATATGCAATAAAAGTATTTGAAAATTCTTATGAAGCACTGTACAAATATGAATTATTATAACAGATATTTTGACCCTGAGAGGGCTTCTCAGCTAGGTGACTGACTCTAAGGTTCTGTGGTTTACTTTTCTATTCAGCTTTCCACCTAAATCAAATGAGCTCGATTCCCATTTTCCAAACATTCTAATGCCATGAAAATCAACATGAAGTTGTATAAGACTTTGAATAACTTGAGGTAGAGGGGCACTTGGGTGGCTCAGTCAGTGAAGCATCTGACTCTTGATTTTGGCTCAGGTTATGATCTCAGGGTTGTGGGATCAAGCCTTGCTTTGGGCTCCATGCTCAGTGGGAAGTCTATTAGAGATTTTCTCTCTTTCCCTCTGACCCTGCCCGCTCACTTGGGCGCTCTCTCCTTCTCTCTCTCTCAAATAAATTAAATCTTTAAAAATAAATAGATAACTTGAGATAGAAAACTGAATAAACTTTCTCTGAATCCTTCATAATTACCCACAAATCTGGCACAAAATTTCTGGTCAAAAACCTGTGTAGAAGACATAAATACATGAACAACAACAAAAAAGATAAATTAATGACATTAAATATGTCTTCAGCCTCACTGTTGGATTTTAAATCTATTGAATTCTTTCAGGTCACCTACATTATTCTTTCCATGACTAGGAAGGCTTATTTTCTGCCATTGCTAAAAATTGCTAGGAACGTAAAGTCTGAAGGGACCAAGACTAGCTAGTTATATGATCCTGTGTTATCCCACTGCCTTTCTTTTTAAAAGAATTACAGTGTGACTGCCTTTTAAATTTACTTTTATTTTTTTTAAACTTCCAAATTATTTTTATATCATTGATCTATTTAATTATCCCTCTCTTTCACTAGCCTCTAGGATCCTTGAGGACAGACACTGTATTTTGTTTCTCTTTATATTTTAAGTCCTTGGTGCCTAGAATGTGTTCTTTATATATGGTGGTTGAATGAATGAAATAAAAGCATTTGAGAAAAAGATTTACAAAGGATTCAACAAACACTTACATTTTAAATTTATTTTCATCAGTAACCATCAGTAAATAAAAATTAGCCACCTATAATACCATTATAAAGACTCAACTGATCAATAATTTTTATATATACACAATGGACTTACAGCATCAAACATATACAAAAAAAGATTTAAAAAATATGCACATATTTCAGCAGGCTTGTATCATGAACCTTTGTTTACAGAAAATAATGTTTGATTTATTCATTGCTCCTAATACCATTCTTGGAGTTTTTATTTCATTTCCTTGCAAAAGCAATCACATTCTTAACTCAGCCTCCACTATGAAAATAGGTCACTGTGATAGGTCCTTCAGAATACAAATACAAATGGAATTGATATTTGCAGTTAGATCTGACTTAGATAAGTTCTCATTGTAAAAAAATATAGAGCAATTTGTCTTACCCAGAAGCCTCTCTATTTTTGGTAAGAGATTTACCATTCAGAACAGCCAGGCAAGGGGAATTGAAAAACCTTAGCCACAGATCTCTTAGTCACTGAATATTTATTACAGAGTATTTCTTAGTCTTGTTTAAATAAGGAAACAAAGCAAGTTTCCTAATTTGTGAAGATATTTTCAACAAATTTTAAAGATTTTATTTATTTATTTATTTGAGAGAGAGAGAGAGCTTATACATGCACGTGCATGAGCGAGGAGAGAGGCAGAGGGAGAGGCAGAACCAGAGAATCTCAAACAGACTCTGAGCCAAGTGGAGAGCCCAATGTGGGGCTCAGTCTCACAACCCTGAGATCATGACCTGAGCTGAAACCAAGAGTCAGATGCTTAACTGACTGAGCCACCCAGGCGCCCTTCAACAAATTTTAAAGGTACTTTTATGTGGTTTTCCAAAGTGCTGAGCCAACTTTGTCATCTGTAGCTAAGAAGTTTTAGATACTAGCACAGGAAATTTTTAGGATCAAGTTGAAATTTCATATAAGAGGGGAAACAGATGTTACAAAGATGAGAAGTAAGTAATTGGGGAGGGTATTCTAGGCCCAAGGAAAAGGGTAAGCATGGTGATAGGTGAGAAGATATGAGTCAGGTTTGTGAATCTGATAGGCCACAGTGAAGTGTTCCTTAATGGTAGGCAGGGAGATATAGGGAGAGATGGGTAGGTCGAATTTTAACCTTATTTTTTATGCAGTTGGGAGATTTTGAGAGGATTTTGCAGAATGTGGTAGGGATCAGCTATATACTTTAGGAATGTGAATTTTGAAATAGTGTGAAGAAAGGATTTGAGGGACTGAGACTTGGGGAAATTAGAAGAGCCATGAGACTATTCCAATAGTAAAGGTCAGAGCTGAGCCAGAGAGGTAGTAGTGGGAGTGGACTGGGAAGGTGGGGAATCTCCACATTCTACTTTTATGGGGGTCACAGTGGGGCACAGGAGTGAGCATCATGGGTTGGAGTACTTTTCTTGTTCTACCCTGGAATTTAGCAGGGTCCTGAAGCTAAGTTATGATAAGATGGATTTTCAGAAGGAACAAATGGGGTGCAGACCTCATATTCTCTTTTGCTGAGGGGCTTGAGCTAGACTTGGGAACTTAAAGAGGAAATATGACCTGAGGCCTGCAGTAGTATGAATTGTACTCCCCTTCCTTCCTTATTCTTCCCTTGCACTCATCACCTTCTGCTCTGAGGATAGGCAGAACCCTACACTCCCTCTTAGGGCAACTGCAGATGTATAAACAGCTTCACTCTGAGAGACTTTTTGGAATCATTGTGCCAAATCCTAATATTTTTACATTTATTTACATTTTTTCTTTCCTTTTTTCTTCATTCCCTGCTTAGGAGCTCATATAAAAAATTAGCAAATATCCAGACAGCAATGAAATAAAGCAGGAAGTTAAATCAGGTATCTACTTTACATAATTACAGCAAAGCCTGCCTACTCACCTTTGGTGGAGAGGGCAGTAAGCAATTTTCACCTTACTTTGTCAGGTTACTTGCTAATTTCTGGTCTTGAAGACACAAAGGGACAATTAGGGTAGTCTGGTGAGAGAAGTCTTCTGTTTAATCAACTTTTCTCCCTGCTATTTAACAGAAAGAACATTGAGATGCAAGTCATCAATTAGCTTTATGACCTTGGCATTTAACTTCTCAATTCCTTAGATGCATAAAATTGTAATGAAGAAAATAAGGAGATCATAGGTACGAGTGCTTTGAAATTTTTTGAGAGCAGATGCAGAAATGCAGAGCATTGTTTTTTGTTACTCCTGAAGGCCTGATTGCTAAAATTTTCAGTTTAGATTGACTTACACAACCACAGACTTGTTTGTCCTCTACACTTTTTCTGACATTAGAGGTAGTACAGTCTATTTTCAATGATCAGCAAATCAATTGTGTTAAGAGATAGAAATGGGACTCAGACCCAGGTAAGACTTCTAACTTAAAATCCATTTTCTTGGGTCATCTGGGTGGCTCAGTTGTTAAGCGTCTGCCTTTGGCTCAGGTCATGATCCAGGGTCCTGGGATCAAGCCCCACATCGAGCTCCTTGCTCAGCAGAGAGCCTGCTTCTCCTTCTCCCTCTGCCCCTGCTTGTGTTCCCTCTCTTTCTGTCTCTCTCTCTATCAAATAAATTAATAAAATCTTAAAAAAATCCATTTCCTTTCCAGCATGCTTCTGCCCTCATAGCATCTCGTAAAGTAGTGTATGTGTGTGTGTGTGTGCGTGCCTGCGTGCATGTGTGTGTATGTGTGTATGAGAGACAAAGAGAGAATGTGTGTGTGTGTGTGTGTGTAGGAGAGAGAGAGAATGTGTGTGTGTTTACAAAAATACAAAAATGCAAATGCAGACTCAGGGCCTTATGAACTGAAATCTGTAGCTCTAGAATGCTGACTTATCACTCTCCTTCCCTTTCCCTAACATTGCTTCATTCCCTTCTCTGTCTTTTTATCAATATTTCTCTTCCTTGCCCTTTTTTTTGGGGGGGGGTTAATTTTCTGCTTTATATAAGATGGTGATAGTATTGATGGTTGTTGCTAATTACAGGGGTTGATATGGTAGAAATGTATTAGGATTATTTTTTGTTATTCACCTTGTTTAAGAGAAGCCTATTATTTGAAGGGTTTTTGATTTGCTTAAAACCATGCTTTCCTCTGGTGCTTCTAAGCCACCTCCCATGGTCTCAGGCCCAGCTAACCTATCTGCCAGGACTGTTTCCCCAGCAACCAGTGTTACTTTTGGACATTGTATTTCTTCTCAGAGCCTTACCCCTCTCCTTCAGCTGCTTGAAGTTATACCTCTTTAGACCATTATGCAGCCACTTCTTCAGATACTATGATACTACTCTTTCCCTTTTGAGTCAGTCGATGGCATCAGCTGGTAATGAGCACTGCTATGCAGTGGTAGAGTGCAGCTCTGAGTTAGAGGAGAAGCTTGAGAAGCACAGACAGAATCAGGCCAACCTTGTCTTTTTGTAATGGATTTGGTTATACTGAAATAAGTGGGAAATTATCTGGAACTCGAATAAGATACATCCACTAATAAGTAAAAATAGATGATTCTCTACTTTGTGTAAGGCACTCTTAGGTCTTGTGGGGGATACAGGAAAGAATTTTGTATTCTGGGACACTTAGAATTCTGGCAAGAGAGATAAGGCATGTTCATTAATAACTACAATGCAAGATAGAATGTGTATCACATGTTATAATATAGAAGAATGTAGCATAAAGAAGATGGAAGTTGGATGACTGAATGGATAGAAGGGAATTTTAAAGGACTCTCTGGAGATAGAAGTGACTGTGGTGAGATAGAGTTAAAAAAAAAAAAGGAGGAAGAGATATAAGAACATTTTCAGTAAAAGGAGTTTAATTTCTCTGTCCCCCAAGCAGGAGGCAGGCACTGGAAATATGGAAGGGAACTAAAAACACCAAAAATCCTCTGTCTTACAGAGTTTATATTCTCCTGGGGAAAAACAGGCAATAAACAATATACATAATTAGATAGTGATCAATGCTCAGGGGAAAAAATAAAGGCAGGATGGAGGATATGGAACGTAGAGTGGGAGGAGATGGTGGTGAGGACGGACCTTACTGAGATAGGAAGTGAGAGAGCAAACTAGGCAGCCATGGGGGCTGGGGGAGAAAAGATTCAAAGAAATCTGCCTAGTGTGATAGAAGCACAGCTAGGAGGGCAGGATGGCTGAAGAGGAGTGGTGGGGGGAAGGGGGATGTGGTAGGAGATGAAATCAGAGAAGTATTGGAAGGCCACATCCTGAAGGGCCTTTTAGATCACATAAATGAATTTCAGTTAAGGGACCAGTTTCTTTGTGCCATAAGTGAAGAGAAGTACTGGAAACATTAAATCAAAATTATAAAAATAATTCTGCTCCTTGCTCTTCAATGTCTTCTTGTACCAGCATCTTTGCCTAGTACCAGAAGGATCAATACTGGGGTAGGTTGCCAACACTGATGTCAGTTTGAAAACAGACAGTGGGGAAAATTGAACTTCACTCAGGAGGTATTTGTATTCAATAATTAAGTAGGGAACCTGGATGGCTCATTGAGTTAAGTGTCTGCCTTTGGCCTGGGTTTTGATCCCAGGGTCCTGGGATTGAGCACTCTCATCGGGCTCCCTGCTCAGTGGAGAGACTGCTTCTCTGTCTCCCGTTCCCCCTCCTTGTATTCTCTCTCTCTGTCAAATAAATGAATAAAATCTTTAAAAAATGATGAAGCACTGTATTTTAGACCTGAAGGGTCTTAGATTGAGCTGGTGTGATCTTTTAATTTTATGGGTGAAGAGATAAGGACTCTAGGAGAAGAATAGAGACCAAGGTGACAGAATCAGTTAGTGGCAGACTGAGGACTAGAATCCATGTTAGAACCCTGAACCACAGCTGCCTTTCGATATCCGTGTATTAACCCAGTGGCTTGCAGAGAGGTCATGTATATATTGTGGGAGGATAGATGAGGGAGTGCTTTTGAGCTTGTTTTTCACATAAGCCTTTTTCATTAAGGACAAGAACAATTAAAGGACTCCTCCTTCTCACCTCTCCCTGGAGAGCCCTTCTGTGCCTTCCTTGTTGGCAATCGCCCATTTATGTTATAAACCCATTGAACAGGGAGTGTGCTGATTTTGTGGTTCACCTCTTACTAAGACCTCCTTGGTCCTCTGGTAACTGATCTTATTTGACCGATGATTGCAAATTATCATATAATGTTAATAATATTAGTCTCTTAACTGAAATTCATTTAACCTGTCTCAGCAGACATTTTATGCATGTTATAGTTCCCTGTTGAGACTACTGGGGCTGAGAACCAAGGAAAATGTGATCAGAAAGGGCTTAAATGGAAATAACATATAATGAGGCTAGCTTAACCCTGGGGTTTTGAATTGGAAAACTGCATTGTAAAATGCTCAGTTACAATAGGAGGTCTTTGTCATGATTCTGAGGGGATTACAATCAAACTGTGATGTGTTCTTTGCCACATGCCTTAGTTATCTTAACACAGGCATCTTAATGCACTCTAATATGTCAAATATTAAATGTGAAAAGGGAAGGTAAAATTTGGAATTTATTTACCTTAGTCACTTGTGTGCTCATGAAAATATACTATTCTTTGCCAAAGTCGTCATTCATTCAGTCATTTATTCAGAATCTATGTGATACAGGGAAAATATATGCTTTGGAGTCAGAGAGTCTAGTTTGAATTCTTGTCTTGTGGATTACTACCTGTGTGACCTTCGGTAGGTTACTTAATTCCTCTGAGCCTCCACTTTTTTCAGAATGAAGTGAACATCTATTTCGTATGATTGTTACAAGAAAAAAAAAGGTAAATTTTAAAATGTTTAATACAATGCACACAGTAGGCACTTCATTACTAGTGTTTAAAGAGAGTACTGTGGAAATTCTGAAGAGGTAGTGAATGTTTGAGGTAATCAGAGATGGCTTTTTGGAGGAAGTGACTTTTTTTAAAGATTTTATTTATTTATTTGAGAGAGAGCAGGAGCAGGGGAGCAGAGGGAGAGGGGGTGGGAGAAGCAGACTCCTCACTGAGCAGGGAGACTGACGTGGGACTCAATCACAGGACTCTGAGATCATGACCTGAGCTGAAAGCAGATGCTTAACCAACTGAGACACTCAGGCACCCCTTGGAGGAGGTGACTTTTGAGATGGATTTTGAAGGCTAGGAAGCAGTTTATCAGATGCAGAGGGAATGGAAGGGCAGTCAGGTAGAGGGAAAAGTTTGGTTGGAGTCTAGAGGTAAAGATGAGGTTGGAGAGACAGGTGAGTGGGTAAAACAGTTGTTAAGCAACTGCCTTCTGCTCAGGTCATGATCCCAGGCTCCTGGGTTCGAGTCCTGCATTGGGCTCCCTGCTCCGCAGGAAGCCGGCTTCTACCTTTCCCACTCCCCCTGCTTGTGTTCCCTCTTTCGCTGTCTCTTTCTCTGTCAAATAAATAAATAAATAAATCTTTAAAAAAACCCAGTTCATTTATAGTTTGTTATGATTTGAATAGTGTTAGGAAAGTTCTACTCTCTATCCCATTTATAAATATATCCTTCATCTAGGTGCCAAGATATGTGTATGTGGAATATAAGTTTTCATTCTTTGCATGTTTCTTTCAAAATTCAAATGTTCTTTTAGAATATAAAATTGATCCATTTCAATTTAATAAATTTAAAATATCTATGTGCCAAGCATTGTGCTAATCACTCAGAAAACTACAATTAGAAAAAGACTTGAACCTACCCTCAAGTAACTAAAAAAATGATGGGAAGGTCAATCTATAAATCAGTATCTTAGGTGCTACTACTGAGGAAATTAAAAAATACAGAAAGAGGAGTATTGCTTGAGCTAAAGATGAATAAGACTTCCAATTGTTTTTTGTTTTTTGTTTTTTTTTGAAATCATTAGGACTTTAGAGGGAATTTGTTAAACATGAATTGGATAGCTTGGGTGTCGGGGGATCCTTGGGAGGTAGGCTGGGGAGGCAGGGCTTATATTTTACAATTGTGCCTTTGGCTAGACCTGCCCCTAGAGAAAGAATGCAGTTGGGGCATCTGGGTGGCTCAGTTGGTTAAGCCTCTGACTCTTGGTTTCGGTTCAGGTCATGATCTCATGGGTCATGAGATTGAGCCCCCAGTGGGCTCTGCGCTCAGCATGGAGTCTGCTCAAGATTCTCTCTCTCTCCCCCTCCTTTCGTTCACACATGTGCTCTCTCTCAAATAAATAAAATCTTAAAAAAAATGCTGTTGTTTGTAGGTTCTGAGAAGATATTTGAGAGAGTAAACTCTATTTTCCATGCTCATTAGCACAATATATGTGTGGTTGATGTTTGACATATAAAATATGAATTATGCATGAGCAATAGGGATGAAATTGTTGTCATGAAAAAAATTTAATTACTATACACTATATTGCTGATGAGACAGCAAATTGAATACCACTGACAAGTTGTCTCAACAGTGAAATGTGTTTGATGAAATGTCCAGTCAATGATGAGATAATGAATTATCCTACTAGAACTATGATAATGGTAGCTTTGAAAAAAACACTGCCCAGAGGAAATTGAAATTACATAAGTGAATCCTTGATTTTTGCTTTTTTGAGGACAAGGAATACATATCATGCCACTGGACTTTAATAATAATGATAATAGACTAGAACTTCCTGACTTTTAAGAAAGAATAGAGTATAAATCTATCTGGTTACAAATTGAGGTGATTTCCCATTTTATTTTGTTTTATAAAATCTGGAAATCTCATTTCAACATTTTTTGGTAATGAAATGAAGTATTTATTGTTTATATGCCATGTATGGGTGCTTTCATATTCATTATATCAAAGCAATATCAATAACTCCATTTTTGCCAAAATGGAATCTGAGGCTCAAAGTAGATAAATGACTTGCCCAATGTCACATGATTTGAAACAGAGCTAAAATTTCAACTCAGATCTACCTGGTTTCAAATCCTTATGTCTTTCTACTATAAAACATTGACCCTATTGGTTAAAGAATAGAGGATTGCAAATATTTTATATTACATTTGGAAAAATTGAGAATGAAAAGATAGGGCCTTGCAAATCTTTTTTTTAAATTTTATTTTATTATGTTATGTTAATCACCATACCTTACATCATTAGTTTTTGATGTAGTATTCCATGATTTATTGTTTGTGTATAACACCCAGTGCTCCATTCAGTACATGCCCTCTTTAATACCCATCACCAGGCTAACCCATACCCCTACCCCCTCCCCTCTAAAACCCTCAGTTTGTTTCTCAGAGTCCATAGTCTCTCTGGTTCGTCTCCCCCTCCGATTTCCCCACCTTCATTTTTCCCTTCCTACTATCTTCTTCTTCTTCTTCTTCTTTTTTTAACATATAATGTATTATTTGTTTCAGATGTAGGTCTGTGATTCATCAGCCTTACACAATTCACAGTGCTCACCATAGCACATACCCTCTCCAATGTCTATCACCCAGCCACCCCATCCCTCCCACCCCCCACCACTCCAGCAACTCTCAGTTTGTTTCCTGAGATTAAGAATTCCTCCTATCGGTGAGATCATATGATATAGGTCTTTCTCTGATTGACTTATATCGCTTAGCATAATACCCTCCAGTTCCATCCACGTTGTTGCAAATGGTAACCTTCATACTGTTTTCCAGAGTGGCTGCACCAGCTTGCATTCCACCAACAGTGTAGGAGGGTTCCCCTTTCTCCGCATCCCCGCCAACATCTGTCATTTCCCGACTTGTTAATTTTAGCCATTCTGACTGGTGTGAGGTGGTATCTCATTGAGGTTTTGATTTGGATTTCCCTGATGCCGAGTGATGTTGAGCACTTTTTCATGTGTCTGTTGGCCATTTGGATGTCTTTGGAAAAATGTCTGTTCATGTCTTCTGCCCATTTCTTGATTGGATCATTTGTTCTTTGGGTGTTGAGTTTAAGAAGTTCTTTATAGATTTTGGATACTAGCCCTTTATCTGATATGTGATTTGCAAATATCTTCTCCCATTCTGCCAGTTGTCTTTTGGTTTTGTTGACTGTTTCCTTTGCTGTGCAAAATCTTTTTATCTTGATGAGGTCCCAATAGTTCATTTTTGCCCTTGCTTCCCTTGCCCTTGGCAATGTTTCTAGGAAGAAGTTGCTGCGGCTGAGGTCAAAGAGGTTGCTGCCTGTGTGATTAAACCCCTGGCCAGACTTACCAAAAGAAAAGAGAAATGACCCAAATAAATAAAATCATGAATGAAAGAGGAGAGATCACAACCAACACCAAAAAAATACAAACAATTTTAAGAACATATTATGAGCAACTATATGCCAGCAAATTAGATGATCTGGAAGAAATGGATGCATTCCTAGAGATGTATAAACTACCAAAACTGAACCAGGAAGAAATAGAAAACCTAAACAGACCCATAATCACTAAGGAAATTGAAGCAGTAATCAAAAATCTCCCAACAAATAAGAGCCCAGGGCCAGATGGCTTCCCAGGGGAATTCTACCAAACATTTAAAGAGGAATTAATACCTATCCTTCTGAAACTGTTCCAAAAAATAGAAATGGAAGGAAAACTTCCAAACTCATTTTATGAGGCCAGGATTACCTTGGTCCCAAAATAAGACAAAGACCCCATCAAAAATGAGAATGACAGACCAATATCCCTGATGAACATGGATGAAAATCTTTTTGAATTAAAGAGAAAATACAGTTGATCAGTTAATTACATCACACGATGATCTCTCCCTTAGCAAGAACTTATTGTCTGGGTCAATCTTTCTTAAATTGGTTTGCTCATTTAAATCTCATGGAGGATCTTTTAAACATAAGTATTTCTGGGCTTACCACAAAAAGATTCTGCTTTCTTCTTTCAGTATGTTTCAGTATGGAACCTATTTGATTAGGTTTCCTATGTGATTCTGAAGTGTACCCAGGTTTGGGATCTACAGTTTAGCCAAAGTGATGAGTGGCTTATTCTCTCTAGTTATCTCTGCCTTGTTGTATGTACAGCTGCCCAGATCATGGTTAAAGCTCTATTTTATTTGTTGTTGTTTGTTTGTTTGTTTATTATTGGAGGGAAAGTGTAATAGGAAAAGGACAAGTTTAATTCCCTCACAGTTAGTGCTTTTCAAAGAGAGGTCAATGAGCCACCTATGTAGAGACTCACATTTGGTTGTTAAAAAGTAGATCTATTATAAGAGTGGCAGAATTTTAGAATTAATGTGTAGAATACCAAGTCAAGCAATAGCTGAGATATAATTTACATACAATAAAATGTATAAATCTTAAGTGTTGGGTTCAGTAAATTTTGATAATTGCAAATACTCATGTAACCACCACCCAAAACTTCACCCTAGTCATCTGACACTTCTTTCCAATCACCTCGGACAAAATCCTTAGTTTTTTTTGTCACCATAAGTTAGTTGTGCCTCTTCTAGAACTTCATGTGACTGGAATCATACAGAATATATGCATTTGTGTCAGGCTTCTTTTGCTCAACATAGTGTTTTTGAGTTCATTGATTTTGCAAACATTAGTAGTTCTTTCCTCTTCCTTGTATAGTTTTGCATTGTATTAATACAACACAACATTTTTGTCCATTTAATTATTGCTTGGGGGTGCCTGGGTGGCTCAGTCAGGTAAGCATCTGACTCTTGATCTCTGCTCAGGTCATGATCTCAGGGTCGTGAGATTGAGTCCCACATCAGGCTCCGCACTCAGTGTGGAGTCTGCTTGGGATTCAGTCTCTCTCTCTCTCTCTTTCCCTCTGCCCCTCTCCCTGCTCACACTCTCAATCTCTCTCTCTCAAATAAATAAATAAATCTTTAAAAAATATTGCTCAATTATTTATGTATTTTTGCTATTATAAATAAAGCTATTACGAACATGTTTGTATATAAGTACGTTATGGACATAAGTTTTTAGTTTTCTTGTATAGGTACCTGGGAGTTGAATTGCTGGATCCTAGAATAAATATTTTTTAACTTTATAAGAAACTGCCAAATAATTCTTCAAAGTAATCGTACCATTTTATACTCCCACCAGCAATGTATGAGAGTTCCAGTAGCTTCACATCCTCAAAATTTGGCATAATCAATATTTTTTATTTTAGCCACTTTAGTATATTTGAAGTTTCTATCACCTTTTCAAAAAATTGAAAAGCAGTTTTTCATCTCACTTGAGAGATCAACTTAATAAAAGAATACTCCATTAAAATGGTGGACAGTTAATAAATGCACTCTGATAAGTATCAGAGAACAGGGTAAAGAAGAAAGTAGGCAAGAACTATACTTTGGGATAGCTATGTAATGAGAGAGAAAATTAGTTTCTATTTGGTAACAGATACAGTGATTGAGCTGGTTAGCTTGGATTTAGGGGCTTATATTACTCTTAACTCTTGACCTAATTTATGTCTTTATGTTCTAATATATTAAATAGATATTTGCTATCTAACATTTTATGTAGCATTGCTTTAATGAAAATTGCTGTTTTTGAAGAAAGGTACAGAAAAAATCAGATTGCTAAAGACCTACTTCTGGTAGGTAGTATTCCATGTGTAGGAAGTGTCTAAAATACACATTTCTAATCAGCACTGGGGTTTGCTTGGTGATTCCTAAGTAAATTTCAGCCATAGTGTCTAATACAGTTGTATGGGCATCTTTCAACCCTAACACCTACTTATAAACATCAGCATCATATGTCCAGTTGAAGACCTTGTCATGGATCAGCTTGTTAACACGTTGTGCCATGCTCATATATGTGGCCCTTTCACCAGACTGATGCCTGACAGACAGAGCTTCTTATGTACCCTCAGAACAAAGCACAGATACTGCTTTGGATATATATACTTGGATGGACTGGTACTCATGTAATGAGATTTGATGCAGGTATCTTGAGACCAATCTTGTCTAATGAGCCACATGTATAATTTTAAGTTTTCTAATAGCCACATTAAAAACAGTAGAAAGAAATGTGTAAAATTAATTTTAATAATATATTTTATTAACTCAGTATATGCATCCAATATATTATCATTTTAACATGTAATAAATATAAAAATTATTAGTATTTATATTACTTTTTTCCCCTAAATCTTCATAACCCCATATCTGTTTCTCACTTATAGTATAGTTCAATGTAGTTTCTCAGCCACACTAACCACATTTCAAGTGTTCAATAACCACATGTGGCTAGTGACTACTATATTGGACAATGTAGCTTAGATATTGACTTAGTAAAAACTACAAACTGACTTACAGAAGTTTATAGTTTGGTCTTTCTAACAAAAGTTCAAAAAGAATTATCTTCTTTCTACTGGGCCTTTAGATAATAGAATTAGAACCTTGCTATAGAGGGTATAGATTCCCCGCTAGCACCTGAGTATGCTGTCATAATAACGTAGCTGTTTTAATTGTATACCTACCCTGTGGTAATACTTTATCCATTATCACATTTAAGTCACATGACAAACTTAAGCAATAGGCATTATTCACATTTTACAGATGAATTAACTATGGCCCGAATGGTTAAGTAATTTGCCAAAGGTTACATACTTGATAAGTACAGGTAAGGAGCACAAGCAGGACTTGAATTCAGGTACTACTAATGGGTTCTGAGGTTCTTCCCTCTCCCAGTAAACTGCAGTCATTCCCTGCAATTCTCATCCCTCCCTTCCTTCCTCTCTTCTTTATATTCCTTCCATTGATATCCTGGGAATACAAAAACAAGACATACTCCTTTCTCTTGAGAAATTCACAGTTTAATAGCATAGAGGGACACGTAAAAATATAAATTAAAATAGAGCAGGGTGGGTCCCATTATAGAAGTGTGAACATAATGTTTTGTTCACCGGGAAAAGAGTGGCTGGATCTTCTGGTTGGTGAATGGAGTGGTGTTCAAATGCAAGGAAACAGTGAGGGGGGGTGGGGGACATAGTTGAGCTGATCTTGAAGATAACCAGGTAAATGAGAGGGAAAGAAGTGTTCTTGGCAGAGGGATTACTAGGTGCAAAGGCAGAATCCCATTGTATGATCTACTGTGATCTGGTGAATCTAGCACAAAAATCCCAATGGATCTACTAACTGGTGAGAATTTCAGTGTGGCAAGAAACTTGAGGTAAGAGAACGAAGGCAAGGGGAGTGTGGAAAAAGAGTAGTTATAAGAGACTGAAAAGTTGCTTGAACCCAGATTAGAAATGCCAAAATGGGAAGTTTGGATTTTATCATGAAGACAGTGAAGGGTTATTAGATATTTTTAAATTAGAGCAGTGAAAGGATATTTTTTGTGGGGGCTATGGAAACCAATATTGTAATTACCATTATTACTTAAATAAGAATGTTTTCTACATAAACTGTGGATTGAAACTGGTCTTCAATTTTACTTTTCAGAATTCTGTAATTCTGTATGTATGTATGTACATGTACAGAATATTTCAAGTACATAAATTGATTTCATCCTGGAAACATTTTATAAGTAATGTGAGGATTGCTATTATGCCCTTTTTGGAAACGTAGTAACTTTTAAATGAGGTGTCAAATATAATGTATCCTTTTAATAAGGAAAAGTTTCATGATTTTCATCATGTTCTTGGAGGGATCTGGTTGTGACATGCAATTTTTTAAGAACCTATGCTTCCCATGACACCTGACACCTAGGAGTCTGAAATGACTTTCCAATTTTACTAGTTAGTAGAGTTAGAACTAGAACCCAGATCTCTGAACTCCTAATCTAGTGCTCTTTCCATATTCCACTTTGTAAGAAAAGTCTTTCCTGTGACCATTAATCCCAGTATCTTTGCATCTGCTTTTTCTTTATAAAAGACTTTATCCTGGTACCGTTGCATAAGTTTTTTCCTTGTAAAAAACTTTATCTCAGGTGTTGGCTAGACCAGAATCTGATAGGGTTCATTTGCACAAAGAATACATATGGTTGATCTGTCATTTATCATAATTATAATCTTTTTTAAAAATAAATTTATTCTTTTTAAAAGTTGCATGGCAGTCTATAGTATGTACCTTAATTTATTTAGCTATTTTTCTTTGAGGGATATTTTGATTATTTCCAGTTTTTTACTATTATAAACAGTGCTACAATGCATAACCTTATACAGGCATTTTAGTTCAATATGTATTTTTACAGGATAGATAACCAGAAATGAAGCCAAAATTTTAGTAGAAATAGTCTTCCTATGAGATTGTACCCATGACTGTACACCTTTGCCACCACTGGATATTATCGATTTTTTATTTTTTTAATTGAGATATAATTGACATATAACACTATATTGGTTTTAGGTATACAACATAATGATTATATACATATATATGTATATATATATGAAAATGATCACCATAATTTTAAGATCTATTCTTTTAAGTTTTCATCATAAAAAAAGAGTTATAACTATGTATGATGATGGACTTATTAGCTATAGTCACTATGCTATATATTATATCCCCAGAACTTATTGTACTTTTGACCACTTTTACCCATTTTTGCCCCTTCCCCCATGTCTGGCAATCTCCAATCTGTTCTCTGTATTTATGAGTTTATTTTGTTGTTGTTTATTTTTTAAGGTTCCACATATAAATGAGATCATACATTATTTGTCTTTCTTTGTCTGACTTATTTCACTTAGCATAATGCCCTCAAGGTCCATCCATGTTGCAAATGACAGGATTTTATTCTTTCTCATGGCTGAATGATATTCCTTTGTGTGTATGTAGACAGATGATTGATAGATGATGATAGACAGATAGATGATAAAGTAGATATCACATCTTCCTTATCCATTTATCCATTGATAGACACTTAGGTTTTTCTATATCTTGGCTATTGTAAATAGTGTTGCAATGAACATGGAAGTGCAGATGACTTTTTGATACCCTGATTTCATTTCCTTTGGATAAATACCCAAAAGTGGAATTGCTGGATCATATAGTAGTTCTATTTTTCAGTTTTTGAGGAACCTTCATACTGTTTTCCATAGTGTCTGCACCAAATTACATTTCTTTTTTTTTTTTTTAAGATTTTATTTATTTATTTGACAGAGAGAGACACAGTGAGAGAGGGAACACAAGCAGGGGGAGTGGGAGAGGGAGAAGCAGGCTTCCCGCGGAGCAGGGAGCCCGATGCGGGGCTCGATCCCAGGACCCTGGGATCATGACCTGAGCCAAAGGCAGACACTTAACGACTGAGCCACCCAGGCACCTTCAAATTACATTTCTATCAGCAGTGCACAAGTGTTCTCTTTTTTCCACATTCTTGCCAACACTTGTTATTTCTTGTCTTTTTGATAATAACCATTCTAACACAGGGAGGTGATATCTCATTGTGGTTTTGATTTGCATTTCCCAAATGATTAGTGATGTTGAACACCTTTTTGGGTATCTGTGGGACATCTGTATTGTCTTCCTTGGAAAAAGTCTGTTCAGATCCTCTGCCCAATTTTTAATAAAGTTGTTTGGTTTTTTGCTATTGAATTGTATAGGTTTTTTAAAATATATGCATTTTGGAAATTAACCCCTTATCAGATACATGATTTGCAAATATTTTCTCCCGTTCCATAGCATAATTATGATCTTATTAACTTGTTATGTGACATTTTAATATTTACTGCTTTCACAAATATCATCTTATTTAATCCTTTTAACAACTTTGTAGTATAACTAAGTTTTACCTGAGGAAATACCAGAGAGGCTACATTATGTGCCAAGACCATGTAGATCATAAATGTCAGGACTTGACTAGAATTCAGGGCTCCTGATAACCAGAGCTATATATCCATTATACAATGGTCTGGAGCTTCCTAGTGTTGGAGACTTTATTCTAGTTGGCTCAGTGCTTGGAATTTCTATCTTCTCATTGTAAAATAAGGGACTTGTGGTATTTGATCTGTGGAGATCCTTTTAGCTCTTCATATCTGTGACTCTGTCCTTCAACTCAAAAATAAAAGATTGGGGCACCTGGGTGGCTCAATCAGTTGTCTGACTCTTGATTTCAGCTCAGGTCATGATCTCAGGGTCATGAGATCAGGCTCTGTGTGGGGCTTCCTGCTTAGCAGGGAGTTTTCTTCCCCTCTCCCTCTCTCTCTGCCCCTTCCCTGGCTCACACACACACACACACTCTCTCTCTAAAATGAGTAAATGGGTCTTTAAAAATAAATAAATAAAAGATTAATTTAAAGAAAATATAAACTAAGGTGGTTGCTTTTTTTTTTTTTTTAACAATTTTATTCCCTTTCTAAAGTAATCATCTTGGGTTTTCTTTGAAGGTCAAGATTTCCTAATACCCTTAAAATATAGGTTCTTCTTGTGGGTCCAGAAGTCCATGGGAGAGTTACAGAATGTCTGTCAATACTTTAACATTTTATACAAAATTTTCTGCAAATACAATTATGTGCATTTTATGTAAAAAGTTTCATAGTTTTCATTAGATTTCCAAAGATATCTAAAATCAAAAAGAAAAATAGAACCATGGATTTAAAATATAACCTGACTTGGGGTGCCTGGGTGGCTCAGTCGTTAAGCGTCTGCCTTCAGCTCAGGTCATGATCCCAGGGTCCTGGGATCGAGCCCCACATCGGGCTCCCTGCTCAGTGGGGAGGCTGCTTCTCCCTCTGCTGCTCCCCCTGCTTGTGTTCCCTCTCTCACTGTGTCTCTGTCAAATAAATAAATAAAATCTTTAAAAAAAATAAAATAAAATGTAATCTGACTTTTTACAATGTAACACACACATATCATTTTAGTAGTATGTCAATTGTAAAAAGCAAGGTTCAATTATACTTGAAAAAGGCCCACCAAATTATATGGTTCTCTTACTACATAGAGGTCTAGCACTTTAGTGCCTACACTCTTTTCACAAGACATTTTAAATCTATCCTCAGTTTTTTTTTTTTTTAAGATTTTATTTATTTATTTGAGAGAGAGAGAATGACAGACAGAGAGCAGGAGAGGGAGGAGGGTCAGAGGGAGGAGAAGCAGACTCCCCGCCGAGCAGGGAACCCGATGCGGGACTCGATCCCGGGACTCCAGGATCGTGACCTGAACCGAAGGCAGACGCTTAACCATCTGAGCCACCCAGGCGCCCTTTTTTTTTTATCTTTACAAGGTAGAGAGAGAGAAATATTCAGACTTTGTGTAGATATAGCTGTTTTGTTGTGTTTTATGAGCAGAATACAACCAGCAAAATGAAACAGATACAGTTGATTCCTTTCATGTGGATCTCACAAAAGGGTGCTTACACTTGGTTTCTGTTCTCTTAAATATTACTTCTATCAAGAGAATTGTGTGTGTGAAGACCTAGTAATTTCTTTATATTTGGCTAGAGGAAATTGCAAGAAAAAGCTACTGTTTCCATGCAGTTTAGATAAAGTACTCTAATTTCATGATAATTATCCATGCTAACCATATATCTATTCTTAAAGCTCTTCAGTGCATTGTCCCAATGAAATCCCCAGAATTCTATCAAGTAAATGTTCAAGTCAGCGTCAGGTCTGGAGAAAAAAAGAACCTAGCTCCAGTGGTGTGCTAGAACCAGCTTGTAATCAGCTAGTGAAACTGGTTTTTAAATTTCAAGGAATTTTGCTACCTGGTTGACATCATGTTGGTAGCTTGAAATTGCTCATGGTGGGAATATTTATACCATGGAAATAAGCAGTCTGCACTCATCAGGGCTTCTGTTCTGAGGGAACCAGGCTATTAAACACTGACCAGCACACCACTGGCTCATCGTTTTCTCAGTCAGGGATGCCTACTTTACATATTATCTAATTAGCAATTCCTAGAGAAAATTAAAATAAGGCAAACTTTGAATATTTTTTTTCTTAAAATTCTGCTTCTGAAAACATTCACATAGGATGAAGCTCCAGTCTCCAAAGTACCTGTGTGTAGTACTTCTCATTTATTGCCAAATAAATTGTAAGATAATGGAAGTACCACTGGAATGGAAGTCAAGGGGCTGGGATTCAAATGTCCTCTTTGTTATTAATTTTACAACTTTGAGCAGTCATTTTACCTTCTATGCTTCCAGTCTCTCTAAGTATAAAAGGGAGGTCAAGCTGGATAGAGTTTGCTAGTCTTTATGAAGCTACTAGTGTAAAAATTTTCCTTCCAAAGGAAAAATGAATATTTAAAGATAGTCACAAAGAGTTAATATTTCATCTAAAGTCATCATACTTGTGTGGTGATTATACATTTCTTTGTTACAAAACCAGAGTATATGAAATTGTACTTCCCAGAATTTTTCCTAATTTAAATAGAGTTTATATATATATGCTATATGGTATAAGGATTTTTAAATTAGAGACCCAGCTGCCCTTGGGCAGTACTTCTTAATTTGGTAAGTACATTAGAATCACCTCTGAAACTAAAAAAATACATTTGCTTGTGTCTCATTAAACATCAGCTCCTTCGGAGTTTAATAGAGTGAGTTTGAGACATGTATTTGTTTATAGGTTCTTATATAAATTTTCTCTAGGTGCTTCTGATTCATATCCCTGTTTAAGAGAATCAGTTTATAGATCTTTGGGTGGTTTTCATGCATTATGTCATTATCTGAAATTGTATATGACATATTGTGTGGATGTATTCATGTAATAATTCCCTAGGGAGAAAATCCATATTTATAAAAGAGGCTTAGAGGAATGGGGGTAGGTGCTAGTGACCACTTTTCTGGTAGATGAACTTTTCCTAAGGTATGACTGAAAGCAAAGAAAGATGTCCATTTGTCTATGTGTGCTACTGGTAATGAAATGAAATATCCTATCTGGAAATTTTTTGGAGCTGCTTGACCACAAGGAAAAAAAAATAGAGAAGAGCTAGCCTAGAGCACTCAAATGATGAGGGGATTAGAATTTGGGTACTTTGTGAGAGGAACTAGGTAGCTTGGAAAAGGCAGGACTGAGGTAAAACCTGATAGAATCTGAGAACAGGGCCGAGTCCTTACAGAATTAATAAAACTCCCTCTATCTGATATTTTTACTCAGTGGTTTTCCAACTTCTGCTCTCAGAGAAGGGGAATTCACTATCTTCCAAGGAAATCTATTCCATTTTTGGAACACCTCTAATCTTTACATAATACATGATATTAAAATAACATCTCCCTTCTTATAGTTGCATCTCACTAATCTTGGTTTTGTTTGTGTAAGACACAACATGATGTCTAATGCCATTTTCACTCATATTCACCTGAGAGCTGAATATATTTTTCCTGTGCTACCTGAGCTACTAGATAAACACCCTCAGTTTCTTTAATCTTTTGGTTTGGAATTCAAGAACCATCCAGTCACTGTCCTTAAGTAAAGGACATATAGAAATAATTACATTATATGAATCATTTGCCTAAAGTTTTTAATATAAGTACTTGCTATCTGTAGACTTATCACCAATCCAGAGGACAAACCACAGATGCTAACAGAGATCTTGTTGTTGGGCTCCAAGCCCTCAGGGAGTCTCTCCAGGTTATGTTTCTCATCTGGGTTCTAATCTCTTTGCTCAATCCTAATGTATTATGTTTGCTTCATTTCTGCCTTTCTGTACAACCCTTTAAAATGAGGATTTAATTTGGGCTATCTGCTTGGTTCTTGGTTCTAAATTCCTGGATCCTGTCACTTGATTTTCCCTGGGCTTTATGTCTTTAATTCCATGGGTCAGTTGCTAAATCCAATTGAGTCTCTTAAACCCCTACCTGGGTCTAATTCCTTGGGACCCAGGGTTCTGGGAGGAGAGTACAGATACTTTCATCAGAATTATCATATTTGGTTTTCCAATAACAGTAATTCTATGAGCACTTCCTTATGTCATAGGAAGACAATTTTCCCCCTCAATTTATAAATTAAGAAACCAAGGTTCAGAGGTACTATGCTCCTTATGTAAAGACACATAGCTAATAAGTAGATACTCTCATTCTAAATTTGGAGTAGTTAGACTTTCTTCGGTTTTCAGATACAGCAGGACAATATGATCATAACAAGTACCCTCAGGGATCTGAAATTGAGTCTCTCCTCACCAGACCAGATGCCTAGGGAATGTTTTAAGGAAGGACATGGCCTATCTCATTTATTTCATCTTTATCATTATTAATGCCAACCCAATGCATGTAATACTAATATCCATTATTTCACTTTAAAATTGGAGGCATCTCCCAAAGCTATGAAGTAGATACCCTCATTTAAAAGAATAGTTACAGAAAGTGGAGACTTATTCAAGGTCATGTAGCTAAGCAGCAAAGACAAGACCAAATCTAGTTTTTATTTTTTTATTTCTCTTAATAGCTCTTTATGCATTTATATTTTATGAACTTCTCTAATATTTTCAGTTATTTATGTTTTGGTTTACATATTATCTTGAGATGATAAATTTTGTGTTTATTAGCTGTGATAGGTTTTTTAAATTTATTTACTGAAAATGTATTCTTCTGAATCTTCATGGGATGTTCCTACTTTTGTGTAAGGGGAATTCAAATTTGTTGGGAGAAAGCTGATTAAATTTCCTTGAAACAGATAAATATATTATTTTTACCAATATTTATGTTTTTATAAGCTTTTAGAATATTCCTACTTTATCCTGGCTTCTTTTTGAGGTACCAGTGAGTTCATTAGTTGTCCACCCAACAGAGTTACCATATGTTCCAACAATTCCACTTCTAGGTCTAAGTCCAAGAGTATTGAAAATGTATATCCACACAAAAATGAATGTTCATAGCAGCATTATTCATAATAGTCAAAAAGGGGAGATACCCCAAATGCCCATATGTGGATAAACAACATGTAGTATATCCATACAGTAGAATATTAATCATCCCTAAAAAAGGATGAAGTACTAATACATGCTGAAACAGGAATAAACCTTGAAAATATTATGCCAAGTGGAAGAAGCCAGACCCAAAAGGCCATATATTGTATGAATCCATTTATATGAAATGTTTAGAATAGGCAAATCCAGAGAGGTAGAAAGTAGATTAGTGGTTGCCATGGGCTGGAGGAAGAGGGGATGGGTACTGATTGTTAACGTATACCGTTTCTATCTGAGGTGATGAAAATGTTCCAGAATTAGAAGGAAGTGATGAAAATATGCTCAAAACCATTAAGCTGTATACTTCAAAAGGGCTAATTTTATGGTGTGTGAGTTGTACCTCAGTTAAAAAGCAAAACAGTTGGTTTATAAAGATGGCAACATAAGAAACTCCTGAACTCCTCTCCTCCCATGGACACACTGAATTAATAGCTATACGTAGAGCAATTCATTTTAAAAGACATCCAGAAACTAGCTGAATGATTCCTATACATTAGGTGAATGAGGAAATGCACACATTGAGATGGATAGGAAAAGCTGAGACACATTTTTGCCAGAAACCACACCTCTGGAACAATGCAGTCGAAGTGGGAGGGAACCCCAGCTCTAGCTTCTCCCTAAGAAATGAAGGGTTTGGGCACCACATCTTAATTTCCAACTTTTAATACTCCTACCTGAAGGACAGGTCCCAAAACACCTAGCTCTGAAAGCCAACAGGGCTTACATCCATGAAACCACAGGACTATAGCAAACAAAGAAGCAGCTATTAGTGGGTGTTGGAGCATTCACTATGCTGTTACCCTAGGGCTCATCCTAGACAGAATAGGCAAAAAAATGCACATTTCCCAGTCTTTCTCTGAATAGGGCTTATGTACATAATTGAAAAGCTCCTGCCTGGGGGCCAGGCTTCTAATTTAGTACAAATCTAGGGACTCACTATAATCCTCCCCAGAGACCAGGGAACCCTGCAGACATCTCCCCTGCCCTCTCCCTCTAGCCCACTGCACATCATCATATTTCCCTGGAAGGAGCTTGTATACACATCTGGAGCTCCAGTTTTTCTGGCTGCTGCCTGAAGGATGGTTTCCAAGGCCAATTGGCTCTAGTAGCTAATGGGGATAGCATTCAGGAGTCCCACAGGACTATAGCAAACAAAGAAATTCTAAACAGGCTGAAGATCACCACACCCCTTGTGGCTATACACCTGTGCCCACTACAGAGGGGGCAAGCAAAAAGTGCCCACCTCTCAGTTTCTCCCTGGAAGGAGCCTAAACAACATACTTTCCTAGGTGCTGAGGGTTCATTTCAAACTGGCCTGCGCAAGTTGCTGACTGTAATCCTCGCCATTGGAACACTGACACTTCTTGGTATACCCTCAATTATAGGGAGCCACTATAAACAAAGGCAGTCACTGAGGTTTGAGAGACAACAAAGAGCATGGGCCAGGTTGATTGATGAGCTTCATCTCCTACTTAAGACCAGAGATAGATCTCAATGAGACAGAGATAAATGATTTACCTGATAGTTCAAAATAATACAAAGATGCTCACTAAGGAGAGAAATGCATGAACAAAGTGAGAATTTGAGCGAAGAGATAGAAAATATTTAAAAAGTGCTAAAGTGGGGAACCTGGGTGGCTCAGTCAGTTAATTGTCTGCCTTCGGCTCAGGTCATGATCCTGGAGTCCCAGGATTGAGTCCCATATTGGGCTCCCTGCTCAGCGGGAAGTCTGCTTCTCCCTCTGCCCTTCACCCCACTTGTGCTCTCTCTCTCAAATAAATAAATTTAAAAAAATCTTAAAAAAAAGGTGCTAAAGAGAAATCACAGAACTGAAGAATACAATAATTGAACTAAAAAATTCAATAGACAGGCTCAACAGCAGACTAGAATGAGATCAAAGGATCAATGAAGTCAAAGACAGCAGTGGAATTCATCTAATCAAAGAAGCAAAAAGAAAAATAGAATGAAAAAGAGTGAAACTAACTTAAGAGAGTTATGAGACACCATCAGGTGGACCAACATTTGCATGATAGGTGTCCCAGGAGAAGAGAGAAAGAAAGGGGCAGAAGCTTATTCAAAGAAATAATGGCTGAAAAAATTCCCTAACCTAGAGAAAGAAACAAACATTCAGATCTAGGAATCCCAGAGAGTTTCATATAAGACAAAATGAAAGAGACTTCTCATAAGACCCATTACAATTAAACTGACAAAAGTTAAAGACAAGGAGAGAATCTTATAAGCAGCAAGAGAAAAACGACTTGTTATACAAGGGAAACCCAGTAAGATTATCAGTGAATTTTTCAGCAGAAACTTCATAAGATAGAAGGAAGTGGGATGATCTATTCAATATGCTGGGGGAAAAAAATCCCACAACAACCAAGAATAATATACCTGGCAAAGTTGTTTTTCAGAATTGAAGGAGAGACAAAGTTTTTCAGACAAGGCAAAGCTGAGGAGTTCATCACCACTACACCAATATTACAAGAAATGTTAAAAGGGGTCTTAAAGTTGAAATGAAATTACACTACTAAGTAACAGAAAACCGTATGAAAGTATAAAACTCACTGGTAAATATAGATATATAGTTAAATTCAGAATACTCTAATGTTATAATGATGGTAGATAAATCACTTATGACTTTAGTATGAGGTTAAATGAGTAAATACTGGGGGTGCCTGGGTGGCTCAGTAGATTAAGCGTCTTTGGCTTAGGTCATAATCCCAGGGTCCTGGGATGAGTCGCTGCTCAGTGGGGAGTCTGCTTCTCCCTCTCCCTCTGTTCCTCCCCCTTGTGTGTGCTCTCTCTCTCTCTCACACACACACACAAATAAATAAATAAATCTTTAAAAATACATACACACATACATACATACATACTAAGGATAACTACAACTACAATAATTGTTTAATGGATACACAAGGTAAAAAGATGTAAATTATGTCATTGAAAACATAAAATATGGGGAGGAAGGGTAAAAAACACAGACCTTTTGTGTTCCTTTCATTAAATTGTTATCATCTTAAAATAGACTGCTATAAATGTTATTTTATGTAAGCCTCATGGTAACCACAAAGCAAAAACCTATAGTAGGTATGCAAAAGATAAAGGAATCAAATATACTACTAGAGAAACTTATCAGATCACAAAGGAAGAGAGCAAGAAAAGAAGAAAGGAATCAGAACCATCAGTAACCAATTAACAAAAGGGCAACAGTAACTCCATACTTATTATTAATAATTACTTTAAAGGAAAGTGGACTACATTCTTGAATCAAAAGGTATAGAGTGGATGAGTAGATAAAAACAAAACAAAAAACAAGACCCAAATATATGCTGCCTACAGAGACTCACTTCAGCTCTGATACACATAGACTAAAAGTGAAGGGATTGAAAAAGATATTCTGTGCAAATAGAAAGCAAAAGAAATCAGGAGTCACTCTACTTATATCAGACTAAGTAGACTTTAAACCCTACTGTAACAAGAGCAAAAAGGTAATTATATAGTGACAAAGGGATCAATTCATCAAGATGATATAACATTTGTAAATATTTACGCACCCAAGAGAGGATCACCTAAATATATAAAGCAAATATTAACAAATGTAAAGGGAGAAAGACACAATTATACATAATAGTAGGAGACTTCCATAACCCACTTTTGACAATGGATAAATCATCCAGATAGAAAATCAATAAGGAAATGTTGGACTTAAATGACATGTTAGACCAGATGTACTTAGCAGACATTTATAGAACATTCCATCCAACAACAGCACAGTATATATTCTTCTTAAGTGAACTGGGACTGGGAACATTCTCCAGGATTGATCACATGTTAGGTCATAAAGCTAGTCATAATAAATTTAAGAAGACTGAAATCATATTAAGCAATTTTCCAACCACAATAATATGATTCTAGAAATCAATTACAAGAAGAAAATTGGAAAATTAACAAATACATAGAGACTAAACAACATGAACCTGAACAATCAATGGGTCAAAGAAGAAATCAAAAGTCAAGTAAAAAATATCTTTAGACAAATGAAAATGGAAACATAATGTGCCAAAACTTATGGGATGCTGCAAAAACAGTTCTGAGGGTAGTTGATAAGTGAGAAAATGCCCACATTAAAAAAAAAAAAAAGGAAAGATCTTGAATAAACAACCTAAATTTACACCTCAAGGGTTAGAAAAAGAACAAATAAGCCCAAAGTTGGTAGAAGGAAATAACAAAGGTTAGAGTAGAGATAAATGACATAGAGAATAAAAAGCAATAGAAATGGTCAATGAAACTAAGAGATAGCTTTTTGAAAAGATAAACAAAATAGACAAACCTTAAGCTAGACTAACCAAATAAAAAAGAAGACTCAAATAAATAAAACTAGAAATGCAAGAGGAGACATTGCAACTGAATCTACAGAAATACAAAGGATCATGTGTTGTTGATTTTAGCCATTCTGACAGGTGGAAGAAGATATCTCATTGTAGTTATGATTCGTATTTCCCTGATGATCAGTGATGTTGAGCATATTTTCATGTGTCTGTTAGCCATCTGCATGTCTTCTTTAGAAAAATGTCTATTCATGTCTTCCACCCATTTTTTAAACTGGATTATTCATTTTTGTGTGTGTTGAGTTTTATAAGCTCTTTTTATATTTTGAATACTAACCCTTTATCAGATGTGTCATTTACAAGTATCTTTTCCCATTCCATAGGTTACCTTTGAGTTTTGTTGATTGTTTCCTTTGCTGTGCAGAAGCTTTTTATTTTGATGAAGTCCTAATAGTTTATTTTTGCTTTTGTTTCCCTTGCCTCAGGAGACATCAAGAAAGAAGTTGCTATGGCTGATGTCAAAGAGGTTACTGCTGCTTTTCTCTTCTAGGATTTTGATGGTTTCAGATCTCACATTTAGGGCTTTGACCTATTTTGGGTCTATTTTTGTGTATGATCCAAGAAACTGGTTCAGTTTCATTCTTCTGTATGCTGCTGTCAGTTTGCCCAACACCATTTGTTGGAGACTTTTTCCCATTGGATATTCTTTCTTGCTTTGTCAAAGATTAATTGACCATATAATTGTGGGTCCATTTCTGGGTTTTCTGTTCTGTTCTATTGATCTACGTGTCTATTTTTTGTGCCAGTACCACCATACCATTTTAATTACTACAGCTTTGTAATATAACTTGAAGTCTAGATTGTGATGCCTCCAGCTCTGCTTCTCCTTTTCAGGATTGCTTTAGCTATTCAGGGTCTTTTGTGGTTCCATACAAGTTTTAAGATTTTTTGTTCTAGCTCTGTGAAAATGCTGTTGGTATTTGGATAGGGATTGCATTAAATGTGTAGATTGCTTTGGTAGTAAAGACATTTTAACAATATTTGTTCTTCCAATCCATGAGCATGGAATGTCTTTTCATTTATTTATGTCATCTTGAATTTCCTTCATCAGTGTTTTATAGTTTTCAGAGTACAGGTCTTTCATCTCTTTGGTTAGGTTTATTCCTAGGTATCATTATTTTTGGTGCAATTATAAATGGAATTGACTTCTTAATTTCTCTTTCTGCTCCTTCTTATTGGTGTATAGAAATGCAACTGATTTCTGTACATTGATTTTGTATACTGCAAATTTACTGAATTCTTTTATCAGTTCTAGTAGTTTTTTTTGGTAGTCTTTTGGGTTTGCTATATATACTATCATGTCATCTGCAAATAGAGAATTTTTAGTTCTTCCTTACCAATTTGGATGCCTTTTATTCCTTTTTGTTGTCTGATTGCTGTGGCTAGGTCTTCCAGTATTATGTTGAATAAAAGTGGTGAAAATGGACATCCTTATCTTGTTCCTGGCCTTAGGGGAAAGACTCTGTTTTTCCCCATTTAGGATTATGTTAGCTGTGGGTTTTTCATATGTGGCCTTTATTATGCTGAGGTATGCTCCCTCTAAACCTGCTTTGTTGAGGTTTTTTTTTATCACAAATGAATGTTGTACTTTGTCAAATGCTTCTTCTGCATCTCTTGAGAGGATCAAATGGTTCTTATCCTTTATCTTATTGATGTGATATATCATATTGATTGATTTGCGAATATTGAACCACACTTGCAACTCAGGAATAAATTCCACTTGATTGTGGTGAATGATGTTTTTAATGTATTTTTAGATTTGGTTTGCTAGTATTTTATTGAGGATTTTTGCATCTATGTTCATCAGAGATATTGGTCTGTAGTTCTCTTTTTTTAGTGGTATCTTTATCTTGTTTTGGTACCAGGGTAATGCTGGCCTCATAGAATGAGTTTGGAAGTTTTCCTTCCTTTTCTGTTTTTTGGTATAGTTTGAGAAGAATAGGTATTAACTCTTTTTTAAATGTTTGTTAGTCTTTGCCTCTGAGGCTATCTGGTCCTGGACTTTTGTTTGTTAGGAATTTTTTGATTACTGATTCAATTTCTTTGCTGGTAATCAGTGTGTTCAGATTTTCTCTTTCTTCCTGTTTCAGTTATGGTCGTTTATGTTTCTAGGAATTTATCCATTTCTTGTAGGTTGTCTAATTTGTCATATAGTTTTTCCTAATATGGTCTTATAATTGTATTTCTTTGGTGTTGGTTACTTCTCCTCTCTCCTTTGTGATTTAATTTATTTGAGTCCTTTCTCTTTTTTTCTTGATAAGTCTGGCTAGAGGTTTATCAATTTTATTGATTTCTTCAAAGAACCAGCTCCTGGTATTATTGATTGGCTTATTATTTTTTTTTTTTAGTTTCTATATCATTTATTTCTACACTACTCTTTATTATTTTTTTCCTTCTGCTGGTTTTAGATTTTATTGTTCTTTTTTAGCTTCTTTATGTGTAAGTTTAGGTTGTTTATTTGGGATTTTTCTTGCTAGCCTGTATTGCTATAAACTTCCTTCTTAGAACTGCTTTTGTTGCATCCCAAAGGTTTTGGAACATTGTGTTTTCATTTCCTCCATGTACTTTTTTATTTCTTTTATTTCCTGTTTGACCCATTCATTGTTGACTAACATGTTATTTAACTTCAATGTATTTTTGGTCTTTCCAGGTTTTTTCTTGTGATTGACTTATAGTTTCATAGCATTGTGGTCACAAAAGATGCATGATATGACTTTGATCTTCCTGAATTTGTTGAGGCTTGTTTTGTGGCCTAAAATGTGATCCAAACTGCATGTTCCATGTGAACTTGAAAAGAATGTATTTTGCTGTTTTAGGTTGGAATGTTCTGAATATGTCTGTTCTGTCCATCTGGTTTAGTATGTCTTTCAAAGCCATTGCTTCCTTGTTGATGTTCTGTTTAGACAATCTGTCCATTGTTGTAAGTGGGGTGTTAAAGTCCTCTACTATTATTGTATTCTTATCAATTAGTTCCTTTATGTTTTTTTTATTAACTGTTATGTATTTTGGTGCTCCCATATTGGGTGCATAAATATTTATGATTTTTATGTCTTCTTGTTTAATTGTTCCTTTAATTATTATATATAGTATCATTCTTTGTTTCTCATTACAGTATTTGTTTTAAAGTCTATTTTGTCTGATATAAGTACTGTTACTCTGGCTTTCTTTTGACATCATGATAGATGTTTCTCCATTTCCTTTCAATTTGCAGATCTCTTTGGGACTAAAGTCTCTTGTAGGTGGCATATAGATGGGTCTTGTTTTTTTATCCATTCTATCAACCTCTGTATTTTGACTGGAATATTTAGTCCTTTTACATTCAAATAATTATTGATAGATATTTATTTATTGTCATTTTATTATTTGTTTTGTGTTTGTTTCTGAAGATTTTCTCTGATCCTTTCATGGCTTACTGATTTTCTTTTTTTTTCTTTCTTTTTATTTATTTGACAGAGAGGGACACAGTGAGAGAGGGAACACAAGCAGGGGGAGTGGGAGAGGGAGAAGCAGGCTTCCCGCTGAGCAGGGAGCCTGATGTGGGGCTTGATCCCAGGACCTGGGATCATGACCTGAGCCAAAGGTAGACGCTTAATGACTGAGCCACCCAGGCACCCCTAATTTTCTTTAGTGATATATTTGGAATTCTTTCTCTTTATTCTTTACATATTTCTTAGTGGTTTTGACATATGGTTACCATTACATTTGTGTATAACTTTTTCTGCATATAGTAGTCTATATTAAGTTGATGGTTGTTTAAGTTTGAACCCATTCTTTATTCTTCTCCTGCCCATGTTTTATGTATATGTTATATTTTACATCCT
Organism: Neomonachus schauinslandi; assembly: GCF_002201575.2. Classification (NCBI taxonomy): domain Eukaryota; kingdom Metazoa; phylum Chordata; class Mammalia; order Carnivora; family Phocidae; genus Neomonachus; species Neomonachus schauinslandi. Next base: position 64,645,194 of record NC_058413.1, on the reverse strand, counting down.
TTTATTTTGTGACTTCCTGGACTGAGTTTTTACAGAAATATTCATTTTTACGTTTTTTGATTTCCCACCTTTATACTGTCACCTTTGGTTTCTCCTTTCCACTCAAATAATTCCCTTTAGTATTTCTTGCAGGGATAGTTTACCTGTCATGAACTCCTTTAGTTTGTTTGTTTGTTGTTGTTTTTTTTTTTTGGTTTGGAAAACTCTTCATCTCTCCTTCTATTCTGAATGCTGGACTTGCTGGATAGAGTATTCTTGGTTGCAGAGTTTTCCCATTCAGCACTTTGACTGTATCATGCCACTCTCTTCTGGCTTGGAAAGTTTCTGCTGAAAAATGAACTGATAACGTTGGGGTTTCCCTTGTATTTTACTGTCGTCTTTTGTATTGCTGCTTTAGAAATGGTTTCTTTATCACTATATTTTTGCCAGTTTAATTACAATATGTCTTGGTGCAGATCTGCTTTTGTTGATTTTCTTGGGGATTCTCTGTGCCTTCTGTATCTGGGTATCGTTTCCTTCCCCAGATTAGGGAAGTTTTCAGCTATTATTTCTGCAAATAAATTTTCTTCTTCCTTTTCTCTCTCTTTTTCTTCTGGGACTCCTATAATATTGTTGCTATGTTTGATGGAGTCACTGAGTCCCTAAATCTATTCTCATTTTGCATGAGTCTTTTTTCTCTCTTTTGTTCAGCTTGATTACCTTCCATTATTCTACCTTATAGATCATCAATTTGTTCCTCTGCTGCTTCTAGCCTGCTGTTCATTGCATCAGTCATGCTTCTAGTCTTGTTTATTGCAATCTTCATACCTGATTGGTTCTTTTTTTTAAATCTCCATGTTAATGGTCTCACTCATGTCTTCCACTCTTCTCTCAAGTCTAGTGAGTATTCTTATGATCACTGCTTTAAATACTCCATCAGGCATGTTACTTATGTCTGTTTGGCTTAGATGTATGACTGTGGCCTTGTCCTGTTCTGTCATTTAGGATAAATTTCTGTCTTCTCATTTTGTGTCTCTGTGACTGTTTTTCTGTGTTGGGAAAGTCAGCTCCATCTCCTATTTTTGAGGGTAATGTTCTTATGAAGAAGAGGTCCTGTAATGCTCTGCCATGTAGTGCCCTTCTTCCCCAGGGCCTGGTGCTTCCAGGAGTGTCTCCAGTATGTGCTGCATATGCTCTGCTGTTTTGTCCTGGCCACTTTATCCTTCAGGCCAGTTGTGTGCAGAGGCTTTCTTTGCCTTTTATGTGCAGTGTTTGGTCCCTGGCCTGAATGTGGCAAGTTTTAACTAGGTGTGCTCTGGTCTGCTTATGAAACGAGACCTGTCACCACTACTACTAGAAGCAAGGTTCTGCAAAACTCCCGGGTCAGGAGACATGGTGTGGGCAGGGTTTGAACTGGTCTTCTGGGAGAGGGGGCCCCACCATGTTGGTACTGAAGCAAATGTAACTGGGAAAGGCAATTCCACCAGTGTGCAGGGGCGGGGCTTAGTGTAAGCAAGTTAGGTAGTGAGCATTAGAACTGTGCTTGTTCCTACAGGTGGCCCTGTACTGAGGGGCAGGGGAGGGAAATGCCAGTTCCTTGTTCCTGGAGGTGTCTCCCTATGAATGCTGCCTCTCTGGGACATGCTACAAGATGAGCAAATAACCTCCACACTCTGTGGCCCAGGTGCTCTTCAGATGGCTGTTTCTACACTGTATGTCTGTGAGATATTTGACCTGCCTTCTCTCCAAGAGCAGCCCCAGTGCCCTCTGGTGTCTATCTGAGTCAAGCCTGCTGACTTAAAACTCCATGCTCTGAGACCTACTGGTTGTAAGAATCATGAAATTTGGCTCCTCTCACTTTCCAAGTCAGTTGCTGGGGGATTCATTTTCCCTGTGCATTCCCCTGTGTGCTAGTCTGTTTCTCACCCTTCTCAGCAACTTTGACTCCCTCCCGACCACAGTGGCCACTATCCACTTCTGTCCCAAACCACGTCTCCACATTCCTGCCTTCTTTGATGTGGCCTTTTCTCTCCCTTTAGTTATGGGGTTTGTCTGACAGACTTCAGGTCAATTTCTGGGGTATTTAGAATGATTTGATAGTTATTTAGTTGTGTTCATGGTAGGAGGTGAGCCTAGGGTCCTCTTAGTTGGTGCCATCTTCCCCCTCCTCCTGTAGATGCTCTTTTTAAAAATAGCCATTTTTGACTTCCTTATAAATTGACCTTCAAAGTTTCCATAAAGGTGGATTGGATCTTTCTACAATGCAAATCAACAATTCCCCATGTCTATGCATTCATCCATTTATTTATTCAACAAACTTATATTGAGCATTCTTTGAGTGTGTATTTATTAGGCATAGGTTAAACCTGCCCTGGTTAATATGGAAGCCACTAGCTCCATATCTGAATTGAGATGTTATGTACATATAAAACACACAGAAGATTTTGAAAACTTAGTACCAAAAAAGAAATGTAAAATATCTTAGAAGATTTAGTACTAAAAAAGAAAATGTAAAATATTTTGTTTTGATTATATGTAGAAATAGTAATATTTTGTATACTTTGAGTTAAATAAAATATATTATCAAAATTAATTTTACTCCTTACTTTTACTTTTAATGTATCTACTTGAAAATTTAAAATTTCATATGTGGCTGGCATTTGTGGTTGATATTATATTTGTTTTGTTCAGTGTAGGAGACCTCAGAAAGCTAAAGTATAGGCTCAAGAGAATTCTGAAAGAATTCACAGTCTAATAGGGAAACAAACCAAAGAAAAATTTAAAGTGATTAGCTAAATGATAAAGAACATGGACTTTGATGTTTTATCGACATGGATTTAAATCTCTTTTCTGTAATTTACTCAGTATGTCATCTAAACCAAGTGACTTAAACACTGGACCTCAGTTTTCTAGTTGTGAAAATTCAATGAAATAATATTTGAAAAATACTTAGCAGAGTCACTGTTTCATAAGTAATAGTTATTATGATGATGATGTTAATTACATCGATTTGATGAGAATGATGACACGTGGCTATAAGTATGTGCAGAGTGCTATGAGGACAAAGGTGAGGGACACTTGGATCAAATATGTGGACCATATGTGGCAATATGTGGAAAGTTATATCTAAACTACACTTTAAAGGATGATTAAGAGCCACTCACATCGAAGGATAGAGGGAAGAGTATGAGTGGTAGTGAGAGGAGTTTTTGTAAAAATGTGTGAGGTCATGAGAGAATCTCACCCTTCCTGTTCTTACAATAAGATGCTCTATGTGAACATTAGCAAATTGATGTGGAAAATTGAGGCATGCCCCTACAAAGTTTAAGCCAAAACAACTAGCTATGCTATTAAAAGAAGTGTGTTTACATAAAATATCAGAAGGCTTTCTAAATATCCAGATTTATTATGTAATTCTTCAACCCACACCCTGCCTAAGAGGAAGACCTCCAAAGTCAGGTAAAGAGAATGTAATGAATTTGATTCATCAAGTAAGGAAGTGCTTCTTCTTTAAGAACGAAAAGCAATAGTATAGACATTCGTTAAAAGAAGATTAAAAGACTAAAAGAAACCTAAACATAATTGAGGATGCTATTTTGAAATAGGCTTCTACACCATTTTCTGCAAAACATATTGCATCTTGGTATATTATGGCCAAAAAGCAAGCTGAACTGAAAATACAAATGCTCACAATTTAAAATCATCCATTGGAAATAAAAAAAAAAAGCAGACAAAATAATGAAAACACTTTAATGCTTATAGATAAGTACTATTTGGGGGATATTTTAATAAGCAAATGTTTATTTTAGTTGCTTTAGAATATTCTCTTGGATTCTACATACATAAATTCCAACCCACGTTCTCTAGTTGCCATAACAACTTGATGCATTTGTTCTCTTGTGTCATTTTTTATCACATCAGTTTTTTTTTTTTAAACTTCGGTTGCTATGATAACACAGTATAGTTGTTAAATTTATTCTATTCACATTTTGTTCTTCTGGAAACTGGTAATTTGCTTTTATTTTTCTCCAAAGAAGTTCGTATTATAGAAGTGTAATAAGGAAAATAGTGGCCTAAATTCTAATACAAGTTTATATTGAAATTTTAATTCTGTGTATTAATTTATGCCCAAATGTATTACCTTTGTGACATGGAAAATAGCTAGTGGTTATCTAATTCCACTCTGAAGAAAGGCATCAACCTTTGCTGTACCAAATGAAGGAAATGGCAGTTTGAGTTGCAGCTGTATGTCTGTGCATGAGTTTAATCAGTCTTAGTTGGTGGAAACTGGGGTGGTGTCAAGAAATATACCAAAAGCTGCCATAACTTGCTCCCTTGGTGACTAGCTTGCTTTACTACAACATGTAAGCTCATTTATTACAAAGAATGAAACCCCAGCTTAGTAGAACTCCCTCTAAGCTGACCTATTCTTAAGAAAAGGGAGTCAAAAGTCCCCTTGTCTAGAATTAAATATTCGGAGGATACACAGGTATACATAAATTTGTATTTATTCATTCAGCTAACTCCTACAGTTTTCTCTATTTTTATTGCTTTTAATGACACTTTCATAAAAACAACTAATTGCATCACTTAAAATTGATGATACTCTGGTCCCTTCCAGCTCTAGAGATTGCTGTAATTTGGACAGGCTGTTTTGAGAGGCATGCCAGGGCATAGGGAAAAAAGGCAAGAGAATAGAGTCAGAAACTTGGTTAGACTCTAATAGTTACTAACTATGTAACACTGGGAAATTATTTTTCTGCTGATTCTTGATTGTCAGATCTCTAAAATAAGAAAGAGGATAATTAGCCCATAAGCTTTTTTGGAGGAATTCAGTGAGATAATATATTCAAAAGGCCTAACGTAATGCCCATCACATAATAGATGCTCAAAACATCTTAGTTGCCTCTTCTTTATATTCCCTTTCACTGAAGGCCAGTGAGAAAGAGTAAGAAGCTAGAAACCAGTGGAGTTCCAGCAGGATAGTGAACCCAGATTTACAGAAGCCTTCTCTCTTAATCAATAATATTCAGAGGTAAAGGGAGTATGGCTAATTTGGACTTTATTTGGATAGGAGTTGCTTCCCCTGATATTGCCAACTGCTCAGTGCAGAAAGAGGGGTATGATAGCAGGAGCCTTCAGGAACCCATAGTATTCAGAGTTGTCTTGTGTTCCTATGAGTGTGTTTGTGTTAGAATATGGACCCAACCATAAGCTGAAACTTCATGTAACTAGAGAAATCCTCCTGGCAAAGACTTTGTTGACAGATCTAGAGTCAAAGTTGGGCTGTTTTGGGGACCTTTGAAAAGCCATATCTCAACCTGATTCCCATATATGTAAAACATATTAACCAAAACATATTAAGTGAGCACCTATAGATAACACCTACTTCGGTGTTTGTTATTATTAGAGGTAATAAATGTAACATACTTTCAATGAATGTTTGTTATTAATACTAGACTATTGTAGCTGATGGTGTTGTTAATAATAATGATAGCATTGATTGGCAAGTGCTAATTACAGTTTAGGACCCTGCCTACTTTGCCTGGGAATCAAGACAGACTTTTGTCCCAGCAGAAAAACAGCAGGATTTAGGAGAACATATGAATGCTTAGAGCTTGTTCCAGCCATGTCTTTGACTTAAGACAGTAAAACAAATAAATGCCTGTTATCTTCGGCATAGGTCAATGTTAAGAGTGCTAATATTCTGTAGGCTTGGTCTACACCGACTCAGGAAATGAGAATGCTGTCTCTAGAAACAAGTGTCTTTGCTTAAGAGGAACTGAGGAGGCTGGAACTGAAAAAGTTACCATAATCCTATTCCTTCTGAATGCCTGAAGCACTCTGGAGTAATATGCCAGAGCATTCAGGGAAATGCATGGATGCTCTCAGGCCACTAGGGTGTCATTTAGAACCTCTCGCTGGAACAATGGAGACATATAAATTTCAACCCACATTCCCTGGCTGCCATGGTAACTTGATGCACTTGCTTTGAAGTGCCTTTTGTGTCTTCCCCACCCCCCCCTTTCTTTTTCTAAACATTAGGATTTTTACTTTGCCAGTAATTCCCTAAATGTGGTTCTTGTGTCTTCCTACTCTTCTTTTTTTCCAGCTAAATATCTGAATTTATTGCTCAGGAGTGATTTCCACCTAAAAATAATAGCTGAGTATACATGTTCACATAGACGTGCCTGTGTGTAAATCAGTCTCTCTCTCTCTTTCTCTCTCTCACACACACACAGGCAGATAATTACGTTAAAAAACTGCATAGTGTTCTAAAGATTTTCAATTCTCTTAAAAAGGCATTATGTTTGTCTTAGATAAAAATTGAAAAGTGGTTCCATTCTAGAAAAACTAACTGCTTTAGTATTTCCTTAGCAACTGCAGTGTGGCCAGGCTGAATAAAGAGTGTAATTTTCATTGCATTTTTTTCTTCCACTTGATTACTTTAACATATTTAGATTAAGACAAAAAGTGTGCTTCAGTATACAAAGTGAAAGACAGACTTGAGTTGGCATTCAGACTCCATTATCTCTTTGCTGTGTGACCTTGGACAAGTTACTTAACCACTCTGAACTTCATATTAAAAATGGGTTGGTAGTTACTTGTAAGATATTTGTGAGAAATAAATTGAGATCATAGATGTAGGGTACCTAGAAAAGATCCTACAGTAGACTCTAGGACATTATAAACAAATGTTAATTCCTTCACATCTAATCAACTAACAAAATGTATTTGAAAAACAAAATCTATTTTGGTCTCACTCATTAGATGATTGTGTACTCTCTTCATTACCATATATATTTCCACATAACAAAAATGAGATACATACAAAAATACAGGAGCAGAATGGTATATGGTCTTATTGCTTGTATGCTCACAATGTACAGAACTGGCAGTGGAAAAAGGCATTTCTTGCAAGCCTCCAAAGGAAGGTGACTTCTTGTTACATTTAGTTAGGATCTTTCATCCAGAACCAAGCCTGGTTAAAAACATCAAGCTAATAGGAGATTTAGAAACTGTTCGATCTACTGAAAAACAGTAGTCATCACCACCAACAAAATTCCCCTTTCATATAGGACTAGTGGCTGTGTTACACATACATTTTAAATATAAAAATATATTTAATCGGGGGCAATAGGGAGGTAGGAAAACAACATTAGGCATGCAGGAAAAGGGCTATTGCCAAGCTATGAGTGCTACTATTGCTATGCATTTATGTGCAGTGTTGACAGGGAAAAAAATAACAAGGGGATAGAAGCAAAATTAAATTTTAAAAGGAGAACAGCAATTATATCCTATGACACCGGCTTTCTAAAAGTTTTGGGTCTTTCAGAGAGTAAGTCACAGAAAATTAAACAATAATGAAAAAGATCACTAGGAAAATTCTTAAAGGGATAATATTCAAATCATAATAATTAAAAATATATTCTCAAGTAACAGGAAAAAACATAAAAGAAGAAATAAGTCATTTCTTTCTTAGTGCTTGTAAATTGAAAGTGTTAGGTGGATAAAAATTATTTGAACAAATATTTGATAGATTTAACAATCAATGTTCCATTGAATGACTGAAGAATTGTCTATTTGATTGTAATTTAAATAGAGGATAGATTTTGGAATCTGATTAAGCTAAATTAAAATCCCAGCCCCTGCTTTTCAGTAGCTGAGTAATTTGGGGCAAGTGATTCAACTTCAATGAACCTGTTTCTTTACCTGAGATAGGAAAACTGAATTTCAGTCTAGGTTCTGCTAGGAAACTTTGTGTAAAATGAGACAAGTCCCTTTGCTTTGGTGGGTCTTTGATGTATAAAAGTGAGGGAGTTAGTATCTAGGTGCGGTCTCCATGAGTACATTTGCAGTTTTGACATTCCAAGACTCTGTGTCCTAATTAGTGCTGATATTTAACTACGTTTCTACAGCTAAAATCCAAAGGCCTTTGTTTTCAAGGTTCTTCTGAAGCCACTGTTTACGTTGTATCCAAAATCAGATCCTGAAATTAACACAAGAGGGCAGCTAGCTTGTAAGGATTTCAGCTCTTTTTGTTTGTGCATTACTGTATCTTCTAGAAAGTATGCAGTTTATCTGTCTCTAGGATCTGAGTGTTGATAGGTAACACAATATCCCCAGGTCTCTAGCTTGCGTTCATCTTTAGTCAATGAGAGGACTTTGAGGTTCTGCTTCTCTTCCTTGAACATTGGTGAAGAATATACTTGGTGCTAGGTACTGCACAAGTATCATTAAAGAAGAATTTAATAAAAATAACATATAGTGTTATTTATTGTAGAAAATATAAAAATATATAAAGACCCAAATAAATGCCACATACTATGATGATATCCAGAAGTAATCACAAGTTTATTTTGGTGGATTTTATTTCTCAGTATTTGTGTTTCTCAGTATTTGTGTGTGTGTGTGTGTGTTTGTGTGTGTGTGTATTTTCTTTTTAACAAACTTTGGATATTCTTTTGTAACATACTTTTTTTATTTAAAAAATGTCTGATGGCCTTTGCCTATTCATAAATATTCTGCTATGGCACAGTCTTTAATAGATACATAACATTTGATCACATGACTGTATTGAGTCATTGCAGAATAGAATGGTAGCTAAGTACATGGACTCTGTAATAAGACTATGTCGGATTGTGTTTTCCACTCAATTTCCTTATCTATAAAATGAATGCACTAATAATATAAACCTCATAGAATATTGTGACAATTAGATGAGTTAATCCTGAAAATAATCAAGAGAGCAGGCAGTCAATAAATATTAACTATCATTACCAAAAGTTATTCTGTCCAGTTTGATATCTGTTTTAAATGGGCAAGTTTAGTTCATTTGCATTTATTGTGGCTCTCAAAATATTTACATTTGTTCTGTCATTTTAGGGTATAGTTTTTTGTTTGTTTACCATCATTTCCTTTCTACTATGTCCACCCATTTCTATCATCTATTGTACTGAAAATACTTCTATATTTGCTTTTTATTTTTTTCTCTGCTGGTTTGGAAACTTCTGATTGCATTTCTATTATTAGTTATGTTTTTGGCATACATAATAATCTATAAATTACTTGAAGAAATCAATAGTATTTTTTTTTAAATATGAGAGGGACCTTAATGTACTTTGACTTATTGAACACTGAAGTTTCCCAACCTGTTATACTTATTTGAACATAAAAATTAATTTTTATTTAAATAACTTATTAAATAGCTTATTAAATTTATGATATATTTTATTAATATCTGTGCTTACCATTGATCCATGTACTTATGCGTTCCTTTGAGTTCACTTTCTTGCTGAAGTATATCCTTTAATATTTATTTTTGGAAGTGTCTTGATAAATTATCTTAGTATATATATGCTTGTACTCTCACTTTTGCATGATAACCTAGCTGGGTATAAACTTTTAGGTTAGAAATTACTTTCTCTTTACTTTGTGAATGTATATTCTGTTGTCTTTTGATCTCTAATGTCACTAAGGAGAATCTTCTCTTTTTAACTGTTTTTCTGTAAGCAGTCTTTTGTCTCTTGTAGCTCTTAATTTTTCTCTTTATCTTTGATGATTTTCAGTTTTATGGCCATGTGTCTGAGTGCATACTTTATTTTGGTCAGTTCTTAAAAAGCTTCTTCTATCAGAGGACTTGTCTTTTTTTTTTTTTCAATCTTGGCAAATTTTCAGTGATATTTATCCAAATATTGCTTCTCTATTGTCTCCATCTTCTTTTATTGTAGTCCAAGAAGATGTTCATTAGTCCTTCTCAACCTTTCTTTATGTCTTTGTGTTACTCTTCCACAATTTTTTATCTCAGCCTTTCAGGGCTATATTCTGAGAGGATTCCTTGTGCTGTCTTTTCATTCTTTCTCAATGTGTTTAGACTTCAGTTTATGACATCTATTAATTTTTATTTGTTTCAACAACTGTACTTTTTATTCCAGTTTAATTGACTCTTTGTTATATCTATCTGTATTATTACATCACTTCTTGTCTCATAATTTATTATTTGGTTTTTAAAAAATTAACCTTATATTTTCTTTTATCTCCTTTGGCATTCTATGTTTACTTAAAGATTTTCCTTGTTCTTCCATTACATTTGCATTGGACATATTCAAATTCTGGTTACTGATTTTGTTCATAGTATAGTATAATATTTTTTCAAGTGGTTCTTCAGGTGTCTTTTAAAAACTATTTATTTTGAAATAATAAAAGATGAAGAAAAATTGAAAGAATAGTAAAAAATTGCCTCTATAATTCTCAAAAGTTTCCTAAAGGTTAGCATTTATTACATTTGTGTTATTCTCTCAAGGTAGAAATACATACATTTTTTTAGAGAAATAATTTGCAGATATAATACTCCTTTGCCCTTAAGTACTTCAATTTGCATTTTCTAAAAACAAGGACATTCTTTTATAGGACCAAGTTACAATGATCAGAACCAGGAAATTAACCTTGATTATAGTAGTGTTATCTATTATACATATCTTGTTCAAATTTTGTTAATTGATCCATTAATATTCTTTATAGCAAAAGAGAAAACAATTTTTTTCTCTTTAATACCCATCACCAGGCTAACCCATCCCCCCACCTCCTCCCCTCTAGAACCCTCAGTTTGTTTCTCAGAGTCCATAGTCTCTCATGGTTCGTGTCCCCCTCCGATTTCCCCCCCTTCATTTTTCCCTTCCTACTATCTTCTTCTTCTTTTTTTTAAACATATAATGTATTATTTGTTTCAGAGGTACAGGTCTGTGATTCAACAGTCTTACACAATTCACAGTGGAGAAAATAATTTTTCTGGTTAAGTCTCCAATCTAGGATCACACATTGCATTTAGTTCTCATGCCTTTTCAGTATCCTTTAATGTGGAATATACTTCAGTCCCCCCCCGCTTTTTTTCCAAGACTTTGACTTTTTTTTTTTTTTCAAGAATACAGACATTTATTTTCATCAATTGGGGTTTTTCTGGTGTTTCCTTATAGTTAAAATCATTTTATGTATTTTTGGTAGAAGACCTACAAAAGGGATATATTATTCTTAACACATGATCTCCAAAAGAATCTAGAATATCTCTTTGTTCAAATATTAATAATGTTAATTTCATTTACTTGATTAAGATAGTTTTCAGGAGCTACTATTTTTCCTGAGTAATAAGAATCTGTGGGAGATACTTTGAGTTCAGAACAGTATACTGTGTTTCACTTATTTCCACGCTACTTTTAGCATGCATTTATTATTCTTGCTTGAAACAATTATTACTAAGGAGACTGACAATTAGTGGTTTTCTAATTCCTTCATTTCTTCTACACTTATTAATTGGCATTTGCATATAAGGAAGTGCTTTCCCTTATCTTTCATTTGTTTATTTGTTTATTCATTTCCTTTTACTGTATAAATTTATGGATATTCATTTTATTCTGGGTTATAATTTGTTACTATCTTTATTTGTTGTTCAAACTGTCCTAAATTTGGCCATTGGAATTCCCTTCAAGTTGGCCTCTGTGTCCTTTTGAAATATTCCCATTAAGTTTTGAGCACTTTCTTATTTTCTGGCAGATCAAGATCTCCCAGGCTCATCTTGTATTCTCTGCCCCAACAGAGATCCCTGGTTCTACTTGATGAGAATGGTATTAAGAAGCCAAAATCTGAGTATTAGTTGTGTTCATTCTTAGTGGGGTTTTTTTTTTTTTTTAAAGATTTTATTTATTTATTTGAGAGAGAGAGAATGAGAGAGAGAAAGCACATGAGAGGGGGGAGGGTCAGAGGGAGAAGCAGACTCCCCGCCGAGCAGGGAGCCCGATGCGGGACTCGATCCCGGGACTCCAGGATCATGACCTGGGCCGAAGGCAGTGGCTTAACCAACTGAGCCACCCAGGCGCCCCTCTTATTGGGGTTTTATCGCTTTTCTAGTACCTCTCAGAGATAGAATCGGGAAATATATGACAGAACTAGGAAAAATATACCCATATTTATTTTTATTTCTATCCATCTATCTCTTCGTATATTTACCATCTTTTAAAAACTTTGAGTTCATAGAGATAGATACCTTCATTCTAACCTAATACTAAAGTATTTATTCATTATTCTTTTGCATATTTATAACACCCTTCTCTGATAGTGAGAAACATGGCTTCCATCAATGGCAATATATTTACTTATTCTTTCAGTCTTAGAATACACATTAGAGAGTTTTGAATTGCTAATACTTACTATCAAGTAAACCTACTAAATATATTTCATTGTTTGTTTGTAGTTATTTATTTTTCTTTAGCTTCATGCTATATGGAAATATAGTCAGAATACTTTGTCCAAGACTTACTTGGGTTAGTTTTTTCCCTCTTTTCATGGGTTTTGTTACTAATTTGAAAAGCAGCTAGGTTTATTTGTTTCTCTGTATATTCATTTTGGATCTTTTCTTTTCCCTCCTTGAATTCCAGCCCCTCTTTTGTACTTTTTATTACACAACACCTATTATAGTTCTAAAGTTAAAACTATATAAAACAATATATTCATTTTTATTCACATCCTTTATCTTGTCTACCTTGCTTCTACATCCTTTCTCAATCCTTCTGGTAAGTGACCAACTCATTAGTTTTTGGTGTATCATTCCTGTGTTTCTGTCAACAAATAAGCATAAGTATGTATAATTTTTTTATTTTTCCCTTTTTATATATAAAACATATCACATTATCAGTATGCTTTTACGCTTCTGAAGGCTCATTTTGAGTGGGAGGCATATTTTTGTTTTCTATACCTTTTTTATGGAAAGTAATTTCTGAATGGAATTTTGTGTTTGCCCCCCATTTGGCCTCTTGGGTTCCAGTCCATAATCAGGTGTTATAACAGTTTTATTTCTCCATCTCCATTGTAATATAGCAGCTTTCACAAACCTAGTTATGGAGCCAGCATGCAGGTTGACTCAATTCCTGGTAATGAGGTAATGTTTGTAGATCCTCTTTCTACAGCACTGAATTTTTATTTCTGATCCATAGAGATGTTTATATTGGTTTAGATTTCAACTATACCTTTTGTATAGTTGAAACCACAACTCTCATTGTGGCCTACTTAGAATAGAAGGAATGTGATATAAATATAAATTCACTGGGTCATCTTGACAAGAAACATAAACATAACCACTATTTATTATGTCTTTCCCTAATTTAGGATATATAGGTGATTTCATTATGATTAACAAAATTTTAATGAACATTCTTGTACATACATTTTATATGCATCTCTCATTTTTTCCTTTAGGATATATTTCTATAAGTGAAGTTACTAGGTAAATGAGTAACTGGATTTTCAAGACCCTTGAAAGATATTTCCCATTCTCATATTTCTCCAGAATTATTGTACCAATTTATATTCAAGCCTACTATGAAAAACAGTACCAAACCTTTGCTAACACTACTTGATTTATTTTTTTGGAAATTGGTAAGTAAAGAGTATCCTTTTGATCATTAATTAAATTTTCTAGGCATGCTTTAATAACATTTTGTTATTCTTTTGGCATTGTCCTCTTCTCCAAGCAGAATTATTCACAGCTTTTATCAGAAAGTTCTGTAGCCAGTTGCTTAGTGTCTGTCTTCTCAAGTTGGCAGTCTGCAGCTTAAGGGCAGTGGCTCTGTTTATTGAACATTGATTCCCCTATGCTTGGCACAAAGTAGTTCATCAATATAAATTATTTGAATTGACAAGTTCACAAATCCAAATGAGGAAATCATTGGATTTTGTGTCTTAGATTAGTTCTCATTTGTTAACATTTTTCTCTCTCTTTTGTCATCTCCCGGTTCTCCCTTTTTTCTTTATTTTCGTCATTGGTAGAGTAAGATTTGAACTTCTGTAGTAAGGCTAACTTAGTTTTCTATGTGTTCCATCTTTGTTATTATTGATAATGATGATTTCTTTTCTTTTCTTCTTTTCTTTTCTTGCCTTCTTTTAGATTAAGTTAATATTTATTAGAATTCCATTTTATCACCTTTATCAGCTTCATATTTTAGTGGTTTTCCTAAGTATTACAATATACATCCTTAATTTATCACATAGATGACTATGAGTTAATATTTTGCCACTTCACATATAATGTAAGAATGTTACAGCAGTATACTTTTACTTACTTTTGCCTATTCTTTGTGCCATTGTTTTATTTTACTTCTACAATAATATTAATCCCAAAATACAATGTTGTAGAAATTAAGACATGAAAAAAATTACTTCTTTACATATTTAATATTTCTGCACTCTTCATTCCCTAGTGTAGATCTGAGGAGGCATTTTGTATCATCTTTCTTCAGCATTAAGAACTTCTAATATTTCTTGTAGTTAAGGCTTTTGGCAATGAGTTCTGTCTGATTTTCTTATGAAAAAAATGCCTTTATTCTGACAAAAATATTTTCCTGGATATTGAATTGCAGAATGTAAGGTTTTTTTTTTTCCTTTCAAGTCTTTAAAGATATCTTTCTATTGTGTTTGAAATTAAGAAGTCATCAATCATTGTTATTATTTTTCCCAAGTATGTACAGTGTCTGTTTTACTGACTGCTTTTAAGATTTTTTATTGTTGTTGTTCATCTTTGTTTCCACTAATTTGAGTGTGATGTGCCTGAGTATAGCTTTCACTGTGTTTTTTTTTTTTAAGATTTTATTTATTTATTTGAGAGAGAGAGAATGAGAGACAGAGAGCATGAGAGGGAGGAGGGTCAGAGGGAGAAGCAGACTCCCTGCCGAGCAGGGAGCCCGATGCGGGACTCGATCCCGGGACTCCAGGATCATGACCTGAGCCGAAGGCAGTCACTTAACCAACTGAGCCACCCAGGCGCCCCATCTTTCACTGTGTTTTGTTCTGTGTGGGGTTTGTTGAGATTCTTGGATCTCTGAATTCATATTTTTTTTATCCTATATGAAAAAAGTATAGTCAACTATTTCTTTAAATATTTTTCTACCCAATCTTTCTTTATTCTTTTTCTAGAACTTCAATTACACATTTATCATCCCATGACATATTTTCCTGCAGGTCTTTTTAAATGTCTATATTTTAGTTTCTCTCTGTTGGTAATTTTTATTGCCCCATCACTTCAAATTCACTACTATAAATTCTTCTGTAGTATCCAATCTCCTATTAAGCATATTCAGCAACCTTTTTTATATTGTAAATTGAATTTTTTAGGTCTTGAATTTCTGTTTGGTTCTTTATGCTGTCCCTTTCTCTATTTATATTCTCCCATCTGTTCACTCATTATGTTCTACTTTTCTTTTAAATTCTTAAACATATTTGTAATAACTTTTAAAATATTCATTATTAATTCTAGTGTTTTTGACATGTTTACAGCTGTTTGCATTGATTTGGCTGTTCCCCCTTGGTGATAGGTCACATTTCTCTGCTTCTTTGCATGACTAGTAAATTTTGATTGAGTGCGGAATACTATGGATTCTTCATTTTGAGAATTTGGATTTTGTTGTCCTTTAAACAGCATTGAGTTTTGTTCTGGCAGGTAGTTAATTTACTGACAGATGAACATAATCCTTTCAAGGCTTATTTTTAAAACTTTGTTATAGCAGTTCCAGAGTAGCCATTATTCTAAGTATAGAGTAGTGCTCTTCATAAGGCATGTTTTTTCTCAATTTGAATTCCTGGAATGTTGAGCATTTTCTCTCCCCTTTGGCTACTCAGATGACATATCTTTTAGTACTGTGCAGCTTCTGTAATCTTTACTCAGCTTATGGTTTCCTAGTACCTGTTTAATGCCATGCATTACAGAATCTTTTTGTCTGCATGAAAAACATTTTACTAAGCTAAAGACTTAAGAGAAACCCTATGCAGGTTTCTTGGAATAACGTCTTCTGAGATATCTCCTTTCTGATACTCTACTCTGTAAATTTCAGCTCCTTCAGCAGCTCTGAATTCTTACCTCAACCTCTTCAGCTCAGAGAGGTCTGTCTTTATTTGGCCTCTTCTATTTTCTCAGATCAGAAAGTACTTCCAGGCAAAAAGTCAGAGAAATTGTGTGGCTCACCTCATAATGTTTCTGTTTTCTCAGGGAATCACAATCCTCCATTGCCTGTTGTCCAAAATCTGAAGTGTTATTTCATATCTTTTGTCCAGTTTTAGACTTATTTATGGCAGTTGGTCTTATCAAGTACCAGGTACTCTGTATGGTTAGAATCAGTAGTCTTTGTCATTGTAAACAAGTTTGGCTGACTACTATGCAGGTGTGCAAAAAGTGAGAGATATTTCTATGAACCAATATAGAATCATTTCCAGAATATACTTTTAAAATGAAAAGCGAAGTGCTGAAGAACATCCTTAATATGCTATCTTTCATGTAAGAAAGAAGGAGAAATAAAAACATATACATGTATTTCCTCATTTGTGCAAGAATCACAATAGGAAGGATAAATCATTCATTAATGATATTGGGTTTTTATGGAGGATGATTACACTAGAATAAAATGAGTAGGAGGACAGCACTCTTTGAATATACTTTTGCATAGTTCTGGATTTTAGAACTACATTGTTTCATATTTAAAATATAAATAATGAAGGGGGGTGCCAGGTTGGCTCAGTTGGTTGGGTGACCAACTCTTGGTTTTGGCTGGGATCATGATTTCGGGGTTGTGGGGTCCAGCCTCACATGGGCTCCACACTTAGCATGAGTCTGCTTGAGATTCTTTCCTCCCCCCCCGCCCACTCTTTCCCCCTCTGCTGCTCACTTTGCTTGTACTCTCTCTAAAATAAACAAACAAACAAATAAGTAAAATCTTAAAAAAAATAATGAAGGGAATACAAAATGGAACACAAACAAATAAATGAGCCTTATTACAAATGAATGATGTAACCACCTTGAAGGAGAGAGAGAAAAAAACCTAGTGTTATTTGAAAAACAGTATTTGACTATAATCACTAAGGTTAATGGTAAAAAGATGAACTATTAATTAAGTTTGTTTTTCATAGGGCTAAGAGTTAGTGATTTCAAAACAGCCTTATGAGTTTTCAAAGATTGTATAAATAAATATATTATGGATAAATCAAAGAAGCAGGTTTAATAAGTCTCTCTATCTCTCTTTTTCTATATGTATGTGTGTGTATATACACATATACACACATATATAATATACACCATATATATGATTTCTTGGCTCTATCTGTTGAGAGGGACTAGAAGCAATGATATTCAGTAAGAATGAATGCAGGTAAGCCTCAGATTTAGGCTTCTCATTACAATTCTCCACCAAATAAAACCAAATCTCCTTGGAGGAATGGCTGATTCCAAGGCTGGGGCAAGGAAAGAAAGTACAAGATAAGGCTGGGATATCTTGCTCTGCCAGAAAGTAAGAAAGTGCTCAAAACCTAATGGGGCATTTCAAAAAGACACAGCAGCTAACTTGAAGGATCCCAATAGCCAAATTTGGGACAATTTGAACAACAAAATAAATAAATATAGTAACAGATTATAAAACAAACACTAAAATGAAAATCCACGAGTTTAGACTGGTAAAATATGTGAATGAATGAACAACCAAATGAAGGAGACAAGAGAAGAGAAAGTTCTACCTTATAGGAAAATGCCAACTGATAAGTATAGAAGGAGTTAGAAAGCCACCACTGACAACCTCCATAGTAGTAGTAATAATATAGTAATAATTGTTTCAAGCAACAGTGATTGATGAATACTAAAACTAGTGAGTGGAAGTGGGTGAAACACAGGGTGTATCTAAATTCAGAGTATCTTCTATAAGATTCTTGTTACTTACTCATGGAAAATAATAACTTTACAGTGTAGAAACCTGGCAGAACCATCTTAACCAAGTGATCAGAGGTAACATTACCAGTCAGTGGGACAAACTGACAGCATGTGCCTTCGATAATGGTATACTGAGAAGCACCTATAGTCACTTTTGTGGTGATTTGGTGAAATATGTATGACCTAAATTTAATCATAAGTAAATATTTGCTGAACCCAAATTAAGAACACTTGAAAAAATGTCTGTCTAGTACTCTTCAAAATATCAAGGTCTTAAAAGACAAAGGAAGACAATGAAATTATTCCAGATTAAAGGAAATTAAAAATACATAAAAAATAATGTAATAAATGATTCTGGATTGGATCCTCAACCAAAACCTAATGACATTAGCAGAATAATTGGTAAAATTTGATTAAGCCCTATATATTAAATAATAATATTGTGTCAACATTATTTTCTTGATTTGTGTCATTGTACTATAGCTATTATAATATTAACGTTTTGGCAATCTGTGTGTGAGGAACGTGGTATCCTTTGTCCTATTTCTGCAACATTTTATAAGCCTGAAATTATTTGAAAATGCATTTTAAAATTAAGAGAAAAATGTAAAACAAAAAATAAATAAGGCCAATATGTTGGTGTAATCTTTACTTTTTAAATATTTCTCCCTTTTCTGATTCCAGTACTTTTTCCTCATCATATCTTTCCTCAACCCTTCTTTGATTCACTATTTCCCATGAGATCATCTAAATTCTGTAGCTTAATGTCTGAGACCTTCCTAAAGGTTTTTGTTTCCCTTTTCTGCTTTATTTTTCACAACTTCTGCCTCATGTTTTCACAGTATTAGTTCTCCAACAACTTCATTTTGACTTTTTGTCCTATGACTTTGCTCATGTCTCAACTTAATATTTCCACAGCATTCTTTTCATGTTTCTAATACTTCAAACTTGAATTGAAATGATCAGTTTATGTAATTGTCTCACCTACTTTACTTTAGGTTCCTTAAAGGTCTGGAATAGTAAGTGTTATTTACGTTCATTGAACTGAACCTCTTTTGAATTTACAGAGCACTTTTGTCTACTTCTTTTTTGACACTCAAAGCTTTCTACCTGATTTTATAGGCACTTTTGTATATATCTTATTTCCTTTTTTACATTAAATTTTTTTTGTGGTTTATGGACCACATCTTATTTGTGCTTTTCTTATAACATCTAGTTCAATGCTTTGTGTGTAATAGAGTTTAAGAACTATTTGTTGAATCAATAAATAGTCTGAGAACCTTTCTTGAAAATTGGTACTCTCTTCTCTTGAGCACTTAGGTAGTGCCTACTTTTATCTTCCTGTCCAGCTTTTCAAGAACCCTTAGGCCTTTATCTTTAGGGCTATCAAAATGGTGTTTACTTTTCTCTCAGAAAAAAAAAAAACTTAATTTAGGGTGCCTGGGTGGCTCAGTTGGTTAAGCAACTGCCTTCAGCTCGGGTCATGATCCCGGGGTCCTGGGATTGAGTCCCACATCGGGCTCCCGGCTCAGCGGGGAGCCTGCTTCTCCCTCTGACCCTCTCCCCTTTCATGCTGTTTCTCTCCCGCTCACTCTTTAGTAAATAAATAAATAAATAAATAAATAAATTAATTAATTAATTAAATTTAAAAAAACTTAATTTAAATTCATTGGTTATTTATAATGCTGAGGTATTCTATAAAGCAGCCCTATGTTGTTTCCTCTGATTTCCTATGAAAGAGTATCAACCTCACACTTCTGTAGTTTGCAATGTTTCTTATATCTGAAGAGGATATAATAAAATGAAGTACAACTAGGTACTCTATGAATATAAAGTCCAGAAAATATTAATAGGACTGGACTACTCCAAAGCACACTGGGATATGCCTCAGGCTAATCTGTACAGTTCTTTTCCTAGACGAAAGGGTAGTGCTTCCTAGTGGCTCAGCATCACAGAGCTTGTTTAACTTACTTTTCGGACTTTATAAGAATGTTTGTTCTTGAAAGGACATAGATTTTGTGCATGGCACTCACCAGTACCAACATACATTTTCAAAAAAATTCAGGTTTGAGAAGAGTGGTATAAGTTGATAAAGATGCAAACAAATCTATGAAACAGTTAATTCAGGTGAGTACATTTACTTTGTAGAAGAGTTCAAAAAAATCTATAAGATTCTTTTTTAAAAAGATTTTTTATTTATTCATTTGAGAGAGAGAGAGAGGGCACAAGCAGAGGGGAGGGTCAGAGGGAGAAGGAGAAGCAGACTCCTTGCTGAGCAGGGTGCCCAATGCAGGGTTTGATCCCAGGGCCGCAGGATCATGACCTGAACCCAAGGCCAACTCTTAACTGACAGAGCCAACCAGGCGCCCCTATAAGATTCTTTTAAATAGAAAACTTTTCTGGGGTGCCTGGGTGGCTCAGTCGGTTAAGCGTCTGCCTTTGGCTCAGGTCATGGTCCCAGGGTCCTGGGATTGAGCCCTGCATCGGGCTCCCTGCTCGGTGGGAAGCCTGCTTCTCCCTCTCCCGTTCCCCCTCCTTGTGTTCCTGCTCTCACTATCTCTCTCTCTCTGTCAAATAAATAAATAAAATCTTAAAAAAAAAAAAAAGAAAACTTTTCTGGTATATATAAAAGGTGTATCCATTTAAAGTGAAGTTGGTAAATATTTATCAGGACATATTGTGTAATGCAGAGTACACCTGTGTAAACACTGTGTATTAAATTTAATACATATCTATGCACATGTATTTTGTTCAGACACATGAAGGATATAAAAATAGTAGTAATACACTCATTGCCTTCAAGGAGCTTAAAATCTACTTGAATGGATAAGAAAAAAACATAAATAATGCTAAATTTATTTTTCCTTTTGTTTATACTGTGGGTTTTTATTAAAAGAAGTGAGGTGGACTAATCATTAGTAGAGATGTAAAGGAGAAGTATCCTGAGGGTATCATAGAAGGAGGGTGCCCAGCTAACTGAAGGGCAGAGGATCAAACACAGGCTTTGTAGAGGAGGGGAGGCAAATGAGTAGTCCTTTAAAAACTGGGTAGTGGCATTACCAGAAATGAGGTACCCAGGAGTAGAAGTGAGTTCTGAAGAGAAAAAAATATTTATTTTTTGAGAGAGAGAGAGAGCACATGAGCACGAGCAAGTGGGGTGGGGGGAGGGGCAGAAGGAGAGGGAGAGAGAGTCTTAAGCAGACTCCACACTGAGCTCAGAGCCCCACTGTGGGGCTTGATCTCACACCCTGAGATCATGACCTGAGCTGAAATTAAGAGTTGGACACGTAACCAACTGAGCCACCCAGGCGCTGCAAAAATGATTCCATTTATATTGAACAGATTTGAGGTACAAATGTGATTTTGAAGGAAATACAAGCAAACAATTGAAAATGTAGGACTAGCAATTAGGGAAAAAGGTCCTCTAGAATTTGGGAGTCTAAATTTGAGAGTCATTTGGGAGTGAGTATTGAGAGAAGAGGTAGAAGAAAGGAGTTTTGGAGTAACAGTTGAGTCCAGGGGATAAAAAGAGGAAAAGGAAATGAAATGAAGAGGCAATCAGAGATGGGGTGTCAACTAGGAGAGAGATGTGTTTCTGAATATAGAGGTAAGAATTACAAAAAGGAGAAAGTAGTTAATAGTATGAAATGCCAGAGAAAGTGAAAGACAATGAGAAGTATAGAAAGTCAAAGAAAGTGGAAAACAGTGAGGACTAGAAGGTACTTGAGTTTTAACTGTGTGGTATTTAGGGCAGAAGAAAGGGCAGAGTTCAGAGATTAAAACAGAAGTCACAAACTGGTTTCCCTTATGTAGACTCCAGCCTAAGTTTATATTTTGTTTGGCCCATTCTGTGTTAGCTCATGTGGTATTTTAAAAATACATAATTTTTTAAGCCTTTATTTATTTGTCAGAGAGAGAGGGAGAGAGAGACAGAAAGCAAGCACAAGCAGGGGGAGTGGCAGGCAGAGGGAGAAGCAGGCTCCCTGCTGAGCAAGGACCCTGATGTGGGACTCGATCCCAAGACCCTGGGATCATGACCTGACCCAAAGGCAGACTCTGCTTAACCAACTGAGCCACCCAGATGTCCCCCCAAAATACATAATGTTGTCAACATTTAAAAATCAAAATATTTCACATAGAAGGTCAGACTTCCAAGTTCTCTTGAAAATTCTAAACATCTGGCAACACTGGGTCTGGGTTTCCTCATTGCAAGGAAAATATCTGGAAATGACTCGAGACTATACCCATTAGGGAATGAGCTGTCCATTTTGCCAAAGACCATCCGTCTCTTCTTACATATTTCTTGCAGCTGGCTCACTTTATTTTGAGCACTTGGAATCATTTGACATTTTGACATCTAGATCAGTGGTTTTCAAACTAGGATATGTCACACTCACACAGAAATATCGATTGCAGGATCCTATCCCCATTGTTTCTGATTCAGCAGGTTGGGGTGAGACCCAAGAATTTGTCTAAGAAGTCTCCAGGTGATGCTGATGGGGAAAGGTTCAAGGGTAAGTGAATGGTAAGGAAGTGGTTCAGGAGTTTAGTATAGTGGTTAGATACATAGACTCTGCATTCAGAGAGAACTAAGTTCTCTGTTTTTCACCCAGGAAATAAGGATGATAGTGTTTACTTCAAAGGTTTTCCTTTTTAATCTAAATGAGATAATGCATATAAAGTATGTATCAGTATCTTCAAAGCAGGACATAACTTATTGTAACTTTTCATTAAATTATTCAACTGCATGTTAAGCGTGTTAAATCTTTCAAGAATACTGATTCTGGGGAGAAGGTCAGAGATAGATTGCTAGTTTTGGAAAAAAGTGGTAAAGGGTCTTTATTTTATTTTTTTAAAGAATGAAGGAAATATAGAAGTATAGAATAAAATTACTATTTCCATGAGAGCTAAACTGATGGGAAGTTACCAGTTGAAGAAATAATGGTGGAGCTATGAAAGCATAGAAAAGCAGTCAAGGCATTGAGATTCAGGAAGTATATATGGAACACCAACTGGTATAAGGTAGGAAAGTTGTAGATTCATAGCATCTAACCCAGCTGTGGGATGGTTGATAAGGAGGAAGGAGATTCTGCAGTGGATGAGATAATCTCCTATTTTAGATGACACCTAGCTAGTAAGTGGAGATAAAAGGATTTCAACTCATTTCTTCCATATTCTAAAACCCATGCTCTTTCTTTCTCAACATAATGCCTTTCAAAGCCCACACTATTTACTGTTAGACTGAATACTCTTGCTTGTCTAGATAACTTATTGTCTTTAGAATTGTCTATCCCATTAGATAGATGGGAGGATGGAGAGATACATGGAAGATAGATAATATATCTTATTGTTTTTGATATTCCAGGAATTAATAAATTAATAAATATTAACAAATAAATATTGAATTTGCAGGGGATAGATACATTTTTAGAGAATAATATATATTGATTAACGTATATTGTTTAGTAGATGGAAAAAAAAGATTAAATGACTATATGGATGCCTGGATGGAGGCATGTTATCTGACTTAAAATGACAAGTTCAGCTACCTGAGGATACCCAGGTGTCTTCTGCATCAGAAACATAAAGTCCTTTACTTTGTGGTCAACCTGGAATGGTGGATGTGCTGCCATGTTTGGTCTGACAATGGATCCAGGCAGCAATAGTGGCAATGCAGGCTCAGTCAGATTGATTCCAGATGGTTTCATCAGGACCTTACAGTGGACATCTACAATTGGCAGCCCTGATTTGTATAGTTCATGACCCCAGGGAGGAGTGTGTTTAATTTGCCAGTCTGTAGTGTTCTAACAGGACAGACAAAACTTTTAGGCCATTGACAATACCCCAAGAGTCAGTAAAAATATAACAGGAAGCACACTGGCCAGAGCCAGGATGACCTTGAGTTCTGCCACCTAAGTGGATGAACTTCCATTTTTGGTTCCGCATACCTGGGACTAAACACAAATAGCATCAGCATCCCAATGAACACCACTGGCTTCAATTTAGTGAAACCATTAGCGAAGCAGGCCCAGGCATTTAGTGAATCCTGTGAATCCAGGACTCCATTGAGCCAGCAGCTTTGCCTCAGGGGACTTTGAGTGGAGGGTGCTTCTCTTTACCAGAGGTTCAAATCAACCTCTCTCACTCACAAAGACTTGTAGCTCAGCGGTGTCATTAAGGTTGTGAGGCTGCAAAGACAAAGAGCCTGCCACAGCTTGCTGAGTGCTTCCAATACAGGCAGTCGGTTTGGGCCTTACTTTAAGGATGCTGATTCGTGCCCTAGCTGATAATACAGACCAAGTAAAATGTCCAAGTAAGATCATACTGGCTCCAATATTCAGAGTCTAATAAGGTGCTGGGCTTCTTTTTTTGATTGTTAAGGCTAAAAAGACAGAAGTATCTCCTTGACTGCTGGAGGGAATTGCTCAGATAGCCCCTCAGTTTTGTCAGTTTTTTATCCACTCCTGCTAGCTGAGGCTTCTGGCTTGCCAAGTAATAAGACATCATCTTAGTTAACAATTTGAACATCAGAAAGTAAAGCCACTCATACTAAATCTTAATGACAAATAGAAGAGGAATTTAGGTATTGAGGAAGTACTGTAAACATATTGGAAGCCTTGCCATATGAATAAAAATTCAAGGTCTTGGACCTTGAGTGCCAGTGGGATAGAAAAAAGATGTTGGAAAGGGAACATACCAAGTGCCATCAGTCGGTGCAGTGGATTTAATTACAGTTACATGTTTGGAATAGTTGAGGCAATGGGATCAACAGCAGAATCAATAATCGTCTGTGAGCCTCCAGATCCTATTAGCCTTTTTTTGCTGGCCATGCTTGGCTGTTGTTCTAAGATATTGCATTTTGGGTTACTATCCCTGCTGCCTTTAAGTCCTTAAGATGATGATTTCCTTTTTTCTTCCTAAGATTCTCCACTTTTTCTGTGGGACTACAAAGAGAAAATAGAGAAAAGAATTGGAAGGAATGATTTATGTGTTCTGTTACTATTTCTCTACATATAGCTCTTCCTGATCAAGAGAATCCCTTCTGGACTTTCTGAGAATTTACAATGTAATGTTAGTACCAATTATACATTCAGCAGTGAAAACCACACAAGTGCTACATTGAGTTGGCCCAGAGAACCCCATACACAAGGTCATTTAGCTTTCCTGCTCCATGGTAAAGTCTGCCCAAACCCAATAAGCTGAATTCTTCCCCTCCTTCTGCCAACTCCTGGAATCTAGCAGATTGTGATTTGGGTGACTGTATGCAACAGATCTGTAAGAGTTTGAGTGCTTGCCCTCCCAGAAGTTCTCCAGTATATTTGGTTGGGTGTGTATGTTCTTCATTCCCTCTTAGGAGCAGGGAAACTTTAACTTCATTCTTAAACATCTTTTTTCCTTAAAGCATATGAGGTTAGTATTACAGGGAAGGGAGAGACCATGAATCATGGAGAGTGAGAGTAGCTCTGTGCAATAAGAAGTCACATTTACTTGTGATTTTGAGGGGTGTGTAGGTGATTTGCAGCTTAGTGAATATGGATTAATACTGTTTTTCGTCCAATTGAAGTCCTATAGCAGTAGCAAAGCCATCAATACTCCCAATCTAAAGACTGGCATATTAAACATATGCTTCCCCAGGGCACAAACTGTATGTATCTTCATGACTCATGTAGATGCAGATGCTCATAGTAAGGTCCTGATGAGACCAATGGGGATCAAACTGCTGACTGAGCCTGCATTGCCAAAATTGCTGCTTGCATTCATTCTCATACTGAACATGGCAGCATATCCACCAATCCAGACTGAGCAAAAAGTAAATGACTCTACATTTCTGATGTAGAAGCTACCTGGGTATCCTCAGATAGTTGAACTTGACTTTCCTCTTAGCCAGATTGGAGCCCTGTTCCCTCTTTATTCCTTCAGTTAAGCATTCATCAATTTATCTAATTTAATCTTTATTTTTTCATTCATTAAACAAATATTTATTAATCCCTGGAAATTGATAAATAATAAGATATAATACCTGTCCTCCAAAGAACTCTAACGGGATAGACAGATATATAAACGTGATTTATAATGCAATATGTTAATCACAATGACAGATGTAAACTATGGGAACAGAGAAGAGGAGTATCTACAATAGACTAGAATCAGAGAAATCTTGGTTTCTGCTCATAATAATTGCATATTTCTCTCTTTCACAATCAGCACAGGTACATTGCTCTATAACTATAGTTTGAAAGAGAGTGGGAACTTCTGCTCATCCAGAATGAAGTTTGGGACTTGAGGGTGATTGGTAGATTGGTGAGGATGTCCTGCCATCAGGGGATAGTCAGCAAAAACCATGGCACCATTTGGGAGCTGTCTTTGGGTTTATTTCCCAGTACTTGGCCTGGGACCACTTCGTAAATTCCTCCCTTGACAGGCGTTAAACTGGAGGATCATTATTAAGCAGTTGAACATAAATTTCGTTAACATGTTGGCTACCAATTCCCAAAGACATTCCAGAAATCCCTTTCATCAGTCTGCAAGTCTCTGATTCTTCCTCTTCCAGAAAACTATGACTGTCAGCATTCTGTCCTTGTTACCACAACTGTCCAGAGCAGTGAAGGGGCTAAGATCTTACCCTACTTATAATCTAAGAACCCTGACACAGTTTCATGAATGCCAGAATATCAGAAGACTCCTAGGACAAAGACAAGGGACTTTATTATTCACCACTGTAGCAGTAGCCAGACAGCAGTTTCTCAAGCCCCAGTTCCTATAGGGCGATGCAAAGTTGGCCAAGTGATATATTCCCATGCAATGGCGAATAACCCTCAGGCTAGGGAATGGAAATTTTTTACAATGGTCAGTAAGCAAACTTATCTTCTGCTCTGGAAGTAAACATTTTTATCATCCAAAGCTGTAGTTATACAAAGATCCTTGAAAGATAGTCCATAAGGAAAGTAGTCAGTGCTTCTGCTTATTCAAGGGCTCCAACCACAGTACCATAGAGTAGAGATTCCTGCAAGTATGGGAATTTACATAAGATGAAATTAACCCTTCTATGTTCATCTTCCTATTAACCATGTTCAGCTTTTACCAGATTGATGACTTTATGCTTGAATCATCCAAGTTCAACAGTCCCTGGTGAAAAGATTTGAAATTTATAAAAACTTGCCTTTGAATAACTGTCCCATTTATGTTTTCTCTTTGGGAGCAATATAAAAATGGGTTAGACAGTGCATTAATATTCTAAAACTGACATAAGCAATACTGAATAATATTCAGGTCATAGACATTTTAATGTGCATGTTAAAAGTTTGAAAAAACATTTAATTCACATTGCAGAGAACAAATAGGGAAGTATTGCTTCTTTAAACTTTTTTTTTTTTAGCTTACAGACTGCTGTGGACCAAAAGAAAGTGCTTCATGTATTGAGCAAAATAAAGACAATCAGTGTTTTGAAAATGAAACTGACAAAAAGACAAGAGTAAGTGTTAGAGTGTTTTCTTTTTTCTGTGTTTATTGGGCAAGATATGTCTTGTTCTCTGTGAAGTGTAAACTAATTTCTGGCTTTGGCCTGGAGAGCATGTGGGTTCTCCTGCTACTGAGTTGACATTGACTGTATATCATTTTGAGCAGTTGTTGTGTTTTCATTTTGAGAATTTTGTGTTCTTTGTGTGTTTTGGTGTATATTCTTAAGTTGCTGATAATCACACAACCATTTGGTAAGCTAGTTCACTTCTCCTCTCTTCTCCTGTCTGGTTCAGGGCAGGAGAATAACCCTCACACGACTCTTTGGTAGTGGCTTTTAGGTCCTATCAGAGTTTTTTGGCAATAGCTTCCCCTAAGCAATCTGAAATCTACTTTAATCATACTTTTTGTGGTTGTCATGTGTATTTATTCAAGACAGGGAATCCCAATCAATCATCTATAGGGTTATGTTAAAGAGATCATAGTGCTTTAGATAATGAAATCAAGAAGAACTTGAATCCAAGGAAAGTATGTGTATTTCCAAGTACAAATATTTTATTAATCAGTAACCTCAGATTTATTTCTGATCAATTGCCACAAATTGATCCTTATTTATTATAGCCCAATGTTATAAACTGGGGTTCCATTCTCCATTTTATTGATAAAGACATCAAATTTAATCATGAAAACAAGAAAATAAATCATTATTATTTTTATGAATATCTAATACATATTTAAAGCACAGATAAAATTATTTTGGGAGATTATAAGTATTGGCTTTATTGAGACTTCTTGAAATATGCCTTCAGTGATGTTTCTTCTTGTCTTTCTTCTGAATCTTCTGTTAGTAAGCAGAGGCAGTCTTCATTATGGCTCTATAAGCCTTCAAGTTTCTTTCAAATATGGGGTGGTATGTCTACTGAATGGTAAATGTCAATAAAGAACAGTTTTTCTGTTTATTATCATTTATAACCTGGGCTGTTTTCTGTCATTGCCAATTAGTTGAGCCTCTTAATGTTGACTTGATCTTGGGATTTGGGTAAAGTTCTGAGTCAGTCTCAATTATGAATTTTCATCATTATGATTTCTTCTATCTTAATTGCCTTGTCTGGAGAGAATGGTCAAGAAAGAATTCTTCAGATATTTTACAGAGCAACTTGGTAAGTTTATTTAAGTAGCACGGGGACAGGGCCCGTGGGCAGAAAAAGCTGTACTTTTGCTATATGAAACTGGTGGTTATATGCTTAGTGCTCAAGGGAGATGAGATGTGCAGGGAATATTAGATCATAAATGTCTTCTTCAAATTTCTACTCAAAACTACTTTCACAAGATTTCTCTGGTGCTTATCATTCAGCTCAGTATTAGCTATTGGTGAGATGTACCAGCAAATATGAGATCCTTTAAGAATGTAGCAGCCAGTACCTATTTGATCCTTATCAAAGCTATGCAGGGTATAGGTCAGCCTACTGGGCTAAAGGTGAACATTTTTCTGCTTCTATCCCTCATCAATGACTGTGAGGAATTTAGTTAACATAAGAAAGGTTGTATGGTGAATTGTACTTCCCTTTGTAAAGAAACTATGGAACCTAGAGCCAAATTTAACTAGTGAACAGTTTACAGAATACCTCCATAAAAGACCATTGTCTCCTCTAATGAAACATGTTTTTGTTTAACATAGAATCTGTTATTCAAGCTATCTGAGACTGTTATAATACCCTAAATGTGTTTCCAGAAAAGGAAGTCATCTAATTTGGCAGTGACACTATTTTTCTCCAAAAGGCTAGAGGGAGAGGGTAAATGTCCATACTAGATTCATGAATACTTAGAAAACAAATTTTTAGACTTCCTGGCTGTCTAAAGGATATTTGTATTCTTGCTTCCTGAAAATGAAGTCATCAGGCCTTAGTAAGATACAAATGTGCCAACTTGTCAAACAGCTAAATTAAGTAAGTGCTGGCAAATATACTAGGAAAACTTTTGTGTTTTTATCATGGTAAAATATATTGCTAGCCTATGTAATTTAAATTCTAAAAGCTTTAGTTTTTTAACCTCACAGGTTAGTTATGAGATTTTAATGAGATCCTAAATATGAACATGTTTAGTCCTACCTGGCAAATAGTAGATTTTTATTCTATTGAAATAAATTTCAAGTCTTACATTTGTTTTATTAAGGTGATAGATTCCGTTACAAATAGTTCTCAAGGTTTCCTTGGGTCCATATCTATATTACATAACTAAGTTTATACCATTTTTTTGGCTGGAAACCCTTTGGTCAAGAAGAGGCTCCTGCCTTGATTTCTACTTGTTGCTGTTCAAAATAAGTTCTGATTGGATTAAAATAAGCATCAGTGAGAAATTCCTAATTATCTTAAGAAGAAAATTAATTCTATCACAAACAAAAGAATAGTCATGATTATTGTATGAACACAAGATGTTACTGTAGCTATTTAGTTCATAGACAATTCTTCAAAGGATGTTGACAGTAAACCACAATTTGGAAATCACAATTGTTTAGATCTATTAAATATTACACTGGACTTTGGTTTCTTCATCTTCATAATTAGGGTGTTAGATCAGATTATTTTTAAGGATTCTTCCAGATCTAAAGTCTGATCATTCTGTGGCAGTCAATAGCAGACAAATTATATTGTATAAATAGAGTCCACTAATAATACAATTAAAGTATGTTAGCCAGCAGTAACTAATGAGCCCCATACAAATTTAGACTTATGTGATAGACATGTATCTATAAGAACAATAAACAGGAACATCTTCATTAAGCCATATTAATTTGAGAAAATTTCAACAACCCAGCTCATGGGCCAGTGATTCTTTTTTTTAAAAAAAAGATTTATTTATTTATTTGAGAGAGAGAGAGAGCACAAGTGGGGGGAAAGGACAGAGGGAGATGGAGAGGCAGACTCCCTGCTCAGCAGGGAGCCTGATGTAGAACTCTATCCCAGGACCCTGGGATCATGACCAGAGCCGAAGGCAGGTACTTAACAGACTGAGCCACCCAGGCACCCTGGGCCCATGATTCTTAAAGTGTGGTCCCCCAACCACAAGCATTAGTATCCTCTTAATTCTTAGGCTCCACTTCAGATCAAATGAATCAGAGAAATGCAAAGAGTGGGACCCAGACATCTGTGTTTTAATGAGACCGCCAACTGATTCTTAGGTTTGCTACAATTTGAGAACCACTGCCATGAGTAGTAAACCTCTGGACTTCCCTCTGAAGAGTCACTCAACATCTTTCCTGTCACATGCTTTAAACCAGTCAATTTAGGGAAGACCTAGAAAGCGATTCAAGGATTTATAAGGCAATTAAGATAGAAGAAATGCACCAGACGTACTTTTTAGGTTTCTTGTATGCATTTCTCATTTGTTGGTGATCCTCCCCAAAACTCTGTGCGCTGATTTTCTAACATCATTCAGAAACGTGTTAATGTCTGTATTGCTCTCTACTCACTTTTAGTTGCCCACTTTTGACCATAGCTTAATTCATAACAGGCTTCTGGAAGCTATCATACCAGATGGGAGATGTCTTCCCTAAAAATATTGATCCATAAAAATCAGAATCAGAAATAACTTTTTTTAAAAGATTTTATTCATTTTCTTGAGAGAAAGCAAGAGAGAAAGAGTGAGAGTGAGAGAGAGAGCACAGAGGGAGAGGAAGAAGGAGACTACCTGCTGGGCTCGATCCCAGGACCCCTCAATCATGACCTGAGCCTAGGGCAGATGCTTAACCAAGGGAGCCACCCTCGAAATAACTTTCAATTGCATTCCTTATCTTTGCTCAGCAGGGAAACTTCTCCAATTTTTATTATACTTTTAGCAGAATTTTAATATGTTTGGAGATGCTTTTTGCCATCATTGAGGTTTAGACAACTGATTTCTCCTCTTTACAAAGTAGTTTTTTCAATTGCAAACTTTATCTTGCTCCAGTTTCAGGACGTACATGGATCATGGTGTTGTCACTTGTCGTATGATGTGGAAAACTCTCAAGTTACAAAGGGCAATACAATTTGCAAAATGTGTTACAGATATGTGTTCCAGAACTGATGAAATTTTGTAAATCTAGTAAGAAAATTAAAATGAGGAAATGAAAAAAAGATATCATTGAGAATTCTAGACCTTTACTGATGAAGAAATATTTTAAATTTAATGTGGCTCCTGTATTTTATTATTTCCCTTGAACAATCTTAAATAAGTGGAAGTATCTTTTAAGGCTATGCTCCATGTTCAAATAAATCTAATAAATAGAAGGTAAAGTCTGGAGATACGGTTTTCTAGAATACCTAGTGAGAAACAATGAGGATTTTTAATCAGATCACAGGGAGAGGAGGGAACTTTGACAGGGCTCAGTGACCAAGTAAATTTGAGAGATGGGTGGTATCAGGATGAAAATAGGGAAATTTAGGTTGCCTAGTGGATAAACAGAATGGATTCAATAATGACGTCTTAAATTTGAGACAATGCTGGAACAGCTAAGGGGAAGTATTATTAGAGGTGTTGGACAGATTGGTTGAGAACCAAGTGTGATGTCAAAAGTAGGACAGTGTGATCGAGTGAAAAAAACATAAGGTCCACCGTCAGACACCACGGTTTATATCTTGGCTCTACCACTAATTAATCATGTAATCTTGAGTAGATTAAATGGCCTCTATTTTTATTTGTAAAATGTAGATAGTCTCTATTTTGTAGGGCCACAATAAGGATCAAATGAAACAGTTATATATGAAAGAACTGACAGCTAAATGTTCTGGTTATTGTTTATATTTGGAGACATGACTGTCTCTTAAAAATATTTTAAGTTTTAGATAATGTCTTGGTTCTTTGGTATTTTAAATCTAATTTCTTAAGCAGAAAACAGATTGTAGCTAATCTTGTGAATTAAAACTGGTTGGTAAAGGTATTAAGTGGATACTATGCAAATACCATAATGGATGGGGCATAAAGTTAGGTCCCTTTTAACAAGAACAGAGAGGTAACTGGGTGGAGAGAAATTTGACTGGAAAGGAAGCATGGTGTAGGGGTAGGTCATAACTGGAAGCCAGAGAACTTGGGTCATTGTCTTTGTACTCTGATTACTTGGGTGGTCTTGGACAAATCACTTGGCCAGGCTATGCCTCAGTTTCCTAATCTAAAGTGACTAGATAATTTACATTTTAAGTTATAATACATTTATAATACTTTGATAGAATAGGAAAATTATTGTTAGAGAATCCCAACATTGCCTTTATTTTTTTTTCAGATTAAAATGTATCTGTTAATGTACTCTGCACCTTCTGATTAAGAGTAACTTTGCAGCTCGACTCTATTTCACTATTTACTGTCCTTGACAATATTTATAAGGAATCTTCTTTTCCTTAATGCTACTCAGCCATGGGAAAGAAGGTTTTTATATTTATTTGTTTTAGGGAGTGAGAGCAGAATGGGGATTTCCTTGCCTTTATATATGTACCTTAGATGATCTCCATGGTCCTTATTTTAAAATGGTTCCAAGTTAATCTTCCTGGAGAGCTAAGTTCAAAATACCACAGAATTGTCCCCCCACCCCCACCCCATACCAACCTCAGGCTCCACACAGCAAGGCCTACCTGCTGGTTGCCCTCCAGTCTGAAAAAACAAACAGAATCAGAGGATTAAAAGTAATTTTAATAGTAATTTGGAGCAATGACTCTGCTCAGTCTTAAACCTCCTCTACTGCTGCCCCATAAGGGAGAATCTATCATTTCCTGGAAAGCCTCTAGTTATAGGATATTTACCACCTCCCAAGGTGTTCACTCCATCTGGGCAAGTTTAAATATTATGTAGTTATTCTTTAAAATTAAACTCATGATATTTAAACTATTTTAGCATATTTTCTATTTTCTAATGTCAGTGAAAGTAAAGTGGTAAACTTCCCAGTATCTGGAATTAATGGGGGATAATCTTTTCTTTTTGAGATGAGATACTGTAGTTAACTCTGGCTAATTTGGTTTACTAATGTAAAATGTAGAATGTAATTACTCCTCACTTTCTGGTTGATGAAGATATTGTGTTTTATCTTTGAGCATCTTGTAGTGCCTCAGGGTCAATATTCTGCCTATTAAAGAACAATGACTGGACTTCTATACTAGCAATGCAGGAGATCAGGTTTTTGTATAACCAACTCTGACATATTCATAAAGCAATTTTATTTTTTTTAAAGATTTTTATTTATTTATTTGAGAGGGAGACAGGGATAGCGAGAGAGAGCACATGAGCGGGGAGAAGAGGGAGAAACAGTCTCCTCTGTGAGCAGGGAACCCGATGTGGGGCTCAGTCCCAAGACCCTGGGATCATGACCTGAGCTGAAGGCAGATGCTTAACCAACTGAGCCACCTAGGTGCCCCTTCATAAAGCAATTTTAACTGGTCAATCCAAATGTCAATTTACTGATTTACTAGCTGCCTCTAAAGCAACACAAATACTACAGAAGTGATATTCTGGTCTTTTGGTATTTCTGTATTTAGGAACCTAGGTTTTTTTTGTTTTGTTTTGTTTTTGTTTGTTTGTTTGTTTGTTTGTTTTTTACAACTGTTTGAAAACAGCAAAGCATACTCTGACAGATTAGGGAATATTCAGATATAGAGCCCTCAAACCAAACATTTGAAGTTTATGGTATTTACTATCTGGATAGATGAGTTAATGATTTTGAAAGTACATCAGATCAGACAAAGGTGGGATGAGTTGGAGTTGGATGATCAAACTTCATGACCTGGTTCATCTGCTCAGTCAGTGGAGTGCCCACCATGCACCGGTTTACCAACTGAATAGCTATATAAATTTGAGCAAGTCAATTTTTCTGAGCCTCAGTTTCATCACCTGTAAAATTATACTTAATTCACTGGTTGTAAATACTCAATAAGAATATGTATATGAATGTGTCTAATTACAGCCTGCTAAATAAAAAGTTAATGTTATATTTGAAAATTATTCTTTATTTTCTGTATTTATAAATACTGTGGTTAGTGTAAACATGTACTTAGAAACCAAGCTACATTAAAAGTGATAGGTTGCAAATTTTGTGTTGGATCCTGATTCTAACCCTGTTTTTTTTTAAAAAAAAGTTTCTTTGGGACCCAGCTTATTTATTCGTTCAAAAAAGTCTTTCACATCTGCTACACAGCTGGGCACTGTTCTAAACACTGGAGGTACAGCCATGGACAAAATAGATAAACTTCTTGCTCCCAAGAATAAATTTCAAGTAGAGGATATGTAAGATATGAATAAAGAAGATAATTTCAGATTGTGCTTGTTGCCATGAAGGAAATAAATAGGATTACTTAATAGAGAATGATAGAAGGGAATGTAATTTAATTAAGGAGGTCAGTTGGGGATGTAAAAAGGTAGAATGTGGGAAGGGCGGTTAGCAAATACTCCAGAGGTGATTTATATCAACTTGAAAACAAAATAGCGGGGCGCCTGGGTGGCTCAGTTGGTTGAGCGACTGCCTTCGGCTCAGGTCATGGTCCTGGAGTCCCGGGATCGAGTCCCACGTCGGGCTTCCTGCTCAGCAGGGGGTCGGCTTCTCCCTCTGCCCTCTTCCCTCTCGTGCTCTCTGTCTCTCATTCTCTCTCTCTCAAATAAATAAATAAAAAAAAAGAAAACAAAATAGCATTTCAGATCATATAGCTTTCCAGATTTGTGGCCTATGCATAACTATTTGGATTACTAGACTCTATTCGACTCATAGCATTGCATAATGTAAGAAAAATTAAGCTTTATAAGGAATGTACTTAATGCTCAGCAAACTTTATATAAACTGTTTTTTTAGGGGAATGGTTTTTATTGAATGTTTTTATCATTTATAGTTTACCACCTGTAATTTTCTAAATTTCAAAGATTGTTTCAATTTGATGATAATAAGGGCAGGTGGTTACATGGTTATCAGTTACGTATGTTTCAACTCACTTACATGAGCAAAATTGACATGCAAACCATTGTGGGAAAGTAGGTGAAAAGTGAACATTTCTTGATTTCTGTGGCAATTTTTGATTCATTCAAAATTCTTATTTAATTTTTATGTTTGCCTTACAAAGAAAACTACATACTTAACACAGAGAATACATAGACTCCTACCTTTCATAAATCATTTTCAAGATCCGGTACTATCCATATCTTTTTTCATCATGGAAACTCTCTAGAAAAGTCGTCCTTTTCTAGTTGATCCTAATTTCTTATTTGCCTCTGGAGAGTTTGGAAACGAGGGCAGGCATTTTGCCCTGATCTGCCTGCAGTCTATTTATTTTACTAAGCTAACAAGCTATGCAGATGTCATTCGTACGCCTGCTGTCCTGGGTATATGGGGAACAGACAGACGGAATGGAAGTCCATGTGGGTGGATTTCTTCAGTTATTTCCCTGGGAGCTAATCTTTTCTAACTGGAGGCTATTCCTTCTGGGTTGCTCCCAAGGTCCTTATAAACTATAAAGACCTTGGTGTAGGAGCCCAGGGATGTGCCTGTCTTTTTTGGGGGAATGCAAGTTGTTTGTAATTAGTCTGCACAGAGTCCAGGCTACCTTCCGCTGGAGAATGCCTTTCAGATCTGTCTGTGTCTCACTCTCAGGTTGGACCCAGGGAGGCAGAAACTGCCTCAGGATTTGAGGTATGGAAAGCGCATTGCATTCTGGGTTGGAGTAACCTAGGTGCTGTGTAACCTAGGACGAATCTCAGAGAGCTTCAGTTTCTTCATCTATGAAACAGGGGTTATATTTCCTTTTTGAAGGGTATAGTGACCATCAGAGATAATATGTATAAAGTATGTGCCACAGTATTTCCAATAATAGCCACTTGATAAATATAAATATAATAAAGATAAATATTTGTATTTGCAAATATCTTCAGTTATATACACCAATCTTAATTGGTGTATTTCTTTCTTAAATATATAAATATATGTTATATATATTCTTTCTTAAATATATATACACACACATATATATATCAATGATAGCTATATGTACATATGGTTCTCAAGTGGACAAAGGATGCATATCATAGGTTAAAAAAATCTCTTATCAAGAAAAATAAATGGCATAACTGAAGCTGTGATCATTCTTTCATTTCCAAAATATTTATTTTGTACCTCTTAAGTAAGGGTATCATGCTAAGTGGCAGAGAATTGTATTATATCTGTCCTCAAGGGGCTTAGATTCTAGGAGAATAAGCACAGGATATATCTCACTATTAGAGGGTTTTTTTTTTTTTTCTCCTACTGGGAAAAAAACAAAATAAAGTAATGAATATAAATGGTTAAGATACAGACTTAGTGCAAGTAATTTATAAAAGTAATTTTCTGATATCAAACCTCCAGTGGTAGATTTTACTAAGAATCAATATGTTCCTGGATTGGTATCATTAACCTTAAGGAATATCAAATCAAGTAAAGCAATTTTCAGGCTTTATATCTTGCCAAACACTTCTTGTGAAATCACAGACCCAGTTGAGCTGTATGTCCGTTAAAAAAAAAAAAAAATGCTTCAAGCTGATGCCTTGTTAATTTTAAAAATAAAAGAATGTTTCCCTTGAGACAAAAGGGTGGATTATCTTCTATCATCTTTAAATCTGAGGAAAATCAATGGAGACCAAGGTATACACAAAGTAGAAAGCTGCATCCTAAATGGAACTACACTTTAAAATGTTATTTTCTTTTATCTGAACATACAATCATTGTCCAATTAATCACATGTGGTACACAAAACCTAATGATTATAGAACATGTATATTTTTACAGCACATTTATACTCACTTAACATTACATGAATGATGTTCTTTTTTTTTTCCCCAGCAGAGGCTGCATGTTGTTTGTAAAATGCCTGCTCTAAAGTGCTTTTATTTAATGGAAACCCATTGGATGTGTTCATGTAAGCTGATTGCATAAAGATGAAAGATATTATTGATTTACTTCTTTTTCAAACATAAAGTGTGCACAACATTCTTCTTCCTCACAACTTCTAGCTAACCCAGTGGGTCCTTCTCAACTCAGCACAGGGTTCCTCTCTGTAAAGCCTTCTCTGGCTACTCTATTCTGGATTTAATGCCTCTGTGTTGTGCTTCTCAAACACCCCAAGTGCTTGCTTTACTGTACTAGTTGATTCATGTGTAGGCAGGGATTTGGCTAGCTTTTACTCACCCTTGTGTCCCCACATAAGTACATTGTCAAGCACATTTGTTGAATTAATGAGATACTGGAGTAGGCAAAGGGAATATAGAGTCAAATTTGCCATCAAGGAGCATGTCATGGTCTAGTAAGTGATACAAACATTAATCCAAAAATTATATAGCGAGCCCTCAATAAACATGTGTTGGATGCATGACTTCGGAAGTGTATATGGTAGGCCTGCTATGCTAGATGAGTTGCCTTTATTCTGTAGGTCTTTACAGTTTGTGGACTGTTTCATCTGTGATTAGTCAGGCAGAAAGTTAGTCAAGCTCCCTCTGTCAGTTTGTCCATATCTTAGCTTTATCTACTCTAGGAAAATGGATGTGGTTCCAAAGATACCTTTCTTCCAAGGGTACCTTGTAAAATATCCATCTTACTCTGCTACATGATTTACTTCCTTTCTCTAATTCCTGACTGTCTCTGTTCTGATCATGATCAACAAAACTTTGGACTTGCAGTAAGTTACTAGGTATTTGTCCTGGGTAAGTCATTTAAATTTTCAAGATGGTGAGACTGTCACAAGTGTTTTATCAACTTTAAAGTGCTATAGGAACATAAAGCCTAATGATTTTGAAGATGAATATGGCAGTCAGTCAATCAATTGCATGTTAGATAGCTTGTTTGTGTCATGGAAACACTGATACTGGGAATACTC
This sequence comes from Neomonachus schauinslandi, assembly GCF_002201575.2. NCBI lineage: Eukaryota > Metazoa > Chordata > Mammalia > Carnivora > Phocidae > Neomonachus > Neomonachus schauinslandi. The sequence goes on along the minus strand of NC_058413.1, from coordinate 64,607,184 downwards.
AAGGACATGATGTATACATACTTGAACACAAGTTTAGGAAGTAATGAATTAAATTATTATTATGGTGTAATAAATGAGGAAGTCAATAGTCAAAGTGATGATTTTTTTTTAACCTTTTGATATTACTAAACCATAAGAGAGTCACCTAATTTAATTTTACTTGTGTTGTTTAACTTGAAAATTATCTGGTTTATTATACCAGTAGGATAACAGTTTTATATCCATAAACAATTTTTTGAACCAGTTTTTCTTCTTTTCTTCTCTGAACACATATCTGATTTGCTATGAACTTTTTAATTAAAAAAAATCCTTAGAAAAGTGCTCTCAATTTAGTAGAATAATGGCATGTCAGTTTTTGAGACACTCATCTATTTTGCAATCAGGAAGCTATCAAGGCTAGAACCTGAATAATTCATGAAAGGTGGAGGAATTTTACATGTTCATCCTGTTTTCAAATTGTTTATTGTAGAAAATATACTTTCTATAAAAAATGAGGGGTGTGTGTGTGGTAGGTGGGGAATGGTTAATCACAGTGTGTATGGGTCCCTAGACAATTCTTCTTATTGCCCTCAGTGATCCAGCTGACCATGTGTTTTCCTTCTAGGAGGCAAAAGGAGGCATTGATTTCCCATTTTTATTGGTCAGGTAGTGCTTTCCAGCCTGTCATTCATTCTCTCTAATTCCTCCACCCCTTCTCTCTGCGCCCCTGTTTCTTTCTGTCTGTTCCAGTCTGTCTTTGTCTATGTGTCTAAGAGGATGAAGGAAAGGTATGTTATCATCCAGAGTGATGCTTGTTAAGCATCTCAAATGCAGTTGTGTAGCAGTTTCCCTGGAAGATAGGGAGGGATTTGAGGGTAGGGGGAAGGTTAATCCCTTGGCTGTTAAAATGCTGCAGAAGGGAACACAAAGCTCTAACCACATAATAAGTGCCCACAGGCAGCCAGTGAGGAGCGAAAAGTTCAGGAAAAGAACTCATTTTTTTTTTGTCTCTCAGAATGTGGAACTTCTGTAAACACTTTGGAACCTCCTCTCACCCCAATTTTATAATATACTTATTTCTTTAAATATTTAGGTTGTTTGTGTATTCACAGACGTCAGTGACCGCACAAATAGGTACAGAAATACAAGAAGAAATTTAATGCTTTCAAAGTTAAACCTCCAAATCTTCAGTTTTTAATGTCCCTGGCCTCAATTTTCCTTTTCCAGCTGTTAGTCATTTGTAAGAACTGCCCTTTTAATTGCAAGTGGGTTGGGATGTGATGTATTCAGCGCTGCATGCACTGTAGCTTTTCAGTCATATCTTTCGAGTCATTTAGACTCCCAGGGAATCATGTTCATAATAAATAGCTTTTTATTATCCAAAGCCGCTGTTCTGGCAGCGAAACGACAGCCCTTTGATAGATGGGCCGGGTAGTTTTTTGTGTTGTGCTTACTCAGAGTTGTTAGTAGAAAAGACGAAGGCAGCAAAGGGGGGACTTTGGCAAAGCAGCTCTTATGGGTAGACTGGAAGCAGCAGATCAGAATTCAGAAACAAGAACGAGAGCTGAAATGTGATTCTCTGGTGCCTGGTGTAACACTCCTCTCCACGATAGAACTGTGCGGGGCACTCTCAGGAGCCTTGTTCCGATCTCCGAATCCAGTAAAGGACCATGCAGTCGCGGAGCCCAGCAAGCCACCGGGAAGTTTTGCCGGAGCTGATTTCTAGGGGATTTTCCGGTGCTTAGGAGAATCCTGCTTGCTTTGAACTGTATGGAGGAGGGCTCCAGTTTCCCATGAGGGGCCCCCTTGGAAAAGCCGTCTGTGCAGAATCCAGGCTCTGCTTCTCTCTGTGTGCTATTTATCAAAAGGCTTTTCTCACCTTTGCTGATTTGCTGGTGTGATTTCCATGTACTGAGTCCTGTGTAGGGATCCAGGATGGATTGCCTGTGCATTGTCACCACAAAGGTAGGATAGGAAACAGGGCTGTGGTGTGCAGCATTTTTCTGTTACTATTCTGGTCCTGTAATTAAACAGCTCTGGTAGGTGCTGCAGGTCATGAGATAAAATGATTAGTATAATGTACTTTGCTTGGCATTTTGTTCCCCGTGAGGGTCTGAGGGTCCTACCCTTATTTGATTTCAACTTCTTATAGTGATATTGTGTGTTTGTGCAAATGAAAGGAGAATTTGCCTGTGTTCTTTTATGGAAGGATTTGCTTTTGCCTCTATTTATAGCTCAATATTAAAATATCTATAGTAGTAGTATAGCTTACACATCATTTTAACATAACATATCAGGGTAGTCTTTCTGAGTGTGATAATTAGCTTTTCATTTAAAAACCATGTCTCCCATGCTTGAAGAAGCCAATCAGCTTTACTGTGGCCTGACATATTGTTTCTGATTGGAGAATTCTGATATTCTGCATTTTAGTGATTTTTTTAAAGGAAAAAAATATCTTTAGGCCCCGATTTAAAACAAACAAACAAACACAATATTTATTGTTGAACTGATTCTGTTTTGATTAGAGGCAAATGAAATATTTGCATTATCAGAAATAGAAATAAAAATGGGATGGAATAAAATCAATAGGCATTCCTTTTATGGGTTTATGACAAAGAGCTAGAAATTTCAAATGCATTTTATTTTATTCTGTCATCAGTTCAAAAAAAAGGTATTTAAATTTCATAAACACTGGTTATTTAATTAGAAATTACTATTATTTTTAGAAAAAAAAACTAATTAAAACACACTTATTCATTAGCTTCCTTTTCATTTTGCATGTAGGCACACCGTGAGTTAGTTTGAGCTATATCTTTTAGTATCTCACATTGATTAGGCACCCATTAAACATGACAAAATCAATAGCTTAGTGCATAAGCCTCATTAAGTGTAGATTTCCCACTGTGATCTCCTTTCACCACTAAAGAAAAGATTATTTAATTTTGAAGCCACAAGCCAAGTTCTTCATAGTATGACCTTAAATATTGTACTTTTCCAAATTATATTTCAGAAGATCTTAATGGATCTCTTCCCATATGGTCTAGTATCACATGGCAGCTTCATTGATGTTAATGGATTTGAAACCTAGAAACTTCTGATTGGGTTAGTTGACCAGGCCTCAAAATTACCTTATTTTAGTTTTAAAAGTTGCCAAGCATCTAATTCATTTTTTTCAAGTCAGTAAGAACAAACTAAAATAAATTTTTAAAAAAGCTAAGTGGGAAATTGTATTTCCATATGTAATCTAGGAAAGGAAATAGTCTCTTAAACATGCTGTACTTTCCCTGAGGTATTACACTCAGTGTTACTTTTCTTGAGTGGATACTGTCAGGTCTGACTTATGTGTGTTTCATTTATCCCCAAATCATAATAATTGCAGGTACTGTGAACATAATGAGTACTTTAAAAATAAGTTATGAAAAGTTAGTTATTAATTACAACCCCAAACTGTAATCTGTTGCATTGAGCAATTTATTAAACAATTAAATCAACACTGAAATCTAAGTTTCCTCAGTTTGGAAAACATGATCTAATAAAGAAAACATGTCATGTGCTTTATATTCTTTTAACAAAGTATTAATGACCACAGGTACAAATGAAAAAATATTATTCTGCTTTAAATGCTGTATTAGACATAAATGTCATTAGTTCAATATTTTGATTTATCGTATAAATTACACAGCTCAATAGGACAAACACCCATGTGAGATTTCATGAATTTTCTGAATTATATTCATGAATATTTCTAGGGTGGCACACATATCATCTTTATAGGACAGATATACTTACAACGAAGTCATATTATGATGGTGGTAAATAGTGCATGGTTGATTTAAAAGCTCCGTATGAATGAGGAGACTTCCTGGCCAGCTTCAGATCCCAAATCCCGTCCACCTCACCTACCACCATTGGTGCTCTTTTTTTTTTTTTCCAAGTGGCCCTGCACTTGGGATGTCCTTGCCCCACTTTCCTGGGACTCTTTGATAGGAAACTTGTCAACAACTTGGAAATTTTAATTCTATTTTAGTTCACCTCCCATCTTTTTCTTCTCTAGCAATGAGTTTACCTTCTAGCTGCTCTGGCTGAGATACTTTCTTCAAGTCTTGCTTTACAGCAGCTCTGTGTGAGACTGGAACTCCTAACTATCCTGATCTGTCCTGGGCTCCACCTCACCTACAGCGCATCTCAATATCACCCTTGTCAAAATTTTCGCTGGCAGGGAAACATAAATACTTCCCTGGTTCTCTTTCCTTCCTGTGTTGGCATGGAAGGCACTTCCTGTCCCCTTGGACCCACTTCCTCTATTACACACACTGTAGAAGTAAACTCCTCTTCATGTCTCTGCTGCACATTCCTAAGAATGGATGTTAGAAGATTAATGAGAGGAGAGATTATGACAAATCAAAACAAAGCACTGTATAATGGCATATAAATGGATCTATTAGACATATCAAGAAGTGTTTTTAGCTTTTCTGCATATAAAAAAGAAATGACTGTGACACATTTCATAATAATCTAATCCCCCTGATAAAATAATCCTACCCTAGATCTCACCCATAAGACTCAGGTTGCTTACTGTCTTAATTATTCTAGTCTGGTCAGACTGGTTTGCCCTCAGGTTTGAGGTAAAATCTTTTAGGCCAAGAAATAATCAGAGCAACCAAAAACAGAGTTTCTGCCACAGGGATCCCAAGGTCTTTTCAGATGTTCAGAAAACTCACTTTCAAAGAAGATTGAGTCATCTCTTTTATTTGACTGTTTCTGTCCAGTTTCAGTTTCCACTCTTTTGTCACAGATGTCACTACTGAGAATGAGAAGTAACATTACTTAGTGTGAAAAGTAGAACTCTAGAGCAAGACTTGGACTTAAGTTGTAGTTCTGACAATTACTAGCTTAGGATTTACTAAACTGTTTAACCTGATCTCCATGAACCTTTATTTCCTCATCTGTGAAGGGGATGTATTATCTGTGCGAGAGTGATGTTGTGGTAAAGTGTAGAAAGTACCTAGCACAATTCCTGGCATATGGAAAGAATTCAACATAGGACAATTTATTGAGTAGCGCACAATTTATGTCTTTAACATATCCCTCTGTTTGGTTGAGGTCACTGAGGAAAATTAAGATAATCTCAATAATACTGATTAAACACTATTTACTTGTTAATATAATACATTTTATAGAATGGGCATTTCTTTTTTTTTTTTTAAGATTTTATTTATTTGAGAGAGAGAATGAGAGTGAGCACAAAAGAGAGAGCGCCAGTAGGAGGAGAGCCAGAGGGAGAGGGAGAAGCAAACTCCCCGCTGAGCAGGGAGCCGGATGCAGACTCCATTCCAGGACCCTGAGATCATGACCTGAGCCGAAGGCAGACACTTAACTGACTGAGCCATTCAGGTGCCACAGAGTTGGCATTTCTTAAATATGTTTTGAATAATTGTAAGACAAGATTCCCAATAATTTTGATAACTAAAATATAAGGAAGATAATGTTAGACTATGTTAAGGCAGAGACATTCTGTTAGGTGATTGGCCAATAGGACAACAGTTTTAGATAGCAAGCAGAATATTCTGGGTTAAATTTAATAAAGTGCAAGCAGTAAGTCGAATTTTTCTTTTGTTGTGTAGGGATTCTTAAGTATGATATGTAATAACATAGTGAATTGATACAAGAACAGAAGAAATATGCAACTATGGAAAATCAAAGTAAATCTGCACTTTGTGACTTTGTGCACCACGAGGCATCTGGGTATCATTGTCCTTGCCTGTAAAATGAGGGCATCTTATTGCATCTTTGAGGTTCTTCCTTTTCTATCTCTAACCAATATTATTCTAAACTATATTATCTCTGAGAAGAAAATTATTTATGTACACTAAGTATCTTAAAAAGTAGTAGTGGGTAAAACATAAAATGATACCATTTCCCATGTCCATTAACCAGACTTATAGACATTAAAAAAAGTTTAAAGAAATCTACAAAGACAACTATAATACATTAGGTTGCTACTGTAATTTGTAATAAAGGCATGATGGTACTATTAATTTTTAATATGTTTAATGGTATTAACAGGTTACTGTGCATAATAAAATTCAAAGAGCAGAATGAAAAGTGGACTAGGCAGTATAAAAGATGCTTTACTGATGTTGTTAATACTATGTCTCCTCTGTAAGTTAGATATCACTCTTTGGCTCCATCAACCCACTATCTTTTACACTAAAATTGCTCAGAATTTCTGAAAGAAAATAGAAGTTGTCGCTGGGCATTTAGAAGATATTTTTTTATCAAGACTACTAAGTATCATATTACTTATTATGACCGGAATAGAAAAAAATGGCATATTATATTCTTAGAAATGAATTTATCATAGAAATATTTATAACTATAGTTTTGGGGGGTAAAATAATTTTTATTTTCCACCAGACCTTTACGTAGAGAAAAGGAAACAAGTCACCAAGGCAACAAATGATTTGCCTGAGTGGCCCTGTCTTCATAGACAAAGCTGTTTATTCATGCAGGTGTGTACTTCTGTCTGCTCTTATGGTGGAAGCAGCACACCTATTCATTCATTCATTTTATTTATTTAACAGGTATTTATTTATTGAGTGCCTAGTATATACCTGACATATTGGTAGGCATAGGAGTGTAATTAACAGTCTTTTCTCATGGAACTTTTAGTCTAATGAAGAAAGCAGCCATTTATAGGGAGGGTATGTGCTATGGTGAGTACTGTGAATTGTGTAAGACTGATGAATCACAGACCTGTACCCTTTAAACAAATAATACATTATATGTTAATTAAAAAAATTAAAAAAAATTAAAAAATGAACAAAGAAAAAAAGATTAAAAAAAGAAAATAACAGTAATGTGTAATAACGGGGTGAATATAGAATGCTATGGCAATGAGCAAAGGGATATCTGAAGACTCTGGTGGACTTAGATGCAGGGTAGGCAAGGGCTTAGTATCAGGAAAGAGTTTTCTGGGGAAGTGACAATTAAGCTGATATGTACAAGGGAGGACACAATGGGGATGGGAAAAGTGTTTTAAGCAAAGTCCTAGATGTGATAGATGGTAGATAGATAGATAGATAGATAGATAGATAGATAGATAGATAGAGGATAGATAGAGGATAGATAGATGATAGATACACAGACAATGAAGAGAGGGAAGAGAGAGACAAAAGAGAAGAGGTAGAAAAGAGAGAATGGTACATTCAAGGAAAGGAAAGACAGTGTAGCTGGGATCTAAGGGGTTCAAAGTGAGTAGCAAGATACAAAGCATGCAGAGATAGGTAGGGACCCAGTTATAAGTATCAAGAAGTTGAGATGTTGTCTTAAAGGAAATAGGATTTTCCCTTTATCATTAATAATGATCCCAAGCCCTAGTTTGCTCTTTCACCCAGTTTGTTTCCCTAATTTAAGCTTTCTCATTCTATTTTCTACTATATCTGCCTTTGCCCATCCTTATACTTATTCAGTAAAAATAGTGGTTTTACCTTTCACTAGCTGAATGACCTTCTCTAAACTGTATTTTTCTCTTCCATAAATTTGTACCTTTATCACAGTCTTGTTTTGAGGGTTCAGTGAGGTGATAGATATAAAATGCTTAACATATTACCCTTAGGGGGTGGGTGTGCTTTTTTATTGGGGTCCACAGTCTCCCTATCTTCCTATAGTTCCTTCATGCTCTTCTCATATTTATTCTGCCAGTGACACTGGTTTTGATACCTGTCATCCTAACCAAGTGGGATTCCTATGCCTACCGATATGTCAAGTATATACTCTATACGGTGACAGGGCCACTAGAGGCTAGAGGGCCACTGGAGCAAGGGACTTAATGGACCAGGGAAAAATCTACTCAGTGGCAGAGAGAGGCAGAAATACAGCTAAAAGTAGGGAAAATTTAATACAATCTGGCCTTTTTGTTTAGGAAAGTAGGAGAAATAGCCAGTGTGAAGAGATTCCATGACTCTATTAGTAACCTGGGATTAACCATTTTAATAACATAAAACACTTTGGCATATTTATTCCACTAATATAATAGCTTACCTTTCCTTTATTAAGTATTCCATATATCTTCCAGAATGATCATCTAATACCTAAGTCCAATGGTATAGCCCTGCTATAGCACCCTACTGAACTCAAGATGAGTAGTTGTCCAAATTCTTTCCTTAGTATATAATTCTATTTTGACCTAGCCCCTGAATTCCTCTCCTGTATTATCTTCCATCATTTTGCCTTGTGTTTTATATTCCAAGAATCTTAAAAATGCATGGACCAGAACATACTTATGTCTATGCTACCTTCTATGGCCTTCCTTAAGCTAATTAACACATTGGTCTTGCTGGCTTTCCTCTGTTCTTTGAAGGTATCAGCCATGTTCCTGTTTTGGAGACTACCACTCAACTCCTCTGTCTAGATGGCTCTGTCCATCTATCTATCTTACCTATCTTCCAGGTCTAACTATGCATGCCACTCCCTTTCCTCAAATCCCCAGTTAGATTGTATACTCATGGTGTTATCTCATATTATTCCATATTTCTGCCTGTTACAATTCATAATTCTACACTGATTTATATGATTATTTTCTCAGTGTCTCCTTCTTGACTAGCCAGAGGTCCATGAGGAAAGAGATACCTATTTTTCTCATTTTTGTATATGTAATGTCTGGGACACTTCCTAGCACACTGAAGGAACTTGATGAATTTAATTAACTCATTCAGTTTCAGACCAACCCAGTAAAGTAAAATCCCCCATACCTTAAAGATTTGGCATACTCACACAGTTGAGCAGCTTCGTAGTGGGGATTTGAAACCAGGTCTTTGTGATTCTAATCCATACTTCTGTCCACTGTCATTATCCCCTTGTTGAATCACTTCACGTTATTATTTAATTAAAACATACTTTTTTGGGCGCCTGGGTGGCTCAGTTGGTTAAGTGACTGCCTTCGGCTCAGGTCATGATCCCAGGGTCCTGGGATCGAGTCCCACATCGGGCTCCCGGCTCAGCGGGGAGCCTACTTCTCCCTCTGACCCTCTCCCCTCTCATGCTGTTTCTCTCTCACTCGCTCTCTAATAAATAAATAAATAAATAAATATTAAAAAAAACATACTTTTTTTTATTATTATGTTATGTTAATCACCATACATTACATCGTTAGTTTTTTTAAAATTTTTTATTGTTATGTTAATCACCATACATTACATCATTAGTTTTTGATGTACTGTTCCATGATTCATTGTTTGTTCATAACACCCAGTGCTCCATGCGGAACGTGCCCTCTTTAATACCCATCACCAGGCTAACCCATCCTCCCACCCCCCTCCCCTCTAGAACCCTCAGTTTGTTTTTCATAGTCCATCGTCTCTCATGGTTTGTCTCCCCCTCTGATTTCCCCCCCTCATTCTTCCCCTCCTGCTATCTTCTTCTTCTTCTTTTTTTTTCTTAACATATATTGCATTATTTGTTTCAGAGGTACAGATCTGTGATTCAACAGTCTTACACAATTCACAGTGCTCACCATAGCACATACCCTCCCCAATATCTATCACCCAGCCACCCCATCCCTCCCACCCCACCCCCCATTCCAGCAAACCTCAGTTTGTTTCCTGAGATTAAGAATTCCTCATATCAGTGAGGTCATATGATGCATGTCTTTCTCTGATTGACTTATTTTGCTCAGCATAACACCCTCCAGTTCCATTCACGTTGTTGCAAATGGCAAGTTTTCATTCCGTTTGATGGCTGCATAATATTCCATTGTATATATATACGACATCTTCTTTATCCATTCATCTGTCGATGGACATCTTGGCTCTTTCCACAGTGTGGCTATTGTGGACATTGCTGCTATAAACATCGGGGTGCACGTACCCCTTCGGATCCCTACATTTGTATCTTTGGGGTAAATACCCAGTAGTGCAATTGCTGGATCATATGGTGGCTCTGTTTTCAACTTTTTGAGGAACCTGCATACTGTTTTCCAGAGTGGCTGCACCAGCTTGCATTCCCACCAACAGTGTAGGAGGGTTCACCTTTCTCCGCATCCCCGCCAACATCTGTCGTTTCCTGACGTGTTAATTTTAGCCATTCTGACTGGCGTGAAGTGGTATCTCATTGAGGTTTTGATTTAGATTTCCCTGATGCCAAGCAATGTTGAGCACTTTTTCATGTGTCTGTTGGCCATTTGGATGTCTTCTCTGGAAAAATGTCTGTTCATGTCTTCTGCCCATTTCTTGATTGGATCATGTGTTCTTTGGGTGTTGAGTTTGATAAGTTCTTTATAGATTTTGGATACTAGCCCTTTATCTGATATGTCATTTGCAAATATCTTCTCCCATTCTGTCGGTTGTCTTTTGGTTTTGTTGACTGTTTCTTTTGCTGTGCAAAAGCTTTTTATCTTGATGAAGTCCCAATAGTTCATTTTTGCCCTTGCTTCCCTTGCCTTTGGTAATGTTTCTAGGGAGAAGTTGCTTTGGCTGAGGTCGAAGAGGTTGCTGCCTGTGTTCTCCTTTAGGATTTTGATGGACTCCTGTCTCACATTTAAGTCTTTCAACCATTTGGAGTCTATTGTTGTGTGTGGTGTAAGGAAATGGCCCAGTTTCATTCTTCTGCATGTGGCTGTCCAATTTTCCCAACACCATTTGTTGAAGAGACTGTTGTTGCCATTGGACATTCTTCCCTGCTTTGTCAAAGATTAGTTGACCATAGAGTTGAGGATCCATTTCTGGTCTCTCTATTCTGTTCCATTGATCCATGTGTCTGTTTTTGTGCCAGTACCATACTGTCTGGATGATGACAGCTTTGTAATAGAGCTGGAAGTCCAGAATTGTGATGCTGCCAGCTTTGCTTTTCTTTTTCAACATTCCTCTGGCTATGTGGGGTCTTTTCTGGTTCCAAACAAATTTTACGATTATTTGTTCCACTTCTTTGAAAAAAGTGGTTGGTATTTTGATGGGGATTTCATTGACTGTGTAGATTGCTCTAGGTAGCATTGACATCTTCACAATATTTGTTCTTCCAATCCATGAGCATGGAACGTTTTTCCATGTCTTTGTGTCTTCCTCAATTTCTTTCATGAGTATTTTATAGTTTTCTTCTGAGTACAGATCCTTTGTCTCTTTGGTTAGATTTATTCCTAGGTATCTTATGGTTTTGGGTGCAATTGTAAATGGGATCAACTCCTTAATTTCTCTTTCTTCTGTCTTGTTGTTGGTGTATAGGAATGCCACTGATTTCTGTGCATTGATTTTATATCCTGCCACTTTACTGAATTCCTGTATGAGTTCTAGCAGGTTTGGGATGGACTCTTTTGGGTTTTCCACATAAAGTATCATATCATCTGCAAAGAGTGAGATTTTGATTTCTTCTTTGCCGATTTGGATGCCTTTGATTTCTTTTTGTTGTCTGATTGCTGTGGCTAGGACTTCTAATACTATGCTGAATAGCAGTGGTGATAGTGGACATCGCTGCCACATTCCTGACCTTAGGGGGAAAGCTCTGTTTTTTCCCATTGAGAATGATATTGGCTGTGGGTTTTTTTAGATGGCTTTTATGATATTGAGGTATGTACCCTCTATCCCTATACTCTGAAGAGTTTTGATCAAGAAAGGATGCTGTACTTTGTCAAATGCTTTTTCTGCATCTATTGAGAGGATCATATGATTCTTGTTCTTTCTTTTGTTAATGTATTGTATCACGTTGATTGATTTGTGGATATTGAACCAACCTCACAGCCCAGGGATAAATCCCACTTGGTCGTGGTGAATAATCCTTTTAATATACTGTTGGATCCTATTGGCTAGAATTTTGGTGAAAATTTTTGCATCCATGTTCATCAAGGATATTGGTCTGTCATTGTCCTTTTTGATGGGCTCATTGTCTGGTTTTGGGATCAAAGTAATGGTGGCCTCCTAAAACGAGTTTGGAAGTTTTCCTTCCATTTCTATTTTTTGGAACAGTTTCAGAAGAATAGGCATTAATTCTTCCTGAAATGTTTGGTAGAATTCCCCTGGGAATCCATCTGGCCCTGGGCTCTTATTTTTTTGGGAGATTTTTGATGACTGCTTCAATTTCTTTAGTGGTTATAGATCTGTTCAGGTTTTCTATTTCTTCCTGGTTCAGTTTTGGTAGTTGATACATCTCTAGGAATGCCTCCATTTCTTCCAGGTTATCTAATTTGCTGGCATAGAGTTGATCATAATATGTTCTTATAATTGTTTGTATTTCTTTGGTGTTGGTTGTGATCTCTCCTCTTTCATTCATGATTTTATTTCTTTGGGTCATTTCTCTTTTCTTTTTGGTAAGTCTGGCCAGGGGTTTATCAACCTTGTTAATTCTTTCAAAGAACCAGCTCCTAGTTTCGTTGATCGGTTCTACTGTTCTTTTGGTTTCTATTTCACTGATTTCTGCTCTGATCCTTATTATTTCTCTTCTCCTGCTGGGTTTAGGCTTTATTTGCTGTTTTTTCTCTAGCTCCTTTAAGTGTAGGGTTAGGTTGTGTAGTTGAGACCTTTCTTGTTTCTTGAGAAAGGCTTGTATTGCTATATGCTTTCCTCTTAGGACTGCCTTTGCTGCATCCCCAAAATTTTGAACAGTTGTGTTTTCATTTTCATTGGTTTCCATGAATTTTTTAAAATTTTCTTTAATTTCCTGGTTGACCCATTCATTCCTCAGTAGAATGCTCTTTAGCCTCCATGTATTTGAGTTCTTTCCAACTTTCGTCTTGTGATTGAGTTCTAGTTTCAAAGCATTGTGGTCCGAAAATCCAGGGAATGATCCTAATCTTTTGGTACTGGTTGAGACCTGATTGGTGACCGAGCTTGTGATCTATCTTGGAGAATGTTCCATGGGCACTAGAGAGGAATGTGTATTCTGTTGCTTTGGGATGGAATGTTCTGAATATGTCTGTGAAGTCCATGTGGTCCAGTGTGTCATTTAAAGTCTTTATTTCCTTGTTGACCTTTTGCTTAGATGATCTGTCCATTTCAGTGAGGGCAGTGTTAAAGTCTCCCACTATTATTGTAATGTTGTTGGTGTGTTTCTTTGCTTTTGTTTTTAATTGCTTTATATAATTGGCTGCTCCCATGTTAGGGGCATAGATATTTACAATTGTTAGATTTTCTTGTTGGATAGACCCTTTAAATAGGATATAGTGTCCTTCTTTATCTCTTATTACAGTCTTTGGTTTAAAATCTAATTTGTCTGATATAAGGATTGCCACCCCAGCTTTCTTTTGGTGTCCATTAGCATGGTAAATGGTTTTCCACCCCCTCACTTTCAATCTGGGGGTGTCTTTGGGTCTAAAATGAGTCTCTTACAGACAGCATATCAATGGGTCTTGTTTTTTAATCCAATCTGATAGCCTGTGTCTTTTGATAGGGGTATTTAGCCCATTTACATTCAGGGTAACTATTGAAAGATATGAATTTAGTGCCATTGTATTGCCTGTAAGATGACTGTTACTGTATATTGTCTGTGTTCCTTTCTGGTCTATGTTGCTTTTAGGCTCTCTCTTTGCTTAGAGGGTCCCTTTCAATATTTCTTGTAGGGCTGGTTTTGTGTTTGCAAATTCCTTTAGTTTTTGTTTGTCCTGGAATCTTTTTATCTCTCCTTCTATTTTCAATGACAGCCTAGCTGGATATAGTATTCTTGGCTGCATATTTTTCTCATTTAGTGGTCTAAGTATATCATGCCAGGCCTTTCTGGCTTTCCAGGTCTCTGTGGATAGGTCTGTTTCCACAGAGACCTGTGGATAGATAGGTCTAATGTTTCTACCTTTCTAGGTTACGTATCTCTTCTCCAAGCTGCTTTCAGAATTTTCTCTTTGTCTCTGAGACTTGTAAGTTTTACTATTATTGATTTTGAGAGGGTTTCTCTGTGCCTCCTGGATTTTGATGCCTGTTTCCTTCCCCAAATTAGGGAAGTTCTCTGCTATAATTTGCTCCAATATACCTTCTGCCCCCCACTCTTCTTCTTCTGGGATCCCAATTATTCTAATTTTGTTTCATCTTATGGTATTGCTTATCTCTCGAATTCTGCCCTCATGATCCAGTAGTTGTTTATCTCTCTTTTTCTCAGCTTCTTTATTTTCCATCATTTGGTCTTCTATATCACTGATTCTCTCTTCTGCATTTATCCTAGCAGTTAGCACCCCCATTTTTGATTGCACCTCATTAATAGCCTTTTTGATTTTGACTTGGTTAGATTTTAGTTCTTTTATTTCTCCAGAAAGGGTTTCTCTAATAACTTCCATGCTTTTTTCAAGCCCAGCTAGTATCTTTAAAGTGATGATTCTGAACTCTAGATCCAACATCGTACTAATGTCCATATTGAATAGGTCCCTGGCAGTCGGTACTACCTCTTGTTCTTTTTGTTGAGGTGATTTCTTCCATCTTGTCATTTTGTCCAGAGGAGAATAGATGAATGAGAGAACAAAATGCTAACAGGGTAACAACGTCCCCAGAAAATATACTCTAAACAAATCAGAAAAGACCTGAAGCCAGGGGAAAAGAAAGGGAAAGAAAGAAAAAAGAAAAAAAAAAAGAAAAAAAGAAAAAGATAAAAGCAAACAAAATTAGAACAAAACAAAAAAAACAGAATATGATCAAATATGATCAGGCTGGTGCATAGATCAGTGCCACACACTAGATTTTGGTTGTATTTTGGTCTGTTAGAAATAGGTGCCTCCCAAAATTTTAAAGAAAGAAAAACTTATATATGTACAAAAATAAGGGTTGATATGATGAAGGGATGGAATATGAATGTAAAGATGAAAATCATAAAAAATTTTATAAGAGGAATTGATAAGAAGTTGTTTGAAAATAGAAAGAAGAGGATTTAAAAAAAAAAGGGAAGAATGTGATCAGGGAGGAGACTAGAACAAAGTCATACACTAGAGATTTAAGGTATATTTTGATCTGTTAGAAGAAACTGTATCTCAAAATTTTAAATAGAGAACCCCTTATATATATATATATATATATATATATATATATATATATACACACATATATATGCTAAAAATAAGGGTAAGTACTATGAAGGGATAGAATATGACTCTAAAAATGAAAAATGAAAATGTTTTTTAAAAAAGGGATTGATAAGATGTTGGTTGAAAAACGGAAAAAGAAAAATTCAAAAAAAGACAGGTGAAAAAAAAATTAACTTTGAAAGACTAAAGAATCATGGTAAAGAAGCCATGGATTCTATGTGCAGTATTCCCCTAGCTCTGGAGTTCTGCCATTCTCATTGACTGGTAAACTTGGTCTTGGCTGGCTGTTCTTGCTGATCTTCTGGGGGAGGGGCCTGTTGCCGTGGTTCCCAAATGTCTTTGCCGGAGGCGGAATTGCCCCGCCCTTGCTGGTCCGGGCTAAGTAATCTGCTCGGGTTTGCTCTCAGGAGCTTTTGTTCCCTGCAAGCTTTTTGTACAGCTTTGGAGGAGAAGAGTGAAAATGGCGGCCTCCCAATCTCCGCCGCAGAGGAGCTGAGAACTTGGGGCCCCACTCCTCAGTGTGCCCCCAGAGAAAAGCAGTCACTCCTGTCTCCCCGGTCTCAAGCCGCGCTCCGTGCTCACCTGGCCTGTTGCCGAGCATTTCTGTCTCTGGCGCCCGACTCCGTGTGTCGTCTCCAAACCCAGCAGATCCCTGTGGTGCGCTCCTGCATTGCTCCTCCTGGAGGAGGAAGGGGAATCTCCCTGAATCTGCCACTTGTTGTGTCCTTGCTGGAGGAGCAGTGGCCCGACTGGTGCCGCGGATCACAGTTTATGGCAACCCCGAGCTGAGAGCCTGCGCCTCGGCTCCGTGTCTGCAGCCGGCTTCCCTGCTCCCATCCCTGGGAGCTCTGCCGCACTCAGGCACCCCCAGTCTTTCTGTGACCCCAAGGGTCCTGAGACCACACTGTCCGATGAAGGTCCCACCCCCCGCTTAGCCATAGGAGCGACGTCCCTCAGCGGAGCTGACTTCTAAAAGTTCCGATTCTGTGCTCTGCTGCTCTATCACTTGTCAGTGCAGCTGACGGAGGCCCCCTCCCCCATTGTCTATCCTCCTGAATATTGCCTCGGATTCACTTCTCCACGCGTCCTACCTTCCAGAAAGTGGTCACTTTTCCGTTCAGAGAGTTGTTGCTATTCTTTTCTTCGATGTCCTGTTGAGTTTGTAGGTATTCAGAATGGTTTGATACCTATGCAGCTGAATTCCTGGGACCAGACGTAATCCAGGTCTCCTACCCCTCCACCATCTTGCTCTGAAAAAAAAATCATTAGTTTTTGATGTAGTTTTCCATGATTCATTATTTGCTTATAACACCCTGTGCTCCATGCAGAACATGCCCTCTTTAATACCCATCACTAGGCTAACCCATCCTCCCACCCCCCTCCCCTCTAGAACCTTCAGTTTGTTTTTCAGAGTCCATCGTCTCTCATGGTTCATCTCCCCCTCCTATTTCCCCCCCTTCATTCTTTCCCTCTTGCTATCTTCTTCTTCTTCTTTTTTTTTTTAACATATAATGTATTATTTGTTTCAGAGGTACAGATCTGTGATTCAACAGTCTTGCACAATTCACAGTACTCACCATAGTACATACCCTCCCCCCTGTCTATCACCCAGCCACCCCATCCCTCCCACACCCCATCACTCCAGCAAACCTCAGTTTGTTTCCTGAGATTAAGAATTCCTCATATCAGTGAGGTCATATGATACATGTCTTTCTCTGATTGAACGTATTTCGCTCAGCATAACACTCTCCAGTTCCATTCACGTTGTTGCAAATGGCAAGATTTTATTCCTTTTGATGGCTCCATAATATTCCATTTTATATATATACCACATCTTCTTTATCCATTCATCTGTCGATGGACATCTTGGCTCTTTCCACAGTGTGGCTATTGTGGACATTGCTACCATAAACATCGGGGTGCACATACCCCCTCGGATTACTACATTTGTATCTTTGGGGTAAATACCCAGTAGTGCAATTGCTGGATCATAGGGTAGCTCTATTTTCAACTTTTTGAGGAACCTGCATACTGTTTTCCAGAGTGGCTGCACCAGCTTGCATTCCCACCAACAGTGTAGGAGTGTTCGCCTTTCTCTGCATCCCTGCCAACATCTGTAATTTCCTGACTTGTTAATTTTAGCCATTCTGACTGGTGTGAGGTGATATCTCATTGAGGTTTTGATTTGGATTTCCCTATGCTGAGCAATGTTGAGCACTTTTTCATGTGTCTGTTGGCCATTTGAAACATACTCTTGATACTATATTTTGGATTTTGTTCCTTCTCTACCTAAACACCTAATTAAATAAAAATAATGCATTCATATAATGGTTAATTTAAAATTACTCAGAATTAGTTATAGTATGTAGTGTTTTGGGTACATATCCTTGGCCTATGAAAGTAAACTTATTGAATGAAGTAAAATTTTATTTTATGAATCACACCAGCCATTTTGTTATACATCTGTAGTAAATGGTCTTCTCTGCCAAACCTGATTGCCAGGGTATTATTCACAATATGAGTCCTCTTTTGACACTTTGAGGAAAGCCACATGTGCTGTGAAGAACTAGGAGTCTGAGAGCATTGTCCTTTGGAAGACCTTTAGATAAATCTTATTTTATCAGACAAATGTGGGTTTGTAAAGGAAACAAGTACAAATCAAATGATATTTAAACACATTTATTGTGCTCAAATTTGAAATAAATCACACAACTCTTTATAAATTAAAAAAAAATTATCACTTTTTTTTATTATGTGCCCCTTATTTGATCTGCATATTTATAGATAAGATTTTCTTAAAGGAGTTTACCATAATTACAGTTGCTTGAGAAACCCATCTCATTGCATGGATGTATGTTTCACCAAAGGCAGTTTGGGCGTGTCCATTGGACCAAGGTTGAGAAAGTGAAGTTATAGACTTGTGTTTGCCATTTATTATATTAGTAATCTTAGTAATCTTAGTCAATTCAGTTTACCTTTCCTGAGGCTTTTTTTCTCTAGTCTGAAATGGTGGTAATACTAATGGTTTATCTATATTTCCTTCACAGGATTATTGTACACAATCAATTGAGTTTATATATTTGAAAAATATAAAATACTTTATACATGGAAAGGATGACTATTACTGTTGAAAGGAGGAAATCCTAGAGTAAACTGGGATCTTTTATTACCAATAGCATTACTACTGTATGGTTTAGAAAATGAGAGCTATATTCATATATGTATTAGAACTAATTTTATGCTAATTACAGTGACCCTGGCAAATTGACCAGACATGTCTGAGGTCTCTCAGAGAAGTGAGCATTGGGCAGGTAGACAGCTGTTGGCATCCACCACTGAGTTTGGCTTAGAGTGACAGCATAGCATAATGGAAGCACAGCCTTTGGAATCAGATAGATCCTTGCTTTAGGTTATTGGTTCTGTTGTCAGGAATAAATTACCTAATTTACCTAAATCTCAGTTTCCATATTTATGAAATGAAATAACAATAAGCACTTCAAAGGGTTGTTGTGAGGATAAATTGCAATATTCATTACTTCCACAAATATTTACTGAGTGCATACTGTGTGTCAGGTAGTATTAGTGCAGATAAAACCGTAAATTGAACAAACATCCCTGCTCTCATAGAACTTACATTATAGAGCAAGGAGACTGGCCATTAATAGGCACACAAATAATAAGCATAATTATAGATAACAATAACTGCTATAATTTAAAAGACAGAGAAATAGAATGTAGAAAACTGGATGAGTGTACAAAGGGACAAGGGCTACTCTAGATAGACAGGAATGTCCTCTCTGAAAAAAGTTCTGGGCATTTGAAAGGACTAGCTTTGTGAAGATCTTGGGGTAGAGCATTCCAGACAAAGGGAACAGCTAGTACAAATAAACACATAGGTCTTAGTATAGCAACTGTACATTACATATAGTCGCCAAATAGCTGTTTATGTTTTTATTCCTTCTCATTTTCCTTTTCCTTTATCTCTTTTTTGAGGAATCTGACATTTAAGGATAAGGTTCATAGTAAAATCATTAAGTCAATTAGCCACTTACTACTTAGTAGCAAATTTTGTGGTGTAGTCATGGTGATGGGAATTTCTTCTGGTTTTAGTGAATATTTCCCAGGTTCATAGGTATTTATTTGTGAGAGAAAGAGACCAAATGTTTTAACCTTTTCTTCCAGTGTATACTCAAAATTAGTACCAGATTTGAAATCCTCTGAAAATAGCCCTCTCTCCAAATTCCTCTATTCTAAACATCTACCCACACATATCCATTTCTTTGTATATAAGTAATTCAATTCTTGAACTAACCTTTCAGGGGACAACAGGTTTTGTGAAAAATTGGTTTGCAGTAAATGAAAAAATTCTTTGAAATTTAGAATTTTATTTACCCGTTAAGTAAACTTAAGTCAAAAGTTCCGGGAAAACATCCACTCTCTGGAGCCCTCTGAGAATAGATCATTCTCCTACTCTGTTCTCTGCTCAGTGGGTAGTATTTCATTATCTCAGTTATGAAATGTGGGAGTTGATCTTGAGTCTTAATTCTTATTTTTTTCCTAAATCCCAGTGTGTCCTAATTCTTATTCATTCTTACTTTGCCCATCCTCCCACCCTTTATACATTTTCCACACTGCTGAGACCTTCCTTAAGAAATATACATACAAATATGTATATTTATATGTATGTATATGTTATGTGTATATATATATATATACACACACACACACACTGTGTGTGTGTGTATAATTTGTATGTATGTTGTAATTCTAGTTAAAACCCTTAAGGGTTTCCTGTACCCTACTGTCCCATTATTCAAAGTGTGATCTGTTGACCAGTTGCAGCGGCATCCCTTCAGAGCTTGTTAGACATGCAGAATTTCAAGCCCCATATGAGAACTACTGAGTCAGAACCTGCATTTTAGTAAGATCTCTAGCTGATGTTTCACATTAAGTTGTGAGAAGCAATGACCTGCAGGATGAAGTTTGCATAGCTTGACCTCATATACATAGCCCTCTATGTTTGGACCCTTGCCTAACTTTCAGATCTCAGATTCCCCCATCCTTCATGAACTAACTTGAACTATAGCCACTTACATTTGTTTCCCCAAATAATCTGAATTCCTTTCTCCCATTTCTACATGCTTTACTTTATGCCTAGAATGCCTCTCAACTCTCTAGCCTGATGCTTACCTAATAAGCCTCTTCTTGACTTCTAAGGCTCAGCTTAAATGCAGATTCCTACATAAGTGCCTTCCTTGATAACTGTCCTACCAGACTTAGCCAGTCATTCTCCATGTCTTCAATACAATGTCTGTATCTGTGTAATAGCCATTATCTAGTTGTACAATTAATTTTTACATGTGTCTGCCTCTTGCTAGAATGTGAACTCTGAAGATGGGGGGGAGGGGGCAAGTACTTAGTTATATTGATAACCAACCACTTAGTATGGCGCTGGAAGGTATATCATAAGTGTTGACTGATTCTTTCATTTAACAAGCATTTGATAGATATTGCATTATTGAATATGTGTAAAAGAATGAAGTGCTTCCTTCCTGCAACTTACACACACACACTTACACATGTATATGTATATACACACATATGTATATGCACATATACACAGGTGTATATAATGTGCACCTTACAATACATACTATACATACATACATACATACATACATACATGTAAAAGATATCTTTGTACTCTGCCAGATAGATTATTCAGTTGACAGGCACTTGGTGAACTTAATCTATGAATGGTTGCTGGGCCTGAAATGACATTTGAAATGTCATTTTAATGTAAGAGAAATGGACTAAAAGAGATAAAAGTCTTCACCACACACCAAGAAAAATGGCAACTGGATCACATCTATGATAAACCAGCTATAAAGATCATCATTTAAACTTCTAAAATTCAAGTATAAAAATACTTATAAGTCAATAGCACAGTTTTATTAAACAAAAGCTAAAGCAGTCAGATCAGGTTTTCGGATTGAGAAAAGAATGCCGACTCATTTCCATTTAACTTCACAGAGATTTTATATAGTCTGATATTTAATCTTGTTTTGGGGAAGATTGTTTGACTTTATAGCATGTATATATTTACCATAAATATATTGTAAAGGTATAGTAATTTTTTTACTATACAGTATATTTTTACTATAAAAATTTAAAATTTGTCTGAAAGCTATACTATAGAAAATTTTAAAAATGACTTTATTGTCCTAAATTGTGAGGTCATGAACGAATTGAAGAATTAAAGAATTGAAAGAGACTTTTTATTTTTCTTTTCTTCCCAAATCAGGATGCATTATGTTGCCCTCAGCTTTCAGGATACAAACTTCTCTAGGAAAAGAATGGGAGTTCACAGCAATTCTGCTATTTGTTTTTGGTTTTGTTTTATTTTTTTTATATTGTTTTACATTTTAGAGAAAAAAGTGTATCAGTACCTTTGACTGGTTTTTCCCCACATAACCTCCAAAAGGAAACAAAAAAAACTATAATAATGATTATTACTTGGAATTTGTCCAACTAACCACAGATATCAGCACTATGCAAGAGGTGTCCCAAATGGATCTTATGGTATTCTGTGGCAGAGATCTGAGTTAAAAATTTAGGCACTTTCAAATATTTCCTTAAAATTATTCTGAGACCCCTAGACAGAATGCGCCAAAATAATCAAATATACCACTTTTCCAGGTAGCAATATAGTCAGCAATAGAGATTCTCCCTGAAGACCACTTACTCACATTTAAAAAAAAAAAAATCCCAAAATCAAATCATAAGGTATGAATCATACCATTTATTATCTACACTAGCAAGAATTTTGGTTGTTGCATAAAACATAGTTCAAAAACTGTTAATTAAAAAAACCTTTTTCTGTATTTTATGTTTTTATACAGAGATCTATAATGTATCATGTTATTTTTATGATATCCCACAATAATGGTTCTAATTAGAAAATGTGAAGAAGAGTTCTATTCTTGCTGATAAAAAGTATTTGAATATCATTTGCTAAAGATACCAGAAATAAAACCATATATTTTTAGCAAAACAAATCCTTCCTCTCTGGTCTTTGTTATGAATCTCCTAGGATTTCAAGCTACAGTGCTTTCTTGCTAGTCCTTTAAAATAAAACTGTCCTTAAGTAATACACATGTAATTTACTCAGCAATCTGAAGTTCTATTTAAATCGAGGACAGGTCTAATTGCTAGTTCTTCCTGGCTGACTGCTTGATGTTGGCTATGGCACCTGATCTACAAAAGCCTGCACATTCTTGATTAACATTTGTCCAAAAATATATATTCATAGGTGTCAGGAAGACAAGGCACATACAAAAATAATATCAATCAACCCCCTTTACTTTGTGTTAAGTTTTGCCAGAATTTTGATTATCTGAGAAAAAAAAAACCTCTATCAGAGAGAACTGTATACCTTTAAACTGATGACATTCCATGTATATTTTTCAGAAAATGCTGTCCAACGTATATGCATTTTTTTGAAACTTGAGAAGATTATAAGAACAAATTGATATGAATTGCATATTTAATAGGTTGTAATTATGTCTTATCAAAAGCTCAACTTTTTAAATCCTTTATTCTTTGGAAATATGGTAATTGTCCCCTTTCACATGTAGTTAATTATAAATTTCAGGAAGAATTAAGTAGGCTAAAACTCGTCACTTTTTTTTCTTTGTCTCTATGGTAGCAGTGAGAATAGAAATGAATTGCTTTGATCTTGTTTCTGAATGGCCTTTCTTTCCTCAAAGTATGGACCTTATTTTGTGGACTTGAAATTTTAGATATTTTTTATTAGCTATTAAATCAAGGAAGGTATTTTTTACAGATGAACTTAAAAATATGTCAGAAAGAAAAATGCAGTTTATTTTAGAAATCACAGGCTTTGTTTCCATGAGTTTGTAGTTTAAAATGGATAAGATCTGCCAATGAAGAATATTCTTTGACCGCAGTAGTACATAACATCTAAAGTTTGTTTCTTGCAAGGAGAAAGGTACAAATGTAGTCCATTCTTCCTGTCTTGTTTTGTTATGTCAGTAGGATGCAGAGACAACATGTAAATATTAATGATATTTAAAGTGTTTTGCAAGACTATGTTTTTAAATCTTGTAGTTAGAGGCTTAAATTATTCTATTGTATCTAACTCTGCATAGCAATAATTCAACTTCCAAAGTATTCTAGAGCTTCAGGCAGTATTAGGACATACTGCCACAAAGTGTTAAAACACTTAATATATTTTTTAGAAATATTTACAGACCAATGATTTCAAGTATGTGATTCCAGACTTCATAGTCAATTCTGGCTCCCAAATTCAGTTATCTTAAAACTGCAGTATTTCAGATATTCTTTTCAACTGAGACTTAAACTTACCTTTAAAATTCCCCATGTTTGCTGAGTACTTTCTTGTACTTTTTCTCATTTAATTTTCATAGTGATCTTGTGAGATAAATATTATTATTTTATATGCAGAGGTGAGAAAATAGGCTTGGAGGAGTTAGTTAATCCTGATTAATGAGATAAATATTAATATTTATATAATATAAACATATTTATCTTAATACTGTTAGAGTATGTACTAGACCCTGGGCTAAATATAGTACAAGTATTATCTTATATAATCCTTATAATAATCCTTAAAATGGTATTTCTCTTTCCACTTTATAGATGAGAAAACCAAAACTCACAGAGACTAAGAAACTTATCTAAAGTTCCAGATCCAGAAAGTAAAAACTCTGGCATTCGAATTCAGGTCCAGTGGATTCCTCATAGTATTAAACACCCTTCTCTACAACCTTTCAGCGTTAACATGATAAAAGAATGAACTAACAATACATATCAAATGCCTGGCATCTAATAGGTGCTCAGTAAATATGATTTTATTATATATGGAGAAAATGCCTTCTGAATCTAAGTCCTGGGGCCCTATCTTCATTGATACCATGCAGTGTCAAGTTACAACAGTAACAGTAGCTCTCATGTATAATACATCTTTAAATGTCACCAGCCCGAGAATTCAGAGCCAGTCTCACTCATCAGAGTTAATTAATCCAGGTAACCAGATGGTTACAATATTATTTTAACCTAGTGTGTTTAATCCTCTTATGGACTAGCTAACCACTGATCACACCTTTGCTAACCTGGGCAAATGCTTGCCTGGAGTCACAAGGGATTTTGGAAAGCGTGAATGTGACTCAGCATTGCAATCACTGCCACTGAAAAACCCTCATTCTCAGCATCGGTAGAGAATGGGTCAGCAGCATTTTCATTTACAGAGGAGGCAAGTGCATGACCCCCACAGCATGGCTTCAGTCTTAGTAAGGATTTCCTCGGAAACAAATTAGGCCAACTTATTTTAAACATCTTTGAAACCTGAGAAAATAAAAGGAAGCAAGTAGAAAGACAAGCCCAAGAAGGGATGAAATCAGGTATTGAAGGATTATGAAGAATTATGTCCAAAACTGAATGAAAAGGTTAACAGTAATCATGAATATGTTTTGCATCTGTAATTGATACATTGGATAAACAAGGCTTATGGGATGTAATGATGGAAGCCACTTTAATGGTTCTCCATTTTTTGCCTAATACTTCTTAGTGTCAGTAATCCCTACCCTGTTTCATCCCTAGATGAAAACTCGAGCGGTCCCATTACTTCCCATGAATTTCCAGTTATTTGCAAGGAATTAAAAGTCCTACAATCACTTAAAATCAGAAATACAGATTCAATTTAGTGGTTAAAATTGTCCAGTTCCAAATATTAATCATAACTCCGAACACTTCTTCAGATATAAGATTTTCTCTTCCCTACTATGGGATCTTCAGATAAGAAAGGATGCTTTTCTTCTCCATTTGCTAGTTATTCATCCTTCCAGGTTTGGAGCATGAGAGGGAAGTAAAAATAAGAAAGGAGAAAGTTCTTATTGGATTGGGATTATCATACTTTTTTGCTATCTGAAACTGACATGGAATAATAAAGATAATAATAACAAATACAAAGAAAATAGCTAGCACTTACATAGTGATGATTGTGTATAGGAATAGTTCTAAGTGCTTTACTTGTAGTAATTCCTTTAATCCTCATAACTGAGGCAAAGGGAGGTTAAGCAACTTGCCCAGTGTCACCTTGCCAGTAAAAGATGGATCTGGGATTTTAACCCAGGCAGTTTGGTTCCAGACCCTGTCTCTCCTGAGCCCTGTTGTGGGTCTTAGGGAGTTTTCCCTTCTGGACCTCTCTGAGTAAATCTTCTGTAATGTGGATGATGTATTTCTTTAGCCCCAGGTTTTTCAGCAGTGCAGTTCTTTTGGCAGGCATCACAATGGCTCCAGGATGGCTTTTGTTTTGTTTTGACAAACTTTGAAAGTGCAGGCTGTCCCAAATGAAACCACTTCTCCTGAGGCAATAACCAATTTGCCATGTTATCTCACTCGTTAAATTTTTCAGGTGGGAGTTGGATCCCAGGATACGGGCCTCTCAAATTCAAGGAAGTTATATCAAGCCTAGGTGTAGGCCCATTGAAACCTCATTCACTAATTTAAGAGAAAAATGAGATTCCCACACCCCCCTCTGCCCCTCTGCAAATAAATCCCTTTATAAATCTCCAAACACATAACCCTTATATAACTTCATTATAGATAAGGGTTCAGAGACCTGAAAGTAGTTCTTGGTAATTTCCTTTGAAATTATAGCACCTCCTTTGGAATCTCATTTTTGTCATATCTTGATGTCTTAGACAAGATTACCAATGTAACATTTTGTGCCTATACTATATTTTTGTGTCTAGCAAAATTCGATTTTCTCCTTTTCTTTAACAACTTACTCTAAAATTACACATTTTTTATGGCAAATAAAGAAAATAACTGGATGAAACTTTTATTTGCTCAAATAAATTATTTATATACACGTGTATATATAAACATTTATGTGTATATGTAGATTCACACCTTCTATGTCTGTGTATATTCATATTTTGTATCTATAACTATATTTCTATAAAATTGTTAATTTGGATGCATCCTGGGAGTTTTGTATTTTTTTTTTTTTCAATTTTCTGGGAAATTCCCTTAACTCTCGATGTGCTGGAGCATATATTGAACTAGAAATCAGAAAATGTGTTTTCTAATGATTTTAAAAAGAAAAATTAATTTGTAAATATTATATTAATGTTTATAATAATTGGCGCTGTAAATATAATTACTCATCACATTTATAAAGTACCTTACAGTTCACAGTTCATTTGCACAAAAATTATTACATGTCATTTTATTTCAGCCATGCAAAAAACCACTTAGTTTTACCATTTGAACATCATGTTTTCATGTCTGTTTCCTCACCTGTCAAGCACCTGAGAGTTTCAAAAAAGATGAGAAAGGCACCTCAAGTACTTTTCCAAAGACTCAACTCAGGAGAGCCTCTTGTTTTTTTTTTTTTTTAAGACTTTATTTATTTATTTGAGAAAGAGAGCAGGAGCAGGGTGAGGGGTGGAGGGAGAAGCAGATTCCCTGCTGAGCAGGGAGCCCCACACAGAACTTGACCCTGAGACTCTGGGATCATGACCTGACCCAAAGGTAGATGCTTAACTGACTGAGCCACCCAGGCACCCTGAGCCTCTTGTGTTTTGTATAGGACTAGGAATGGATCCATCTAGGTCTGTCCACTCCTTCTTAGGACTTATTTGTCCCACAACCTGTTGTCCATGCACCCCCTGTGAAGTAGAGATAAATGAGGGGAAGGCAGAAGTCGGCTGTCCATGTAGCATAGCACAATTCTTTCACCTCAATTCTAGGTTTCTGAGGCCCAGAATCAAGGCACTTTCTGACCAAGTCCTAGAATACCTTAATTCAACACTATAAGATGGTGCATGGTGCACCTTTATCTCAGAGGCCGTCTGCTCATCCTTTCCCCTCCTAAAAGCTTTACTGGAAAACTGAAGTATCTCCTCTGTAAAGCCCTTCCTTATTTAGAGTTCAGTACTCTTACCTTTGTCCTGAATTTCTCCATACAATTTTTCATAACCTTTTCTCGTCCTTTATTCCTGCCCCCAAAATGGGTAAGATGGATCTCTTTGATTGGCCCATGTCATGTTTTATTTATATCATATCAATAATATTGCTTTATAATTGCATGCTTATGAGGTCATTTTTTTTCCCTTAGACTCAGAACTTCTTTTAGACAGAGTATATCCTTATTCCTAATACAGTAGCTGGCATATACCAATTTTTCAATGAATGTTGACCAACTAAATGAATGAATGAATGATCATTTAACCCTGTTTTTTTTTTTCCCCTTAAGATTTATTTATTTATTTTAGAGAGAAAGAGAGCACAAGCAGGGGCAGGGGCAGAGGGAGAGGAGGAGAGAGTGAGAGAAGCAGACTCCCAGCTGAGCATGGAGCCCAATGCGAGGCTCAATCTCATGACCCTGAGATCATAACCTGAGCTGAAATCAAGAGTTGGATGGTTAACTGACTGAGCCACCGAGGCAGCCCTTAACCCTGTTTTAAATGTAACATGCTATAGTATATCTCCTAAAAATTTGGGAGCTCTTTGAAGAAAGAATAATTATTTAAATTTTTATGTCTTTAAATTTTATGTCTCCCTATATAGTTAGCATGGTTTCTTCCACATAATGCTTATTTGATAAATGAGTGGATGGGTAAAGGAATTAATGAATATGTGTACGGTACTATCACGAGACAGTTCTCAGCCCAGGAAAAAACTCTCTGATTACAAGAATCATTTTACTATGACTATTACAATAGAACCTTTCAGCTTGTTCTCTGCTTTCAGAAAAACACGCTGTTTTGAATAAAACATTAGGTTAAAATTTTGTTTGGATGAATCAGTTCTCACCCTGCCACACACAAACTTGTTTGGAGGATTAAATGACTAAAAGGTCTATATGAGTACTTTGTAAACTCCAAAGCACTCTAACAGACATAAACTGCTGATATTCAAAAAAATCCTCACTCTTTCTGGAGATGGGATTCATTGGGTACAAGATCTTCAGTTTTCTTTGCCAAGTGTTTGTCACTATTCAAATCCTCTGTAGTTATGTATTTACATAATCAATCTGAGGTGTAATTGTCCAGCATGTCTGGCTCATTTGCACAGGATAATCCAGAATGAAATATGTCAAGATATTACAGTCAGAAAAAGACAACTAAGGAAGGTGAGAGACTTGGAGACATCAACCTGTCTAAACACTATAGCATTTTAAAAAGACCAAAACCCATTGATAGTTCTGTCTCTTGAGAGAACATGTTTTCCAAGGTTAGCACTGCAGATCCTGAATCCTGATCAAGTCACATATCGACATCTGTAGGAATGAATATCCAGGGTAGTTGGACGTGAGAGAAGGGAAAGCTCTGTCTTGAGGTTAATTTGTCACCAATTTTTTTTTAATTTTATTTTATTATGTTATGTTAATCACTATACATTACATCATTAGTTTTTGATGTAGTGTTCCATGATTCATTATTTGCATATAACACCCAGTGCTCCATGCAGTATGTGCCCTTTTTAATACCCATCTTTTATCTTAAAATCTTGTTTGGAGAGCTGCGCTGGCCCTTTAGGGAATTCTAATATTCCCTCTTGATTTTTAGCTTAAGAATTAACTTAAAGGTAGGTTGAGAGTGTCTTTTCCTCTAGTATTTGTTCTCTTTCTAAATGGCCTTGTAAGGGGTGTGGATCTTCCAAGTAGATGGTACCCCTAAACTCTTCTGACCACAGTGCCCACATTAAATGTTAGAAACAATATTGAAGAAGGAGAATGAAAACTTGTAGGGAAAAAAGATTTTTAAACCCTTTACTTTACCTACTGTGGCAGTTCCCTTGACCCCTGTTAGATTTTATCTTCTTTCAAACTAGAAGGATGGTTTAGGTAAAACCTAAGGTTAGGGTTTTAACCACACTTGAGTTGAAAGCTCTTGTGAGACCATCTCTACTGGCAGTTCTCAACCTTTGTTATACCTCAAACTCACAGAGGAATAACTCTATCTTATGGTAACAGTAGATCAGAATGATAGGGGTTTTCAACTGGAGGGTACACTCCTTTGGAAGAGGGAACATATTAAATTCTTGGGAGGAATGTGAGGTTTAGAAAAGATCCATGGGTGAATGACACTTCCTCTCCCCACATTGAATTGTGGATCTAATAAAAACCCTCTTATTTTATACATGAGAAAAGTGAGGTTTAAAGTTTTAAAGTAACTTTCCCAAAGTTTCACAGATAGATTAATGGAAACACTACTGAAATCCAAGATCCTAACTTATATTCTGATCTTATATATATGTATTTTTTGGTCACACACTAAGCATAATAATTTATGTCCATGTGGCTTCTGTCTTCAGTAGGCCTTTTTATGTGTCTGCCCCTATGTAATCATATTGTTAATCTGCTTGATTAAAACACTAATGGGAAGTCTTAGTATCCAAAACTCAGGTAGTAATGGAGTAAGAGAGACTTACACAGATTTCCATCTTTCTTTACTGCATGCTGTGAATCCACGGCAATTCAAACACTCCTTATTTTAGCCCCCATCACATTTTATGAGTACTTATATTCCTCCACCGAGGCATAGCTCAATTATTCTTTACCTCTTTGTCATGTGCTCCATAAAAATGAACACTATCTAGATATAAAACAAGTTGCTTACTACTACTACTAATAATAACAATTATAAATTATTACAAAGGAGACATTCTTCACCATTAACATTGTTTGGTATGAGTTCTCACGTTTAGAAATAATAATAACTAGCATTATTTTTCTTCCAAATTTTTATTTAAATTCTAGTTAGTTAACATATAGCGTAATATTGGTTTCAGGAGTAGAATTTAGTGATTCGTCACTTACATACAACACCCAGTGCTCATCACAAGTGCCCTCCTTAATACCCATCACCCCTTTAGCCCATCCCCCACTACCTCCCTCCATCAACCCTCAGTTTGTTCTCTATCATAATAATAACTGACATTTTATTTTATTTTTTATTATTTTAAAAAAATTTTATTTATTTATTTGACAGAGAGAGAGAGTGAGCACAAGCAGAGGGAGCTGCAGAGGGAGAGGGAGAAGCAAGCTCCCCACTGAGCAGGGAGCCCAGTGCAGGGCTAGATCCCAGGACCCTGAGATCATGACCCAAGCCAAAGGCAGCCACTTAACTGACTGTGCTACCCAGGTGCCCTAACTAGCATTTTAATAATATTTTCAAATTTCAAAAAGCTTAACCTCATATGTAGATAAATTATATTTATTTATCTGGCTTAAGCTATCAGAAAAGGAAGATAAGATTGTCCTGTTACTTTGTGTGTTCTATTAACATCCTTGCAAATTATGGTTATGATCTGAGGTGAATTTATATGTATCATCTAATAAAATTTGTATGAATAAGGCAAAATACTAACACTGTTTTGCAGATGTAACTACCAAGACTCAGACCAGCTCATGGCTGCAAGTACATGGTTGAGCTTAGCTTGAAATTGTGGTCATCTGACACCAGCCAAGTGTACGTTAGGTACCCTGTTGGTACTATATGTCATATTTTGATTTAAATAAGAAAACTCAGCATGGAGATTGATGGTCTAAGTGTATTTTTATGGTGACTTTATCAATAATCACTCAAACAGCACTTCAGAGTTTAGTGATGCCTTAAAAATAGATTACCTAAATAAAGTTTGTTCTAAAAAGCTTACAAATCACAAAAAATAATTGTTAGTGTAAGTACTGAATTCAATATTTTATTCTAGTTAAGTCAGAAATGTTAGGATCATTGATAACATGGAATCATATTAGCTAATGACATGTCTTAAGCCCCATTAAACAGATAGAAAATGAAAAATACCAGAGGCAGCTTCTCATAGAGGGAACATGCATGGGCACGAGAGCCAGTCAGATTCTTGCTGCAATCCCAGCTAGGCTCCTTTCTTCTAGGGTAGCTTTTAGGCAAGTTGCTTATCCTCTCTGAGCCTCAGTTTACTCCCCTGTAGAATGGGCATAATAATACTGCTATCCATATTGTTGTGGTGACTAGTGATAATATAATGGATCAGAACAATAGCATATTTAGTAGCTCAATAAATCACAGCTAGGTTTTTTATGACTATTGCTAACATTATTATTAGTCTGTTTATATTATAATTGAGCGTAAAAGGTAAAAGATGTGTTATTTAAATCACCTCCTCCCCCTTTTTAACACTAATCAGTTCTCCTTATTATAGGGATTGAGCAGTATTATTAGTTAAAGGGAAGCACTTCGTTCTTTCTAAAAGGCTGATTAGAAATGAATTTATAAGAGTTACAACAAAAGAATAGGTTAGCTAGAGATAAATTTCTTATGTAAAAAGAAGTGCCTGGCAAATGGCTTATGATGTCAAATCTCCATGTTCTTTGTTTGATTTCTTTGCACCTCATTTTCTGATGTGACAAGAAAGACCTCTAAGATCTATCCTGTACGACTGTACATTCTGGGGTTCTATCAAATGCCCTAGAGAGAATCATCACCCCTAGTTCACAATCAGGAAGGGGAGACAAGTAAACAAGTCTATCTGTACCTTGACCGAAATGATCTCACACGGATACAGCATGTATCAGTGTTGTCTGGGAGCCTCTGGGTTAGGAGAGTTCTCAGATGGGTCCTGCTGTAGCCAAGAAAGGCCACCCGCTGAGGAAGCCTAGTGCTCCAAATCCAGTCCTTAGAGTAATAGGAAAAGCAAAGGATGATTTCTTATGCTTTGATAAGAGTAGAAATTACATACCTAGTTTTCTGCAGCACTGTACCCAAAAATCATCCTCAAAGGCTTCTCCTATACTTGTAAATAAGGTAATAAACACATTGATAATAAATATGTCAGCTTGTGTATATCACTGCACATAATATATAAAATATAACATCATTTTTACTTATTTGCAGCAAAACCAAGGCAAATGCCCAGCCCAGAATTGTTCAGTGGAAGCCCCTGCTTGGATGCCTGTCCACCACTGTACTGTAAGTTTGATAATTTGATTATTCCAAATTGGCCAGATGAAAGGAGAATTATTTTTATATTTTAGAACAACCTTAGTGGAATGGGCTAGAATCCTTCCTGAGATTCTAGAAAAGAGAATGTTTTTTTCAGAAAGCTCTACATTATAAGAAATACCTGTGATTAGGGATTTATGTATTTTTTTTGAGTCAGGATAATTTGCCAAAGATTTATTTAAATGGATTATTGATGATTTAGATTTGGACAGTCATTAAAATGAATATATTTGCACATGTATTTTTTTTAGCAGCTGCATATTCAGCAATACTTGATTTTAGATGCTTCAGAGAAGGATGCTTTCTCTTCTGTCATTGTTGTGTTGACTATTTAATAGTGATGAGTACGCGGATTTCCAATTTTCAAGTCTTTCTGGTATAATAATGGTCTCTGCGTTTGTGTGAAATCTTCTATCAGAGAATTTTCAAGTGCCCTAGAAACAAACAGGTACTATGTCATCATCCCTGTATTACCAATGGGAGATTTAAATGCAAAGGGAGTAAGAATAGTGTATCAATTGTAAAGCTGGGAATAGATCTCAGACACCCTAACTCTTTTCATGAACTCATTCTACTACACCGTAAAGAAAAGTAAGTGAAGAAAGTGGCTGATTTGTAGGATATTCTCCCATATGTGCATTGCCTGATAAATGTGACAGTGGTTCCTTTGGGAAATGTGTGTACTGTAACTGACAGTTTGCCTGTTATAAAATAATTTGTGTGTAATGGGGACAAGGAATTTGAAAATTACTTTTTGGGCATTCCTCTCATTTGACCCACCTTGCAAGCAATGTAAAGTGATATGTAGAGCTTCTTAAATATCGTCTTTTGTTCAGATACAAGCTGCTGGAAGGTGTAGCTGGGCTATCATAACGTGACTTATGACTGCATTCTAATGCAGTAGGCCTGGGGGAGCCTACTTTTCACTCAGATTCATAAGAGCATGAAGCTCTTTCCTTGTTTTTGTTTATCTGTGGAAGGAGGAGAAGGTGGGATCACTTTCAATGAAGGAGAGATGATGATGCTAAATTTTGGAGGCATTCCTGCAGTGCGGAGGCAGCCCAGACTTGCTGGAGACTTGGAGAATAAAAATGTCACACTTTTGTGAGCAGATGGTCAGAGGGGAGTGCATGCTAAGGGACTCTGCTGATGCTAGAGAAAGGATGAGTTTTAATAATTCTGTTTCTTCATCAGTCACTCCTTCTATTGTATCCCTGATGATATTATCTCACAATTACTGATTTGTATGTCTATTTCTCCAGAGACCTTGTGCTATTCAGGGTCCTGGTATACCTACACCTACGTAAATCCCTGGTATGTGGTAGGTGCTCTGTGAGTGCAGGTTCAATGAATGAGTCTTCAATCTGTTGATTTCCTCTTTAGTAAGTTTTATTAAATTATCTACAACTCTTATATTTGTTGGTGAAGAGAGGTAATTATACTATTTTACCTTCCTAGGTGGGTGGTTTCCATTTCTTTCCTTCAAGGGTCATTTTACACTTTTCCTTTACAGGGTATCATTGAGGATGTGTTTTAAGGGATTTTGTTTCAAACTAGACAAAATTTAGTGGTTTGATTCAGCTGTGTCAGGTGCTATGCCTGTTGCTGGAGGTACAAAGATAGATAGTATTCCCATTTTATCAAAGACAATCAATATGTAACACCAATAAGAATTCTGATTAGTAGCTGATCCTCTACCACACCGATAATTTCAGCCCCAAATACCAAACATTTGACATGTCAGTTATTTTGTGCAGTCTTATTGCAAGTAAATCCATTATTAGAATTATGTCTTTTGGATTATTAAAAATAATTCATCTTTCATTATTACCTTAGAGCTGGACCCTGTAGGATCTAGAAATCCTAGATTAGGTCTTTATGTTATAGGACATTTGTGACTGAGTAGATGACTACATTTAAGACCCTTCCTGAAGAACATAAGTCAGAAATGCCAAATAGTCTGCTTCTCAGTTCTGTGGTCAGGTGAGAACATCAGAAAGATTTTTTTTCTTGATTTGCTATGGAATTAAGAGCTGTTAGTTTCATAGATTTCCTTTGCTGTTTATTTAAAAGTAATTACATTTCCCAGTGGGGCAGACACTTTCCAGAGGAGTTGACAACCCATAATGATTCTGTTTTCTCTGTAAGTAACACTGATCCACAAAGGTAGGCTTTCAGTGGCCATGTTTGGGCTATGTGTCTGTCCCTGGCCATGCCTGACTGATCTAGGGGTAAATATCTCATCTCAGCTGGGCCAGTTGGATTCTCTCTCCTGGGAATTTGGAATTTGTACTAGAGAGATACCAAGTTGGTAGTCAACAGTATTGAATCATACGAATGACAGTAGTTTGGAAAATAATCTGTAACCTCAGCTGCTGAAATATTTAGACCTGCTCTTTATTTGTCCTTTTGAGGTTCTGCTTACTCAATCTCTCTTTGACTTTGTGAAAAGGCCCCAATAATCTGCTGATAATCCATAAATTAGTTACATTTCCCCCAAGTTATTCTAGGTTTTGTTTTGTTTTATTTTGTTTATTTGGGGGAGTGTAATGTTTTTTGATGTTTTTGCAACCAAAGAGATGAAAAAAAAACACCTTAACTAATATCCCTAGTCAGCAACACTTATGAAGGTCCCAATAGAGTTTATATACTGAGTGGTAGTCTCACACAAAAAGAAGCACTGAGAACACTGGGAAAAAAGCATTAAGAATTTCCAATAGTCTATTTGGTAATAGAAATAGTCTATTCTATTTATTCCAAATATCTGATTATATACATCACTTGGGTACATAAAAAATGACCAAAGAATAATTTGTTAATGACTTAATCCACATTATAAAATAAGAAATATGAATAGTTAATTATATGGCTAACATAAGCATATTTATAAAACAAAAATACATATGATATATATAATCATTCTGGTATTAATTTCCATTTTCTCATCTCTCAGGAAATAGAAAAATCTTAGCCTCCTCTATTTAAGAGAATGTTTTGTCTGTCTAAATCTGTCATTGACTGAATCAGGTTATAAAAAAATTAATGCATATTTACATTCATAATAAATAGTCTGTTATCTTTGTGTATTTTTAAGTTCACTTGATTGTTTCCTACATTTCTCTCCCCAATACTCTATTCTTGTTCCTTGGTGCTTTGCTCTGGAATGATTGTATCCTTATAATTGGGCTTTATTACTTTTTTCAAAAACGTCTTGGTCTTTGTGTGTGCATTTGTCCCAGGTTCATTTTAAGTGCAGAGCTTTTATCATTGGTTTTCTTAAGAATGCTTTTCTCTGCAAATTGCTCTGCAAATGCCTGTCACCAGCTCCATATTGCCTTGAAAATGGCTTCTATTACTATTTGCTTAGTCTCTTCCTAGATGTTCTCTTTTTTGGCACTCCACACCTCTGTAGCAATGGGACCAAGAGGTATTTTAAAGACTTTTCCTTGTAACCAGGACTAACCTGTACAAATTAGGGTTCAAGATGAATAATTACCTTCAGTAATTATACAGAAACATGGACGTATTTATATTTTTTTGAATAACCGTAAATGAAATATCTTCCCTAACAAAAAGCATGACAGTTTTATTTCTCTCTCCTTATATGGCTACATTAAGCACTAGAGTGATATCCTCCTTCACCTCTACACTTTAAATTTAATTGCATTGTATAGTCATATATATATGAGCAGTGGTTACCTGAACCTCTGCCACTTAAAGCAAATCAAAAGAGACCCATAGGTTCTGGGACTCAGGTGAAAACAGGCACATCTCTGAATCTGGAGTGAACTAGGCTCAGAATTAGTTTCTGGTATTTGGAAACAAAGAAAGTTAGTCTCGACCAACTGCAGGAGGCTTGAGTGGCTGCTGCATTTCAGGGCATAAATCTCTGGACCACTCAGTATGGCTATGGCTTATGCATGGATTTGATCACTTTCAGGAATGTCCAGACACAATCCTTAGTTATTGGGCATTACTTAGAAATGGCTATAATATGTGATTTTATTTTTTGGAATATGATATATAAATACATACGATTTGTCTAGAGAATTTGTTTCTCTGCATATTTGAGTACTTAGTTGTTAGAAATTCAAAAATAATGCAATGAGAGGTGTTTCTAAATTAAAAATAAAGTCCCTGCTATTATAGAGATTATCATGGATATTGTTTACCTGTATATCTCTCTTGTTATATAATATTCACCCATAAATAGATATGTGAAGATTTTTCTTTCCTTTTTAAAGTTTATTTATTTATTTATATGAGAGAGAGAGAGAGAGTGTATGCACAAGCGGGGGGGAGCGGCAGGCAGAGGGAGAAGCAGGCTCCCTGCTGAGCAAGGAAGAGCCTGATGTGGGACTCGATCCTAGGACTCTGGGATCATGACCTGAGCCAAAGGCAGACGCTTAACTGACTGAGCCACTCAGGTGTCCCGATATGTGAAGTATTTTCAAAAATCATGCTAACATTTGCAAATTAGAACATTGCATTCTGACTACATCAAATTTCATCTACTCATTTAAGAAGCATTTACTGAGTACATTTTCTAAGTTGTAAACCCTTGGATTCTTCAAGATAGAGAAGGAAACAATACAGGTAAATAATCATTATGCTGGGTAATACATGCTATAAAATGTTGTATATAAAAAGCTATGGGGTGCGTGGGTGGCTCAGTCAGTTAAGTGTCTGACTCTTGATTTCTGCTCAGGTCATGATCTTAAGGACGTGAGATTGAACCCCATGTCAGGCTCTGCACTGAGCATGGAGCCTGCTTAAGATTCTCTCTCTCCCCTTCTCTCTCTGCCCCTCCCCCCACCTGGACACTGTCTCTCAAAAAAAAAAAAAGCTATGAATGTTCAGAATGGAGATGGAGATTTGCCTCGAGATGGATTTTGGAAGACAGAAAATGCAATATTTGGTAATAAATATGCAAACTTTAAAATTGATTAAGATTTGTATTAAAATACAAACTCTGCCACTCACTAGTCATGTGACCTTGGACACTTTGCTTAATCTATCTTGAATTTATACATGCAACAGGATATTTTGAGATTTACATGTGATAATGCATAGAACATGTTAACATAGAACCTGGCACATAGTCATTGCTTGATAAGTGGTAAGAGAAAAAAAAGAAAAGGATAGGTCATCCCAGAAGGAAGTGAATGGGGCAGGATGAATTGGTGAGGGACATAAAAAATGGGCAGTAACTCATTATTAATTTAGGGCTATTTATTTGGATTTATTTAAGAGGATCCTTTCTTTGGAAAAGGATTTAGGCTGGGACAGAGAAAGTTTCCAGGAGTTAATATACAACTTTTTTAAGACTCTGAAAGCAGAAATTCTGAAGCTCTTGAAAAGAAACATTTTGCTCTATGACAGGCAGGAGCTGATGATGTAAGAGTGTCATATTAACAAGAGATGTTTATTTTCTGAGTAACAAAGGCCATTTTTGAAGAGTAGAGTTGGATACTCCTTTTAATTTAAATCATTTTAACATTTCCCTACCATGTCTCTCTAGATTATGAAAGTAATTTTTCTCTTTTATGGGAAATCAATAAAAACAGATGTTCCCCCAAAGAAACCAGAGGAGATATTCTTTTAAAGTGTTAATTATTTCAGCGTGTTCTCCCAGACTGCCTCATTTTACCCACAGTCAGAATCAGTCACTCTAATTGAAGCCAAATAATACAATGTGCATAAGCAATCGTAGAGTAATCTAAAGGTTTTTCCTCCTGATTTTGTAGCTCCTTCCTCACTTTTATTTTTTTCTCCACAGTTTGTTGTGTGACCTCATTTTGTATACAGCCCACATAAAACCCAGACCATGGCACTTAGAAACATCCAACCAAGCCATAAAATAAATAATGTTGTGTCTGCTCTCTGGGTGCTTCCAGAATTCCTATGAACACAGCACCCGCTGGGCTAACTCAGCTGCTGGGAAATCACACCCAGGATGGCTTTGATGAGTATTGTCTTTCCAAAGACTGGATACAATTTTTATTTTTTAGAGCAAGGTTTTCATACCATCAGCAGTCCCCTTATAGAACAAAAAGTCAGGACATTATCAGATGATCACAGTTTTAGGAAAATTATGGAAAATTGCAGAGTATAGGACTTCAACTTGGTCTGTACTGGGATTAGAGTGCATCTGGCCATCTGGGTGGTAGCCATGGGTTAGGAAAGAATCCAGAGGGGAAATTATCTTAGAAAAATCACAATGCACTCTGCAGAATGTCTTTGATTCCAATTTTGCTGTAGTCAAGTGCTCTAAATCAAGGAAAGTATAAGGAAGATTAGACTGACACAATAGATAAATTCCTTTGTTTCTCTCTCTTCTGGCCCTTATCGTACTTTGGATGCATACTTGTTTCCTCTCTAGGTTTGAAAGAGTATGTTGGGAACTGCAGTACTTATATCAGATAAATTTCTTACAATGATTTGTGAACTATGCCCAGAAAGTAAGCCCACATTATGGAGGGGATGGGTGGGCATTCATTCATGGGAGAGATGAAAGGGCATTCCCAGTGAGCACACATAAAAAACTACACAGAGTACAGAACAGAAGACATGCAAACAGGTACCCTGCATGCCCTGGGCAAAGAAATGAAGGTTACAAGTTCTGAGGTGCTAGCAAGATCTGAGAAGCTAAGTGGAAGAATGATAAGTAACCATCTAGGAGCAAAAGGCAGGCCGATGGTAAAAATGAAGTCAGTAAATTTTATGTCCAGTGTCCCCAGCTTCCTCTTTCTGTACCTTTAAATATTTTCTAAGAATTCCAACTTTACCCAACTTTACTGATTTTGTGCCTCAGCATTCACCTACCTCTTCCTACCTTCTCTTTTTTGTGATGCTATTATAAATAGGATTGTTTTCTTAATTTCATTTTCGGGTTGGTCATTGCTAGTGTATGGAAATACAATCACTTTTTGTTTATTAATATTGTACCCTGAAATGTTGCTGAATCTATTATTACAAGAGCTTTTTAGTGAATTCCTTAGGATTTTCTATATATAAGATCATGCCATCTGCAAAAAGAGATAGTTTTACTTCTTCCTTTCCAATTTGGATGCCACTTATTTCATTTCCTTGCCCAACTGCCTTGGCCAGAATATTCACTACACTATTTAATAGAGTTGGCAAGAGCAGACATTCTTGACTTGTTTTTGATTTTAGGGGAAAGTATTCTTGTTTCATCATTAAATATGATGTTAGCTCTGTGTGTGTGTGTGTGTGTGTGTTAAGAGATATCTTTTACCAGAATGAAGGAGTTGCTTTGTATTTCTAGTCTGTTGAGTGTTTTTGTCACGAAAGGGGGATTTTTATATGTTTTGATATTTGTTTTTAACACTTAAAGTTTTAATCTGCTCAAAGAATGCTTTGCCCTTCATTGAGAACATTAAGCAGAACTTTTCCAGGATTCCTGAAAGCATAATCTCCCTACTTATAATCCCCACCTGACTTTACCAAAGAATAGCTCTTTGGTTTGACAGATGAGAAAACTGAAGCTCAGAGAAATGAAATATCTTTTTTTGCATCCCACAATCAGCACACAGGGGAGCTAGGCTAGTCTTTTGGGTACCCAGTCTTTTCTCATTTATGGTATAATTCATTATATCTCCTGGGCAAACCCTTGGGTTTGCTGTGGAAAATAATGAATTCAGAAGAGATTGGTATTTTATTAGCTGTGTGTTGTGTCATAGAAGGTGCCATGAAGATTCTATGCATTGCAACGCTGGGCAACATTGCATCATTGGACAATCATCTTGGCAGCCATAGTAGCACATTTGAAGGTCTTCCTTCACAGGACTGTCAGGATTTCTAATCTTATTTATTTGGAAAAGTCCATGTGGATAACCACTATGTAAACAGAGTTATAAATATATTCAGAAATTTAGTTATGTCCTTCTGTTCAGAGCTAAAGGAATTTTAACAGTGGGTTTTCTTTAAGAGGATTGCTAGGCTTTATTTTCCTTCTTGGTTTCATCATTTGATGTAGGAATTGAATATGCAATGATTTCTCAGAAATCTTCCATGATAGAGCTATAAGCTACCTTATTTTTCACAGGTTTGTGGTAGGATGCTTATATAGAATAGGGTGATTCAATCATTTATAAATTATTGAGAATACAAAATGCTCTAATGTGATGGATCTGTGGATTTTCCAATTTAAGGGCTTTGTCTCTGTGTCCAGAAAAATCCCAGGAAGAATTGAATATTTGCTCTCTCTGACATCAACTTAAAGGAGGTTCAGCTATATTTACTGAACTTTTTACTTATTTAGTATCCAACAACCTCAATTATGTAGTATAAATTGAGAACCATTTAGAAGTAAACAAAAATGTGTTGAAGTGGACTAAATCCGTATTTCAATGCTCACAACCCATTTACAGACTACTGTCTATTCTATGACCTCACTGTGTGAGCTTCTTTTTTTTTTATGTTATGTTAATCAGCATACATTACATCATTAGTTTTTGATGTTCCATGATTCATTATTTGCATATAACACCCAGTGCTTCATGCAGAACGTGCCCTCTTTAATACCCATCACCAGACTAACCCATCCTCCCACCCACCTCCCCTCTAGAACCCTCAGTTTGTTTTTCAGAGTCCATCGTCTCTCATGGTTCATCTCCTCCTCCAATTTCCCCCCCTTCATTCTACCCCTGCTGCTATCTTCTTCTTCTTCTTTTTTTTTTTAACGTATAATGTATTATTTGTTTCAGAGGTACAGATCTGTGATTCAACAGTCTTGCACAATTCACAGCACTCACCGTAACACACCCTCCCCAATGTCTATCACCCAGCCACCCCATCCCTCCCAACCCCACCACTCCAGCAA
Source organism: Neomonachus schauinslandi (assembly GCF_002201575.2). Classification (NCBI taxonomy): domain Eukaryota; kingdom Metazoa; phylum Chordata; class Mammalia; order Carnivora; family Phocidae; genus Neomonachus; species Neomonachus schauinslandi. Next base: position 64,566,338 of record NC_058413.1, on the reverse strand, counting down.
CCCTCAGTTTGTTTCCTGAGATTAAGAATTCCTCATATCAGTGAGGTCATCTGATACATGTCTTTCTCTGATTGACTTATTTCGCTCAGCATAACACCCTCCAGTTCCATTCACGTCATTGCAAATGGCAAGATTTCATTGCTTTTGATGGCTGCATAATATTCCATTGTATACATATATACCACTGCTTCTTTATCCATTCATCTGTCGATGGACATCTTGGCTCTTTCCACAGTTTGGCTAATGTGGACATTGCTGCTATAAACATCGGGGTGCACGTACCCCTTCAGATCCCTCCATTTGTATCTTTGGGGTAAATACCCAGTAGTGAAATTGCTGGATCATATGGTAGCTCTATTTTCAACTTTTTGAGGAACCTCCATACTGTTTTCCAGAGTGGCTGCACCAGCTTGCATTTCCACCAAAACGGTAGGAGGGTTCCCCTTTCTCTGCATCCCCGCCAACATCTGTCATTTCCTGACTTGTCAATTTTAGCCATTCTGACTGGTGTGAGGTGGTATCTCATTGAGGTTTTGATTTGGATTTCCCTGATGCCAAGTGATGTTGAGCACTTTTTCATGTGTCTGTTGGCCATTTGGATGTCTTCTCTGGAAAAATGTCTGTTCATGTCTTCTGCCCATTTCTTGATTGGATCATTTGTTCTTTGGGTGTTGAGTTTGATAAGTTCTTTATAGATTTTGGATACTAGCCCTTTATCTGATATGTCATTTGCAAATATCTTATCCCATTCTGTCAGTTGTCTTTTGGTTTTTTTGACTGTTTCTTTTGCTGTGCAAAAACTTTTTATCTTGATGAAGTCCCAATAGTTCATTATTGCCCTTGCTTCCCTTGCCTTTGGCAACGTTTCTAGGGAGAAGTTGCTGCAGCTGAGGTCGAAGAGGTTGCTGCCTGTGTTCTCCTTTAGGATTTTGATGGACTCCTGTCTCACATTTAAGTCTTTCAACCATTTGGAGTCTATTGTTGTGTGTGGTGTAAGGAAATGGCCCAGTTTCATTCTTCTGCATGTGGCTGTCCAATTTTCCCAACACCATTTGTTGAAGAGACTGTCTTTTTGCCATTGGACATTCTTCCCTGCTTTGTCAAAGATTAGTTGACCATAGAGTTGAGAGTCCCTTTCTGGGCTCTCTATTCTGTTCCATTGATCCATGTGTCTGTTTTTGTGCCAGTACCATACTGTCTTGATGATGACAACTTTGTAGTAGAGCTTGAAGTCCAGAATTGTGATGCCGCCAGCTTTGCTTTTCTTTTTCAAAATTCCTCTGGCTATTCGGGGTCTTTTCGGGTTCCACACAAATTTTAGATTTATTTGTTCCACTTCTTTGAAAAAAGTGGATGGTATTTTGATGGGGATTGCTTTGAATGTGTAGGTTGCTCTAGGTAGCATTGACATCTTCACTATATTTGTTCTTCCAATCCATGAGCATGGAACGTTTTTCCATTTCTTTGTGTCTTCCTCAATTTCTTTCATGAGTATTTTATAGTTTTCTTCTGAGTACAGATTCTTTGCCTCTTTGGTTAGATTTATTCCTAGGTATCTTATGGTTTTGGGTGCAATTGTAAATGGGATCGACTCCTTAATTTCTCTTTCTTCTGTCTTGTTGGTGTATAAGAATGCCACTGATTTCTGTGCATTGATTTTATATCCTGCCACTTTACTGAATTCCTGTATGAGTTCTAGCAGTTTTGGGATGGACTCTTTGGGTTTTCCACATAAAGTATCATATCATCTGCAAAGAGTGAGAGTTTGACTTCTTCTTTGCCGATTTGGATGCCTTTTATTTCTTTTTGTTGTCTGATTGCTGTGGCTAGGACTTCTAATACCATGTTGAACAGCAGTGGTGATAGTGGACATCCCTGCCGTGTTCCTGACCTTAGGGGGCAAGCTCTCAGTTTTTCCCCATTGAGAATGATATTGGCTGTGGGTTTTTCATAGATGGCTTTTATGATATTGAGGTATGTACCCTCTATCCCTACACTCTGAAGAGTTTTGATCAAGAAAGGATGCTGTACTTTATCAAATGCTTTTTCTGCATCTATTGAGAGGATCATATGGTTCTTGTTCTTTCTTTTATTAATGTATTGTATCACTTTGATTGATTTGCAGATGTTGAACCAACCTTGAGCCCAGGATCCCACTTGGTCATGGGGAAATTTCCTTTTAATGTACTGTTGGATCCTATTGGCTAGTATTTGGTGAGAAATTTTGCATCCATGTTCATCAAGGATGTCACTGTCCTTTTTGATGGGCTCTTTGTCTGGTTTTGGGATCAAGGTAATGGTGGCCTCCTAAAACGAGTTTGGAAGTTTTCCTTCCATTTATATTTTTTGGAACAGTTTCAGAAGAATAGGCATAAATTCTTCTTGAAATGTTTGGTAGAATTCCCCTGGGAAGCCATCTGGCCCTGGGCTTTTGTTTGTTGGGAGATTTTTGATGAGTGCTTCAATTTCCTTAGTGGTTATGCATCTGTTTAGGTTTTCTACTTCTTCCTGGTTCAGTTTTGGTAGTTGATACATCTCTAGGAATGCATCCATTTCTTCCAGGTTATCTAATTTGCTGGCCTAGAGTTGCTCATAATATGTTCTTATAATTGTTTGTATTTCTTTGATGTTGGTTGTGATCTCTCCTCTTTCATTCATAATTTTATTTGGGTCCTTTCTCTTTTCTTTTTGATATGTCTGGCCAGTGGTTTATCAATCTTGTTAATTCCTTCAAAAAACCAGCTCCTAGTTTCGTTGATCTGTTCTACTGTTCTTTTGGTTTCTATTCCATTGATTTCTGCTCTGATCTTTATTATTTCTCTTCTCTTGCTGGGTTTAGGCTTTATTTGCTGTTTTTTCTTCCAGCTCCTTTAGGTGTAGGTTTGGGTTGTGTATTTGAGACCTTTCTTGTTTCTTGAGAAAGGCTTGTATTGCTATATACTTTCCTCTTAGGACTGCCTTTGCTGCATCCCAAAGATTTTGAACAGTTGTATTTTCATTTTCATTGGTTTCCATGAATTTTTTTAATTCTTCTTTAATTTCCTGGTTGACCCATTCATTCCTTAGTAGAATGCTCTTTAACCTCCATGTATTTGAGTTCTTTCTGACTTTCCTCTTGTGACTGAGTTCTAGTTTCAAAGCATTGTGGTCTGAAAATAGGCAGGGAATGATCCCAATCTTTTGGTATCAGTTGAGACCTGATTTGTGAGCTAGGATATGATCTATTCTGGAGAATGTTCCATGGGCACTAGAGAAGAGTGTATATTCTGTTGCTTTGGGATGGAATGTTCTGAATATATCTGTGAAGTCCATTTGGTCCAGTGTGTCTTTTAAGGTCTTTATCTCCTTGTTGATCTTTTGCTTTGATGATCTGTCCATTTCAGTGAGGGGGGTGTTAAAGTCCCCCACTATTATTATATTGTTGTCAGTGTGTTTCTTTGCTTTTGTTATTAATTGGCTTATATAATTGGCTGCTCCCATGTTAGGGGCATAGATATTTACAATTGTTAGATCTTCTTGATGGATAAACCCTTTAAGTATGATATGGTGTCCTTCCTCATCTCTTTTTACAATCTTTGGTTTAAAATCTAATTTGTCTGATATAAGGATTGCCACACCGGCTTTCTTTTGGTGTCCATTAGCATGCTAAATGTTTTTCCACCCCTCACTTTAAACCTGGGGGTGTCTTTGGGTCTAAAATGAGTCTCTTACAGACAGCATATTGATGGGTCTTGTTTTTTATCCAATCTGATAACCTGTGTCTTTTGATAGGGGTATTTAGCCGATTTACATTCAGGGTAACTATTGAAAGATATGAATTTAGTGCCATTGTATTTCCTGTAAGGTGACTGTTACTGTATATTGTCTGTGTTCCTTTCTGGTCTATGTTGCTTTTAGGCTCTCTCTTTGCTTAGAGGACCCCTTTCAATATTTCTTATAGGGCTGGTTTTGTGTTTGCAAATTCCTTTAGTTTTTGTTTGTCCTGGAAGCTTTTTATGTCTCCTTCTATTTTCAAGACAACCTAGCTATATAGTATTCTTGGCTGCATATTTTTCTTATTTAGAGCTCTGAATCTATCCTGCCAGTCCTTTCTGGCCTGCCAGGTCTCTGTGGATAGGTCTGTTGCCAATCTAATGTTTCTACCATTGTAGGTTACATATCTTTTCTCCAAGCTGCTTTCAGGATTTTCTCTTTGTCTCTGAGACTCGTAAGTTTTACTGTTAGATGTCAGGGTGTTGACCTACTTTTATTTATTTTGAACGGGGTTCTTTGTGCCTCCTGGATTTTTTTTTTAAAGATTTTTATTTATTTATTTGACAGAGAGAGAGATAGTGAGAGCAGGAACACAAGCAGGGGGAGTGGGAGAGGGAGAAGCAGGCTTCCTGCCGAGCAAGGAGCCCGATGTGGGACTCAATCCCAGGACCCTGGGATCATGACCTGAGCCGAAGGCAGACGCTTAACAACTGAGCCACCCAGGCGCCCTGTGCCTCCTGGATTTGATGCCTGTTTCCTTCCCTAATTTATGGAAGTTCTCTGCTATAATTTGCTCCAATATACCTTCTGCCCCTTTCTCTCTTTCTTCTTCTAATTTTTCTAATGTAGTTTCATCTTATGGTATCACTTATCTCCTGAATTCTGCCCTCGTGATCCAGAAGTCTTTTATCTCTCTTTTTTTAAGCTTCTTTATATTCCATCAGTTGGTCTTCTATATCACTAATTCTCTCTTCTGCCTCAGTTATCCTAGCAGTTAGAGCCTCCATTTTTTATTGCACCTCATTAATAGCCTTTTTGATTTCAACTTGGTTAGATTTTAGTTCTTTTATTTCTCCATAAAGTATTTCTCTAATAACTTCCATACTTTTTTCAAGCCCAGCTAGTATCTTTAAAATCATCATTCTCAACTCTAGTTCCGACATTGTACAAAGTCCGTATTGATTAGGTCCCTGGCACTGTACTACCTCTTGTTCTTTTTGTTGAGGTGATTTTTTCCATCTTGTCATTTTGTCCAGAGGAGAATAGATGAATGAGAGAACAAACTGCTAACAGGGTAACAACGTCCCCAGAAAATATACACTAAACAAATCAGAAAAGAACTGAAACTGGGGGAAACGAAAGGGAAAGAAAGAAAAAAAAAAAAAAGAAAAAGATAAAAACAAACAGAAAGAAAACAAAAGAACATAAACAGAATATGATCACATATGATCAGGCTGGTGCATAGATCACTGCCACACACTAGATTTGGGGTGTATTTTGGTCTGTTAGAAGAAAGTGCCTCTCAAAATTTTAAAGAAAGAAAAACATATATGTACAAAAATAAGAGTTGATATGATGAAGGGATGGAATATGACTGTAAAGATGAAAATTATAAAAGATTTTATAAAAGGAATTGATAAGAAGTTGGTTGAAAAAAGAAAGAAGAGGATTTAAAAGAAAAAAGAAAAAAAAGGGAGAGAATGTGATCAGGCAGGAGAGTAGAACAAAGCCATACACTAGAGATTTAGGGTATATTTTGATCTGTTAGAAGAAACTGCATCTCAAAATTTTAAAGAGAGAACAACTTTATATATATATATACCAAAGATAAGGGTTACTATATGAAGGGATAGAATATGGCTCTAAAAATGAAAAATAAATATTTTTTTAAAAGGGATTGATAAGATGTTGTTTGAAAAAGGGAAAAAGAAAAATTCAAAAAAAAAAAGACAGTTAAAAAAAATTTACCTTGAAAGCCTAAGGAATCATGGTAAAAAAGCCATGAATTCTATGTGCAGTATTCCCCTAGTGTTGGAGTTCTGCCGTTCTCATTCATTGGTAAATTTGGTCTTGGCTGGCTGTTCTTGCTGATCTTCTGGGGGAGGGTCCTGTTGCCATGGTTCCCAAATGTCTTTGCCAGAGTTGGAATTGCCCCTGCCCTTGCCGGGTCTGGGCTAAGTAATCTGCTCGGGTTTGCTCTCCGGAGCTTTTGTTCCCTGCAAGCTTTCCCTACAGCTTTGGAGGAGGAGAATGAAAATGGTGGCCTCCCAATCTCTGCCCTGGAGGAGCCGAGAACTTGGGGCCCCACTCCTCAGTGAGCCCCCGAGAAAAGCAGTCAGTCACTCCCGTCTCCCTGGTCTCTGGCCGCACTCCGTGCTCATCCGGCCTGTGACCGAGTGTTTCTATCTCTGGCACACAACCCCATGTGTCGTCTCCAAACCCAGCAGATCCCTGTGGTGTGCTCCTGCACCGTTCCTCCCGGGGGAGAAAGGGGAGTCTCCCCGGATCTGCTGCTTGTTGCGTCCCTGCTGGAGGAGCAGTGGCCTGACTGTGCCACGGATCATGGTTTATGGCAACCCCGAGCTGAGAGCCCACTCCTTGGCTCTGTCTCTACAGCTGGCTTCCCTGCTCCGTTACCTGGGAGCTCTGCCACACTCAGGCACCCCCGGTCTTTCTGTGACCCCGAGGGTCCTGAGACCACGCTGTCCCACGAGGGTTCCACCCCTAGCTTAGCCACTGGAGCGACGTCCCTCAGCGGAGCAGACTTCTAAAAGTTCTGATTTTGTGCTCCGGGGCTCTATCACTTGCCAGAAGCGGCCGATGGAGGCCCCCTCCCCCGCCGTCTGTCCTTCCAAATATCGCCTCGGATTCACTTCTCCACATGTCCTACCTTCCAGAAAGTCGTCGCTTTTCTGTTCAGAGAGTTGTTGCTATTCTTTTCTTCAATCTCCTGTTGAGTTTGTAGGTGTTCAGAATGGTTTGATCCCTATCCAGCTGAATTCCTGGGACCAGATGAAATCCAGGTCTCCTACTCCTCTGCCATCTTCTCTGTGTGAGCTTCTTAATGCTTCTCAGGCACATGTATTTGAACATGAGAGACCCATAATACCTTATTCCAGAGTCTATTTAGATACATTTCTAATAATCATGGCTAACCCATTAGGTAAGATCCAGATAATTAGAGCAGGTATATGGAAATCAGGAGAGGGCATTACTAAAGCCTGGTATATTAGCAGCCAAGGGGAGCAGCTGCCAACAGTGAGAATAGAAATGGTAAAAACAAGCACAAGCTTTGAAATTCTATGAGATAATTCAGTGGTGGGGCATTTTATTATTATGGCATTATTATTATCAGTACTGGAGAACTATGAAAATGGTTACAGTTTAAGATCTGTATTTGCCCCACAATGGCACTTGAGCAATGAACTCTCTGACAGCTTGGCCTACCTTCAACTTACCTCAGGTATTGGAAGATGTAATTGAAAAGTATGGATCTTGAATGTTTAAATGAATTAATTTTTTAAAAAGATTTTGTTTTTATTTATTTGTGAGAGAGAGAGAGCACAAGGAGGGGAGTGGCAGGCAGAGGGAGAAGCTAGGCTCCCCACTGAGCAAGAAGCCCCAATGCAGGACTTGAGCCCAAGACCCCTGGATCATGACCTAAGCCAAAGACAGATGCTTACCCGACTGAGCCACCCAGGTGTTCCAATGAGTTAATTTTTTTAAAGATAATGTTTGATTTTTTTTTGACAGTGATTTCTGTACCTTTGAAAGTCATTTCTGAGCTCAGAGCCATTACTTATTTTGGCTAATTGAATTCCTGAGAAGTATTATGGGACAGTGGGTTCCAGCCCTGAGTGGGGAAAGAGCCTCTGGGAACACACATGATTGCTTTGGTTATGGTGTGCTAAGTCCAGTGCAATTAAGATGGAATCTCTCTTCTTTTTTTCTAGAAACAAAGTACATACATGTCTTACAAACTCTCCTGGGTATTTCTCCTTAGCTATCATATTATTCCCTTTTATTTAGTGTTCTTAGATCATTATAGAACAAACACAGACATCATCAAGTGCTCTTCATGTGGGTGTTGGTGTCTGTTCATAGACCAGCTACAGATATGAGTCATGAATGACAGCTCTTTCTAGTGAATAATCCCACCTTGAAAAACCTCATACTGTGTATGTGTCCTTAAAGAATTTTTCCTATAACAATGTTCAGGGTATGGTTATTTCACACAAATTTAGCCTTTAAACAAAGACCTTGCAACATGTGACAAAAGTGTACTTTAAGTAGTAATGATTTTAGGCATTTAAAAATATTTATTCTTTGTCCTTTTTGGGTACATTACAAAAAAATTCATTATCTTTATAATGAACCTAGAAATCCAAGGAAATAACAACAAAGAAATATTATTTAAGTGCCTGAATTGTAAAAAAAAAAAAAAAAAGATAAGGAAGTGTTTTTGCCAAAGATGTCCTTGCACCTGCTTGCTGTTCCAACTTTCTGTGCTGCTCTTCTGATTGTGTTCATCCCCTGTTCAGGCTTACCTTATTTAGATTTAGCCTTAGGTAGTCCAAACAGGGGAAGCTATTCGATAAGGCCATGTCTGTAGCAACAACCAGCTTCCTATGACCAGTATAGAGCAAATGTCAATGACAAACCTCTTGAAGCAGCCTCCAGCTACCCCAGATCTCTGTGGAATTGTACAAAGTGTTTGGACAAACTTTGGCCCAAAGAAAACTTTTAACAGCTGTTGACACAGAAATGGAACATTAATTGCTGCAGCTCCTCAAGGAGGTTGGCAGCATAGTCTCATGACTGCCTCATAAAAACAGCCCCTTCTAGTCTGGATAGATGGATTGGCTTCAGCAACAAAAGGTACAACAAATGCATCTAATCAAAACCCCAAACCTGAGCATGATTAGAGTGGGTGGAGAAGGAGCAGGTTTTATAAAAATCACCCTTCCATTATAGCAGCAAGGGAAAATGTACACAAACATTTAAATATTTTATTTACTGACCCATATATTTTTAACCAACTCAGAACAAACATCTCATTAAAGAAATCAATGCCATTCAAGTCTGGATTGGCTAAATTTTCCAATCTACTGAAAAAAATGCTAATTGATCTTAATGGCTATTTTAGATTGTATTTTGGTGAAGTAAAAATTTTGCATAATTTAATATCTACAACTTAATTAAACACATCCTATAAATAGCCTCTCTCTAAAGATGCTAATACTCTGTTGAAAGAATCTGTTTCTGCAATGGATTTGGTCATACACCATTGTTCTTTAGGTTGTGTCAGCATTTTCATTAAAAAGTTGTACTCTATTTATAATTTGGAAGCAAAAATGCATTCTGAGCTAAAACTTAATGTCCAAAGTCTTTGTCCAAAAGCAGTTTTCTAAAATGTACACAGAATGGAAGTTTTATGACTCCTTGAAAGCTTGTGGTCTATAAGAAGACCTATAAGACACCAACAAAAGAATTTCATTTATTTCAGTCCCCTGTGCATCAGGACAGTCCACAGAATCTGGGAAGAAAACTGGGTTGTGGAAGAGGATACAATCTTCTCTGACATGGTGCTGGAGAATCAGAGTATTTAGGTTTTATTTTTGGTTGTACTACTTAAAATACACTGGAAAGAGCATGGGCTTTGGAGTCACCTGGAACTGGGTTTACTGAATTTGGGAAATTTCTTCACCTCTTTGAGCCATGTATATTGATCAAATGAGATGATATACCTAAACTCCAGTACAGTGTTCATTTCCTTCTCTTATGATTTATGGTGTTGCTTGAAGCTACTGACTTGCTTTTCCTCCATTGTTAAGAGTACTTTTTTCTGAGAGTTGATTTTATGAGTGGCTTTTCTTAAGTTTATGTTTTTCAAACATAAAATACTAAGTCAAATGAATGGTAATTACAAGACCACCCCTAAAGAGGGCAAAGTACTATATAGAATGTAAGGAGATCTCATGCAATAGTAGAATATATAGAAAATTACTCCTTTTCTCTTCATCAATCCCTAGTCTGGGGACTTTCTTTGCTTTCTGTAGTCTTATACTGTATAGGCAGAATAAGCCCAAACTGTCCACCAAGTCAGCATGAGTATCATTGGTAGGTCTATGGCTGTGGAGAGCCCTTGGCAGCAGAAATGTGTCCTTTTGTAGATGAAGGGAAATGCTCTCTTTAAAACTGTTTTTAAAAAAACAGAAAAAAAGGGAAAATTTAAATTCCTGTTGTCAGAACTGTTCTCTTGCCTATAGCTAGTATATCATCTCAACATATATTATTTAAACAAGGCTGACTCTTCAGTAGTACATCACTATTATCCTTTCTGCTCATTCAAATCCATTTATTTATCTATCTTTCCTCCCTTTCTCCTTCATTAATTCCAAACTATTTACAGAGTGTTTACTATGTCCCAGACACTATTCTAGGTTCTATAAATTCATAGTATGGGAAAACATACATAGTCTTTGCCCTCAAGGAGGAAGCAGCAATAAAGAATCACACAAGTGGGAGTGCCTGGGTGGCTCAGTAGGTTAAGCATCTGACTTTGGCTCAGGTCATGATCTCAGGGTCCTGGGATAGAGCCCTGCATTGGGCTCCCAACTCAGTGGGGAGTCTGCTTGTCCCTCTGCCCTTCCCCACACTTGTGCTCTCTCTCTTTCTCTCTCAAATAAATAAGATCTTTAAAAAAAATAATCACACAAGTAAGATAAGTTTGCAATATTGATGACTTCTACAAAGGAGATGTACATGGTGTATTGGAAATGCATTGAGGAGGCACTGATGTAGAAAAGAAGGCCAGAGAAGTCTTCCTTAAGGGAATGCTAATTAAGCTTAAATTTGAAAAATAGAATCAACTTGGGGAAGAAGGAGGAAGAGATTTATTCAGGCAGAGGGAACTGCATGCACGAAGATCCTATCTCAGGAGAGGAAGTTCTCTTTATGAGGAGCTGTAAGGCCAATATGGCTAGAATTCAGAGAATACATTTCAGGGTGCTTGGTGGGAGAAAGGTTTGGGAGGGAGACACAAGTCAGATAATATTTAGGAGTTAACTGAAGTATTTTAAAAAGATTGGAGAGAGAGGAGAGGATCTGGTAGTATGGTCATATTTGAATTTTAAAATCTTCACTCTGGATGCTATGTGGAGAACATGTAGGAAAATGGAAAAAAGCTTGTGGTTAAAAACAAAACAAAACAAAGAACTAGTTATGAAGCTTTTGTAGAGTCTAGCATAAATTAGGGTGATGGTAGGAATGAAGAAACATGAATAGATATGAGATATTTAGGGGTAAGGATGCCAGGACATAGAGATGAATTATGTATGAGAGTGGTTAAGAGGAAAGGAAATGTCAGAGATGACTCCTAATTCTCTGGCTTGTATGAAATAGTGGGTAAAAGTATCATTTACTGAATTCTGGTGCTCTAGGAAAGCTTCATTAGGTGTGGTAAAAGGAGGATCATGAAATGCATTCTGGACAAGTTAAGCTTGAAGAGTCTTTAAGATGTAAGTAAAGATGTCTGGTTGGCCTGTGAACATGGGCAGGAGATGCAAGGTCAAGGAAGGTGTTTTTGTTTTCTTGAGAAAAAAATGAGAATATTTAAATACTGATGTGTCTAAGAAACCGACTGATTTAAGGACTGAGAAATTTTCAACAGATTATTCAAGAAGGAGGTGATTTGATAGAGTAGTTTCAATAAAGTCATAGAGGTTGAAGAGGGGTTGAAGAAATAGAATATTTACAATATATTTTCTAGATGAATAAAATCTTATGCTTCAGTGAAAAATGCTGACAGGAGTTGTTGTTAGAGTGAGAGATTAAATACGTAAGAGAGAAGGCCTAATCAATATGTTTCCTTGAAGAAGGAAATGGATGAGGCACAAAGACCGTGTGTTGTGGTTGGTCTGTAATATGTAAATACAGATGTACAGGTATCAGTATCTTTATGCATGTTTATAGTGGGAAATTGAGAGAAATCCAGTTTGATGGCTTTTGTTTACTCTGACATAGGAAGTTAGGGAGGTCACCTGCTGAGAATGGGAGGAGAGATGGGGAGAGGAGGGTATCAGATGCTGGAACTATCGTTATAGAGAATGGGAGGATGAGATGACCAGAGGAAAGAGATGTGACTGCCAGGGTTCTTTCTCTGCAAGTGAAAGTTTAGACCTTTAGGGAAAATGCTTTCTGATCTAACCCATTCCCCACTGTGGTCTCTTTGGTTTGGATTCTCTCAGCTCTTGTACAGAGGCAGCCTCTATTGTATCGTGCCAGCTGACTTGTCTCATTGGCATCATTCTTCTCTCGCTCTTTTATACATGTATGTCTAATCTCTGCAACAGAAGAGGGCAACTCAAGGACAGGAAACATGGCTCCACAACATCTGATAGAACACTGTGCTCATAATGGGGATTATTAAAGGTTTATGAAACTTGAAGGGGTTTATTAAACAATATGTCAAATATGGGACATTCTATACTGGGAATTTGGCATAAAGATGAGTCCTTGTTTAATGTATGATTTTATGTAATAAAATATAGGGGTGGCCATTTCCACCTTTTTCAGTTAAAGGATAATTTCTTTTTATTCTTGAAGACTTGGTCTAGGAGTTGTCTCTTTGAAGCCTCGCTTGACCTCCAGTCCCTCCATTGAGCCCCACCTGCTAAATTATTATAGCATTTATCACGTGGAAGAACATTTAAAAGTTCGTATGATTCTCTTCCCCATTACTTGTGAAAAGTGGCTGAATCTTACTTAGCTTTCATTTCTCAGATCCTAGCCTAGGGGTTCTTAAAACTGAAATGCATGGAATTCAAAAGATGAGCGCAACCAAAATCAATATGGATTCTCTTGATTACCTTCATTCCACCCATACCTCCACACACTGAACAACTGGCTCTTTTGTCTTTACCTTTCAATCTAAGTGTTACCTTCATTTTTTCCTCTCTCATTTCTCTTTGTCTCGCCATTTTCAAGTTGCTGAAATCAGAAACTTAGACTTTTTTGATGCTTCTCTTTCTCTTACCTTCTGTATTCAATCCATTGTTATTCTTGTCAGATCTACTTCTAAGATGTTTCTAGAATTCATTTATCTCCATCTTCACTGATACCACCAAGATCTGTCACTCATCATCTCTTACTTGGACTACAAAAGAGCAGATTTTAACTTGATCCTTCATTTTCATCGCCCCTCCCCTTGCCAAACCCCTGTTCACACGTTTGCCAAAGTAATCTGAAAAAAATACGAATCTAATTATCCTACTCCCATCTCTAGCTTAAAACACTTTTTTTTTTAAAGATTTTATTTATTTATTTGAGAGAGAGAGAGAATGAGAGACAGAGAGCACAAGACGGAGGAGGGTCAGAGGGAGAAGCAGACTCCCCGCCGAGCAGGGAGCCCGATGCGGGACTCGATCCTGGGACTCCAGGATCATGACCTGAGCCGAAGGCAGTCGCTTAACCAACTGAGCCACCCAGGCGCCCTAAAACACTTTTTAAAAAAGATTTTATTTATTTGAGAGTGAGAGAGAGGGAGAGAGCACAAGCAGTGGGGAGGAGCAGAGGGAGAGGGACAAGCAGATTCCCTGCTGAGCAGGGAGCCTGATGTGGGGCTCGATCTCAGGACCCCAGATCATGACCTGAGCCAAATGCAGACGCTAACTGACTGAGCCACCCAGGCACCCCAACTTAAAACCTTTTAATGGATTTCCATTGCACTAAGGATGCATTTCACACTCCTTGACACAGTGTCAAGTCCTTGAATAGTGTGGCCTTTGCCTATCTCTTTCAGTTCGTGGCATAACAGTTTTTCCCCAACTTACTGGTTCTAGCCACCAAGGTTTTCTTTTTGTTTTAGAAGGCTCCGAGGGCTTCCAGCTTAAGTGCCTTTGACATCACTGTTTCATGTACACTGAACATTCTTCTCCACACACTGAACAACTGGCTCCTTTTTGTCTTTACCTTTCAACCTAAGTGTTACCTTTTCAGAGGTATCTTTTCTGTTCACAGTTTCCTTCTAGGGAATTTTTTCCCCTCTCTTTCTACTCCTAATTGTTTATCTTTTTCCTTCATAAACCTTATCACAATTTGTAATTGTGTATTATTTGCTGACTTGCTTATTATGTTATAGATTGTAAGCTCTATAATGGCCAGGAATTTGTCTTGTGGACCCAGTACCCAGAACAATGCCTGTGACTTATAATTAACTGAATGTTGGCTTAATGAATGAAATGTATGGATGCGTTAATGAATGAATGAATAGAGTAGGAGGAATGAGATAGCTTGACCTCACAGGATTATTGAGGGGATGACACAGGAAATGGACACAAAAATGTTTGAAAAGCAAAAGACTTGTACACTTATTAAGCATTTATGTTAAACTTGCTGTACACTGCATTATTTCATTGCTTCATATTTTAATTTGCTTTTGTGCTACAGGTAAAAATTTAGAACTTTTTACAATTAGATTTTCTTGCCACTCTTGCTAAGCAGCAGCCTATTGATATGCCATGGTTAGTTAATTGAAACAGATTTCTTTATGAAAGAAGAATCAAATCTGATAATTTTGGGGGTGGTTTGTGTATTTATGTGTGTGTGCACAGTAATGCATACTAGTGAGATGAATAGGACTTAAAGAGAAATGTGATATACTTTTTCTTTCTGTTCATGGAGTACTGCTTTAACTTAATTGAATTGGTTATCTTTAGACAGTGAGTCTGATTTTGAGAACTACTGGGTCTTCATGCCAAGTAATTTTTGATAGCATTACTGTTTCCTCTGGCTTCTCTTTCTTCAGTCAGTTCACTTTTTTTTGGTCTAGTTTTCTTTTACTTTCAAATTTCACATCAGAGACCACTCAGTGTAGTGCTTATATAGAGTAGCTAGCGGCAATTCAATTTTCTCACTCTTCTATAACTATTGTTTGTCCTCCTGTGTTCCATAAACTTTGAAATCTTGAAAATGTCTTACCTGAACAGTGTAATTTTATGCATGGTGTCAGAATTAGGGGGAAAACCCTAATAAAAGTAGAAAGTAACTTCAGTATGCTAAAAATAAGCTCCAATTTATTATGATTGATGAATTCCAGACTCCTGCTACTACTGATTTACACTGTAGCCTAAATTAGACCTCATCTATGGGAAAAAACATTAGAATTATGGCAATCCAGACAGTAAGATTTTATAAGACTATGAGTGATTAAAAATATATAGCTTATTAAGGATATATCTCCTATACCTATAAGGTCAATTGCATGAGGTTTTTTGACAAAGGCATAATGAACTACAAAACACTTATGATTTGTTTTAATTATAACATTTCTCTCTGTAGCCCAACAACATACAGAATTTACAATAATGCCACTAAGCCTATTCAGTCATCCAACAGACATATATTAATTACCTGTTATATATAGAGCACTTTTCTAGGAAAGTAGTGTAGTGAAGTGTTTGAAAACACTGACTTTGGAGTCACAGTTCAGAGGCCTCTTACCTGTGAACTTGGGCGGTAAGTAACCTAATCTTTATGTAATTTTATTTGCTCACCTATGTGATAAGTTTTATGAAAAGGTTAAGATGGACATAAAATATTTTCTTCACATTGATATAATTAAATTATGTAAAACTCTTAACCTAGATCCTGGTACTTGATAAGTACTTGATAAATGATAACTTTTTTAAGTCTAATTCCTTTTCTTATTCCTATTTTTAGAATAAATATGATTACTTTATAGAAAGATTATATTTCATAATAAGGTCATAATTATAAAATTTAAATTAAAGAATCTTATAGATAAAAAGATGTATTGAGAAGATGCATAAGACATGGTACTTGATAGTGATTTAAGTGATATCACTTAATATTTTGCAAGGTGGCCATTTTACTGTTGGCTCTTTTATTGAACCCAAACCTGCCATTCTATAAAGTGTATCCATTTGTCCTTGTTATATTGTCTACACAAACACAGTTTATTCCCAGTCCATGAAGGCCTGCATAGCATGGCATGGCCATGGAACTACATGTTGTCTACATAGCCAGAGCAAAGGTTGCAAGTTGTACAGATTGCCAAGAAGGGACAGGTAGGAGCCAGATTATAGACAACTTTGTATCATTTACTATAAATGGCAGAAATTAAGAGGAAAATGCATCAAGCTAAATTTGGCAACTTGTGTAATGCTATGGCATCTTTGATTGGGCAGTCTTGGAATCACTGCCCAACTTTAAGCACTGTGCCTATAATTGGTGTGATCTTGGCATCATGGCACATATAGAATAAATGCAGAGAATTTTGCCATGTCCTCCATCTAAATTTATCCCTTTGCATGAAAGTTTGAAAAAACTGTAGGCCTGGGCTACTAAAATTGAACATGTATTTCTGCCTAGAGACATAACATGTATTGTTTGGGAATACTATGATAGCATAGTATTTTTTGCTTTTCTCAGAGTAGGAGCAGGGCGAGTGTAGTTCACTCTGTTAACAAATGATAACTCGGCAAGTACCTACAGATACTCCATTGGGTGTCCACTGTGTTACAAATAAATTTATGATCTAATGGGAGGCAAAACACAAACATACAAAAAAATAAAGAATAATTATAGGCAATAAATGTAAAGTTATAAAGAAAAAACACTGACAGTTTTTCTGCAGATATTCAGAGAAGGAAAAAACAGTTCCTAGCATCATCAATGCCCTTGAGATAGTATCTAGGAGTTTCTATATTCCTAAGACTAATTTTAGAAGGCCATAACTAAAAAGACTTGCATGGGATGATGGAATGCTTTCTTGAGTTAGGATGATGTTATGGATTGATGGCAGCCCAAGTAAGGTGCAAAACAGCCCAAGAGTAAGGCTGAAAATGCCACCATATATTTCTCAGTAAGACAGTGGACAATGCTGTCATCTTCTTCTCTCCCCACTTCAGTCTCTTAAAAATTATTTATGAGCATAATTGCGAAAAAGTAACCAACAGAATCAACAGTCAAAATTTCCTTGGGAGGCATATATGCATAGTGAGTAGTAGATAGCCTTCAAACTCTAGACCAAACTAGCAGTTCACATAGAACACATTATTTCAGCAACTCTAAAGATATTTGCATAGCTCTGAAAGTCTATTTTGGACCTTCAAGATCATATCATTTTCATCAGCTCATGTTGTTTCTCATCAATATATCCCTTACTCAGTTCAATTCAAAATATTATTGAGTCTAATAGCTATGTGCTAAGCATTGTGTCACTCACTAGAGGCACCATGGTGAACTAGTCCCTACTGTCAAGGAGTTCACATTTTTCCCATCAGGGGTGGAATAGTAGATTGTATCTCTCTTGTTCAAGGGTAATGGAAGAGACATGAATTTACTCTGACAAGGGCACCCACCATAAACTCACTCACCAGTAAACTGTCCTTGGATTAGGTGATAACCTCCTCATCTGTCAAAACCATGCTGATTGGTATCACTTTATATTTACACTCTATGTATCAAGGGAGCTCTGAGAGCCACTCTTAATCCTACTAAGTATTCCCAGCTCATTGACTCTCAAATTTGAGATGACTATTCCATACCTTCATATTCTTCAAAACTCCACACTCACTCTCAGCTAAAATTGTTGCTTTCTATTTCACTGAGAAAGTAGGAGGAACCAGAAAAGAACATTCATAACTCCTACCTCCACACACTCTGACCTGCCTGCACCTGTACCCACATATTTTGATTTCCCTTCTAGTACCCCACTTGAGGCCACTTTCTACTTCTTTTGTGCTAGATCTCATATCCTCTTTCTCACCTAAGATCGTTTCTCTGGCCATTCTCTTCTCCCTTTCCCTTCTCTTCCCTCCCCTCCCCTTCCCTTCTCTCTCACTCTCCTGACCTCTCATGCATCACCAATTTTCTCCTTCATATAGATGTCCTTTAGATACTTGCTATAAATATTTAATTTTTAAAAAATCCTTTTATTCTGCATGCCCTTCCAATTGCCCCCCCCCATTTCTCTTCTTTTTATAGCAAAATCCACAGGAAATATCTATGCTCCAATTCTATATCTTTAATTCTTATCTTCCATTCTTTTTTTTAAGAGAGAGAGAGTGTGGGGCGCCTGGGTGGCTCAGTTGGTTAGGCGACTGCCTTCGGCTCAGGTCATGATCCTGGAGTCCCAGGATCGAGTCCCGCATCGGGCTCCCTGCTCAGCAGGGAGTCTGCTTCTCCCTCTGACCCTCCCCCCTCTCATGTGCTCTGTCTCTCATTCTCTCTCTCTCAAATAAATAAATAAAATCTTTAAAAAAAAAAAAGAGAGAGAGAGAGAGTGTGGGGGGAGGCAGTGCAGAGAGAGAGGGAGAGAGAGAATGCTAAGCAGGCTCCATGCTCAGTGTGGCCCAAAACAGTGCTTGATCTCACAACCCTGAGATCATGACATGAGCCAAAATCAAGAGTTGGACACTTAACTGACTGAGCCACCCAGGTACCCCTCCTGTCTTCCATTCTTATTTGAACCTGTTTTATTCAGGATTTTGTTTCTTATTCATTGCCAAATCACTCTTGACAAGGTCGCCAAATATTTCCATGATGACAAGTCTAATGGATGAATTCTTAATTCTCATCTTAACCTACCCCTGTTAAATACTCCATTCTCTTTGAAAACTTTCTTCATTTGGTTTTGAAGCATTTCTTTCTCTTTCCTGGTTCTACTCCAACAAAAGTTATTGTGGCTCTGTATTTCTTTATATGTGATCATTCTGTAGATGATTTTACCCAGTCTCTTGGCTTTATATTCAATCTATAAACTGATAAGGCCCAAATTTATGTTTCTAATTCAGAGTGCTTGCTTGATAACCAGATTTATATATTCAATAGCCTACTGAATGTCTCCACTTGCCTATTAGAGGCATTTCAAACATGTCCAAACCTGTGTTCAAACATGTGTACCTATTAGAGGCATTTCAAACATGTCCGAACCTGAACTCTTGTGTTTCCTATCAAACCTATTTTTCTCAGTCTTCCCAGTCTTAGTAAATGGAAACTTGGTCTTTCTAATTGCCTAGGCCAAAAATATTGAAGTTGCTCTTGACTTCTGTCTTTCTTTTACCCTGCATGTCAGTAAATCCTGATGGCTTTACCTTAGAAATATGTCTAGAATCTGAGTGTTTCTTACCACTTCCACTGCTTTCACATTGGTCCCAGCCATTATCTTCTATATTACTGTAATGGCCTTCTAACTTGTCTCCCGGCTTTTGCTCTTGTCCTCAACAACCTATTCTCCTATAAAAGGGCAGGTCAGATTATGTCACTCCTCTGTAACTCCTTTCCTGAACTCTGATCTCACTGAAAGCCAAAGCTAAAATCTTTATGGGTGTTTATATAGCCCAGTTTGTACCCCTTCTACATCTTCTACTACTTTCCCTTTTCCTTCACTCCATTCCAATTACATGGTCCACCTTGAACCTTCCAAGCATGTTCCCACCTTAAAGCCTTTACATTGCTTTTTCCTTGACTGGGATGTTCTTCCTCCAGCTATCCACATGGCTCATTCCCTGGCTGTCTTCTGATCAAATTACACCTTATTAGGCCTTCCTTAGTGACCTTATATGGCACCCCTCCACACACATAAACACACATACTCCCAGCAATTTTTAGCTTGCTTCCTTTTTCTCAATAACACCACTAACAGTAACTTATCTATTTATTAACTCTTTCTCACAATGAAGTACACTCTATGAGGGCAGGGATTTGATTCACAATTTTGCACAGTTTTAACCCTGGTCATAGAACTGTACTTCACTCATACTAGGTGTTCAATAGATGCTTGTTGAATGAGTGAATATATAAAATAAATATAGTAGTACCTGCACTGTAGTTGTAGTGAGGATAAAATAATACACTTTATATTAGCCCACTTAAAAAAAAAACCTATAGGATTATAATGTGCTGGCTTTTATTGCTTCTTAAATTCTACATGATTTTAACATGCTGTAAAATAATTCTCATAAACAGTCCAAAATGGCTTTGTAGAAATCAGAGATGGCATGTTTCATCATACAAAATGGAGAATATCCCTCTAAATAGAAATAGAAACTGCAGGCCAAGAACTGGTGTACATATATAAGGCAGGAAAAAAAGAACTGTTGGATTTTTTCATTTTTTTAACATATTCCCCACACAGAGATAAAAATAGTGTCAGCTTTGAACTTGAAGGATGACATTATATGTGCAGCAGCACATTTTTCATTTTTATGTATAATTTTTGACAATTATGATGTTAAATGTATTTTTAACCTATAGATTTGCATTAATATTGAGTGAGGTTTTAACTTTCCATTCAGTGGCATTTAAATTTTTACTTTTAACTGTGCAACTGATGTCCTTTAAGTTCGGACAGAGAAGGTAGAGGGAAAAAAACACACAAAAAATTAGAAAATAGGCATTTTGAAATTTTACTGCCAAATGGCTCCATTAGTATAGGCTTTTTAAGCAATATTTTGGTCCACATTTATTCCTAGCACCCTGTTAATTCATATGTATCCCAGATGAAATATTACCCTCCTATGAGAAGTCTTCCTTGTCACTCTGCCCCAGAGATAGGTCCAGGAGCTCTTTTTCCCAACCCCTAATTCTAAACTACTGCACTGTTTTCATACTATCATTATGATAAACATATTGATTATATTTTTGTAAAGACAAAGTTTCTTATATGTTCATTTATTCAGTCAACAGATTTTGAGTTGCCAAATCTATTCCAAGCATTGTCCTGGGGCTGTGTGTGCAAAGATGTATGAGACATGGTTTTGATAGTTTTACTTCATCATTAGACTGGGAGTGTTTTGAAGTTCAATCACTGAGGTTCTTATCTTTCTTCGCCTAGTGATTAGCACAACATTAATAAATATTTGTAGAATGAATGGAGGAGTCTCCTGGTTAGAGCAGGGAGTTCCTGAGGACAGGGTCATCTCTGTGTCTATAGTGCTTAATGCAATGCCTTGTACATAATGAAAGCTCAGCAGATGTTATATAGAAAGTAAATAATGAGCAGTCAAAGGGGCATCCTCCATCTTGGTGTCTGAGACAGGCCAACATTAAAGTAAGTGCCTGAGTACAGAATCTATGAACCTCCTTGGCTCAAATGAGACTTTTAATTAGTGCTTCTCTGGAGACACTTTTCTGTACATGCATATGTCTAGTAACTAGCAGAGGAATATTCTAGATTGATTAGGTGAGTGTGCTAGGATATGACTAGTAACCAAGAGAGTGCTGAGCCTCAATGAGGAAGGACCACATTCGGAGGTTGATGCTTTAAGACAATTGTTTGGCAGGCCTTGATTACATGCCTATGACACATGAAATCACTCTTAAAATTTGGGATAGGTTTAGTGCTTACCTTCTCAAAACATTTCAGGCATGTCACCTTTAGGTGGGTGAAGAAAGTTTGGAAAGTTAATTGGCTATTTCCTGACTGAAGTCTGAAAATTGAGCTCATCAGGAAGTAGTTCCCAGCATCCATTTTCAGATATCAGTAATTTTTTTAAAAAGATTTTCTTTATTTATTTGTCAGAGAGAGAGAGAGCAAGCAAGCACAAGCATGGGGAGAGGCAGGCAGAAGGAGAAGCAGGCCTCCTGCTGAGCAAGGAGCCTGATGTGGGACTCGATCCCAGGACCCTGGATCATGACCTGAGCTGAAGGCAGATGCTTAACCGACTGAGCACCCAGGCATCCCCAGATATAAGTAATTCTTAATTAAAACTGTTTTGATCTCGTATGGTACATTTAATCAAGTTTCCTGACTAGTCAGCCCAGACAAACCCATGTTGTCTCTGACCAGAGTTAGGAAAAATACTATGATTCCTTTGTATGTTTAATGGAGTCCCTAAATCTTTGCAAGACTGCTGAGCTCTTTGAGATCCAGGATATACCATATTTATCAGTGTATCTCCAGCTATACTATACGTTCTGACACATGGAAAATAGTCATTGCTAATTTGATGATATATTGACCAACAGGTCAAATATATAAATGAATGAATTTATTTACTTGAAGACTTGAGATCGCCAGAGGAAGGGTACTCTAAATAAAATTACTAAGTAATATGGTAAGGGTCGTTGCTGTTCCTGTATACCCCTTGATATAATATTCATTTCACAACTAACGCATGGATACACCCTCTTTATAATATTAATGCATTATAATATTAATGCATTACACCCTCTTTATAATATTAATGCATTACAGCCAATGCCCATTGGCTAGAACACCTAATTAGTTTCATTCCCAGAAATTACCACTGTTACCAGTTTGGTATGTGTTCTTCCAGACCTTGGCTTTTGCACATTAGCATATGTATAATTATGAGAAAATATATAGTACAGTTGTGTGTGTGTACGTTTAACTTGTTAAAATAATGGCATATTCTATTGGTTTTTTGTTTTGAAATTTGCTTTCTTCACTCAATAATATGTTTTAAGATCTTTCCATGTAGGCATAGTTGGATTTACTACATTATTTCTGACTGCATATATGTTATTCCAAGTAGCACATCATACCACATTTTACCCATTTCCTATTTAAAGATATAGATTGCTTTTAAGTTTTCAAAGATTTAAGTAAGGAATGATGCAGGCAACCCCTTTGGGTCCCCTCCCTCCTTGGGAGCTTTGTTCCATCACTTTGCTATCACTCAGTAAACTTTGCTTTGCTGCCCCCTCCCCAAAGGAATGATGCAACGAACATTTTTAGACACACATCCTTATGTATGTTGATTAGTCTTTTTATACCTAGTCTTTTATACCTGTCATTCCCTTTCTAGTTCTAATTTAAGAAAACAGTAGGAAGGAGGGCATGGCGACCTCAATTAGGTTCATTTAGGCTTAATCTAATCTCAATTAGGTCTTCCTTTCAGAGAACATTTCTCTCTAGGTTTATTTTTTCCTTCATTTACCAATCAAATTCAAATTAAGCACATACTATATGTCAAGCATATATTGGGCCTGGGGATATACTAAGGAACAATCATGGTTTCTTGTTTATGAAGCTTAGTTACAGGGAAACATCTGCCAGTGGCTCAAACCCCAATATTCCTGATAGCATTTCTCATTGTAGTATTGCTAACTTTTGTAAACTTGATTTTTTTTTTTTTTACTTTTTTCCAAGAGAGGTCTCAATGCCCAATATTCTTTTACCATTAGTAGAATTGCCCTTCTTTTGTTTGTGGCCCAAGTTTGTTCAGATATATGTATGTAGAGATGAATCCTTTTTTTTTTTAAGATTTTATTTATTCGAAAGAGAGAGGGAGAGGGAGAGAGAATCTGAAGCAGACTCCACACTGAGCACAGAGGCTGATGTGGGGCTTGATGCCACAACCATGAGATCATGACCTGAGCCAAAAGGAAGAGTCAGATGCTTAACCAACTGAGCCCCCCAGGCATCCCTGTAGAGGTGAATCCTTTGTTAGAAGCTATATACCCAGCTATTGTGAATCAACAAAATAAAAGGAGGAGTAGTTAATTATGTCTTGATTCTACCCTGTGTCCTTACAAGATCACTTTCCTCCTTGCTAATCATGCATAAGGTAGGTCATTACCTCCTGATTGTAGGCTCCTGCTAATGTACTGGAAGAATGAAATGTGGGCTGTGTAAGGCTTAGTAGTGAAAACATGCTTGAGAATTTGTAGAGAAAAGGCTCAACCCCAAAGGGACTCAAAGATCTTCCTAGAACTTCAGAGGGAATATTCTGTGCCAGAAAGATTTAATCTAACATTTAGTTCCACTAATGTTTATTGGGTGCCATCTTGTATAACAGAATATGGCAAGAAGCTACAACTCAAACCAGATTTACAAGTGGTGTTAATGAGAGGCAGAAAGCAGATCCAAACAGATATGAAGACAACAAGAACAGAATATCCACTATCACCATTTATTACCAGGAACTCTGATAAAGAGTTTTATTGCATTTACCTCTATAATCTTTACAGTAACCTTGTAAGGTGGATATTGATATTTCAATTTTACAGATGAGAAAAATGACCTTGAGAAAGGTTAAGAACTTGTTAAAGGATATATAGCTACTAAATGGCTAAGAGGGGCTTTTAACGCAGGTTTCTGTGGTTCCGTTGCCAGGCTTCTTCCTCTGGGTCGTTGCCAGTCAAACTGAAAATCCACTATTGGTGCCACTACCAGAGAGAAGACTGGGGGCTCCTTGGAGTCACCTGGCAGACAATTTCTTGTTTTCATAGTACAGGGTCTTCCTAAGTCTCTGACCCCACAGAGGATGTGGAAGAAGGGATTTAGGGGCCCGTTTGTAGTCTTCATGAATATATCAGTTCTTAATCTATCCTATGTTAATATCGCAAAGGGAAAAAAATCACTTTTTGAATTTAGAAACGTATATGTTTACTTGATATGTCTATGATAAAATTTGTTCTTTTGGCTACCTTCACTCCTCATGCATCTGTCAGAAGAATACAAATGTTAGTATCTATAAATATTTTTGTTGCCATTCCAAAAGAAAAAAAGGCTCAAATTCTTGACACTAATCTGAAATGAATGTTCTCATTTTGCATGCATTAGGTTGTTGATTGTCTTATGTGCCCTGATGGGACATGAGACTTTTGTGACCCATCATCCAGAATATCTATAGATGGCTATCAAATGATGAAATGTCATATATATGAATGACTGATCAATTTTCTTAAATTTTCGGTGGTGCTTACTGGTATGATGTTAAGGAAAACCACTGGCAATATTTAGACTTTGATTTTTGCAACAGAGTGTATTTGTTAAAAGCATGGGCTTTGGGATCACACAAACTTAGGTTTGTATTCTGTCTCTTCCATGAGCTCTGTGATTTAGCACAAATAACATAACCTCTCCAAATCTTTTTTTAATAAAAATTTTATTTATTTATTTGAGAGAGAGAGAGTGAGAGAGAGAGAGCACAAGAGGGGAGAGCATCAGGGGAGAAGAAGACTCCCCGCTGAGCAGGGAGCCCAATGCAGGACTCGATCCCCGGACTCCAGGATCATGAACTGAGCCAAAGGCAGACACTTAACCTACAGAGCCATGCAGGTGCTCCAACCTCTCCAAGTCTTAAATTCCTCATTGCAAAATGTGATGATAGTAAAATCTATATCATAGACTGTTGTGAGGATTAAATGAGGTAATGCATTTAGAGCCCTTGGCAAGAAGTGTATGCTCAATACATGTTAGCTATTATTACCATTACTTAAGAAATTAACTAAAGGGGGGCGCTTGGATGGCTCAGTCATTAAACATCTGCCTTCGGCTCACGTCATGATCCTGGGGTCCTGGAATTGAGCCCTGGGTCGGGCTCCCTGCTTGCCGGGAAGCCTGTTTCTCCCTCTCCCACTCCCCCTGCTTGTGTTCCTGCTCTTGCTTTCTCTCTCTCTGTCAAATAAATAAAATCTTAAAAAAAAAAAAGAAATTAACTAAAGGTTAGTGTTTCTCAAAATACAGTTGCTAGAATACCTGCATCAGGATCACCTAGAATGTTTGCTTAAAATATTAGGTTCCTGGATTCCAGTCAGATCTCCTGATTCAGAATTTCTTTAGCGGGAATGGTGAGCATAGAATTTGCACAATAGCACTCATTCATAGAGCTCACACACACTAAAGTTTGAGAACCACCACCTCAGAAAGAGTGTGTGTGTGTGTGGGGGGGGGGGTGTTGCTTTATGCTCTGGTTCAGCCACATTTATGACTAACTGCCATATTCCAGGACCTGCCTTAGGCAAAAGGGAAGTGAATAAGACAGTCCACTTTCAAAATCAGAATGCAAAAACTCTTGTTTTTGTACCAGGTACACTTGCTACTCTGAGAACAATGAACTGAAGAGAGAAGGAAGATAATTCTGTATTTATGCTATATTGGAAATTTTATTGGAAATCCACAAATCCTCACATACCCATCTTTCAGTGATATAGGGATGCTAAGGTTAAATGCCTCCCCATTTCTTTTTTGTTCTTGCATGAATGATCTGTATGGAGAGGTAATTTTCATCTGCTTGGTGGATTGCAAAAAATCAAGGGAGGATGATTTTTCCTTCTTTTTAGAAATGCATTTTTAGAGAAATGTTTTCCATTTCTGTATGAAGGAGACTGATGTAGGATAGTTAAAACAACTCTTTGGCTTTAAGGCTTAGTCCAGTCTATTCCAATTATAGGAATCTCCAGAATTTCAATTGCCTTTGAAACTGGACTTTAAGGCATGTTTCTTCCCTAAGAGTGCATGATTTTTTCAAGTTTACAAAGATCAGTTTGAGTTTTTTTCCTTTAGTGGAGAAAGAGTAAATTTTTTTGTACTGACATATAATGCAGTTTTATAATTTATAACAATCATTTGGCATGTCCATGGATGTCATCAATGAAGGGTTTATGCATTTTCAGAGAAGGCAAGGTTCAGAATTCATATAAACAAGATGCATCTAATTGTTTTTTTTAAGTTTTTATTTAAATTCCAGTTAGTTAACATATAGTGTAATACTAGTTTCAGATGTAAAATATAGTCATTCAACAATTCCATACAACACACAGTGCTCATCACAAGTGCACTCCTTAATCCCCACTACCTGTTTCACCCATCCCCTACCACCTCCCCTCTGGCAACTATCAGTTAGTTCTCTAGAGTTAAGAGTCTGTTTCTTGGTTTTTCTCTTGCTCTTTTTTTCCTTTGCTCATTTGTTTTGTTTCTTAAATTCCACATATGAGTGAAATCATATGGTATTTATCTTTCTCTGACTGCCATATTTCACTTAACTTCATAATCTTTAGCTCCATCCAAGTCATTGCAAATGGCAATATTTCATTCTTTTTTTTAAATTTTTAAAAATTTTATTATGTTATGTTAATCACTGTACATTACATCGTTAGTTTTTGATGTAGTGTTCCATGATTCGTTGTTTGTGTATAACACCCAGTGCTCCATGCAATATGTGCCCTCTTTAATACCCATCACCAGGCTAACATGTCCGCCCACCCCCCACCCCTATAGAAACCTCAGTTTGTTTCTCAGAGTCCATAGTCCCTCATGGTTCGTCTCCCCCTCTGATTTCCCCCACTTCATTTTCCCTTCCTACTATCCTTTTTTTTTTTTTTTTTAACATATAATGTATTATTTGTTTCAGAGGTACAGGTCTGTGATTCATCAGTCTTACACAATTCACAGTGCTCACCATAGTACATACCCTCCCCAATGTCTATCACCCAGCTGCTATAAACATTGGGGTGCACGTACACCTTTGGATCACTACATTTGTATCTTTGGGGTAAATACCCAGTAGTGCAATTGCTGGATTGTAGGGTAGCTCTATTTTCAACTTTTTGAGGAACCTCCATACTGTTTTCCAGAGTGGCTGCACCAGCTTCCATTACTACCAACATTGTAGGAGGGTTCCCTTTTCTCCGCATCCCCGCCAACATCTGTCGTTTCCTGACTTGTTAATTTTAGCCATTCTGACTGGTGTGAGGTGGTATCTCATTGAGGTTTTGATTTGGTGGCCTGATGCTGATCGATGTTGAGCACTTTTTCATGTGTCTGTTGGCCATTTGGATGCCTTCTTTGGAAAAATGTCTGTTCATGTCTTCTGCCCATTTCTTGATTGGATTATTTGTTCTTTGGGTGTTGAGTTTGAGAAGTTCATTATAGATTTTGGATACTAGCCCTTTATCTGATGTCATTGCAAATATCTTCTCCCATTCTGTCAGTTGTCTTTTGGTTTTGTTGACTGTTTTCTTTGCTGTGCAAAAGCTTTTTATCTTGATGAAGTCCCAATAGTTCATTTTTGCCCTGGCTTCCCTTGGCTTGGGCGGTGTTTCTAGGGAGAAGTTGCTGTGGCTGAGGTCGAAGAGGTTGCTGCCTGTGTTCTCCTCTAGGATTTTGATGGACTCCTGTCTCATATTTAAGTCTTTCATTCATTTTGAGTCTATTTTTGAGTGTGGTGTAAGGAAATGGCCCACTTTCATTCTTCTGCATGTGGCTGTCCAATTTTCCCAACACCATTTGTTGAAGAGACTGTCTTTTTGCCATTGGATATTCTTCCCTGCTTTGTTGAAGATTAGTTGACCATAGAGTTGAGGGTCCCTTTCTGGGCTCTCTCTTCTGTTCCATTGATCTATGTGTCTGTTTTTGTGCCAGTACCATACTGTCTTGATGATTACTGCTTTGTACTAGAGCTTGAAGTCCGGAATTGTGATGCCGCCAGCTTTGCTTTCCTTTTTCAGCATTCCTCTGGCTATGCGGGGTCTTTTCTGGTTCCATACAAATTTTACGATTATTTGTTCCATTTCTTTAAAAAAAGTGGGTGGTATTTTGATAGGGATAGCATCAAATGTGTAGATTGCTCTAGGTAGCATTGACATCTTCACAATATTTGTTCTAACAATCCACGAGCTTGGAACGTTTTTCCATTTCTTTGTGTCTTCCTCCATTTCTTTCATGAGTATTTTATAGTTTCCTGAGTACAGATTCTTTGCCTCTTTGGTTAGATTTATTCCTAGGTATCTTATGGTTTTGGGTGCAATTGTAAATGGGATTGACTCCTTAATTTCTCTTTCTTCTGTCTTCTTGTTGGTGTATAGGAATGCCACTGATTTCTGTGCATGGATTTTATATCCTGCCACTTTACTGAATTCCTGTATGAGTTCTAGCAGTTTTGGGGTGGAGTCTTTTGGGTTTTCCACATAAAGTATCATATCATCTGCAAAGAGTGAAAGTTTGACTTCTTTGCCGATCTGGATGCCTTTTATTTCTTTTTGTTGTCTGATTGCTGTGGCTAGGAATATAGTACTATGTTGAATAGCAGTGGTGATAGTGGACATCCCTGCAGTGTTCCTGACCTTAGGGGGAAAGCTCTCAGTTTTTTCCCATTGAGAATAATATTGGCTGTGGGTTTTTCATAGATGGCTTTTATGATATTGAGGTATGTACCCTCTATCCCTATCCTCTGAAGAGTTTTGATCAAGAAAGGATGCTGTACTTTGTCAAATGCTTTTTCTGCATCTATTGAGAGGATCATATGGTTCTTGTTCTTTTTTTTATTAATGTATTGTATCACATTGATTGATTTGCAGGTGTTGAACCAACCTTGCAGCCCAAGAATAAATCCCACTCTGTCGTGGTGAATAATCCTTTTAATGTACTATTGGATTCTATTGGCTAGTATTTTGGTGAGAATTTTTGCATCTGTGTTCATTCGGGATATTCGTCTGTATTTCTCATTTTGATGGGGTCTTTGTCTGGTTTGGGATCAAGCTAACACTGGCCTCATAAAATGAGCTTTGAAGTTTCCCTTCCTTTTCCATTTTTTGGAACAGTCTCAGAAGAATAGGTATGAATTCTTGAAATGTTTGGTAGCATTCCCCTGGGAAGCCATCTGGCCCTGGGCTTTTGTTTGTTGGGAGATTTTTAATGACTGCTTCAATTTCCTAGTGGTTATGGGTCTGTTCAGGTTTTTTTTTTCTTCCTGGTAGAGTTTTGGTAGTTGATACATCTCTAGGAGTGCATCCATTTCTTCCAGATTGTCTAATTTGCTGGCATAGGGTTGCTCATAATATGTTCTTATAATTGTTTATATTTCTTTGGTGTTGGTTGTGATCTCTCCTCTTTCATTCATGATTTTATTTGGGTCATTTCTCTTTTCTTTTTGATAAGTCTGGCCAGGGGTTTATCAATCTTGTTAATTCTTTCAAAGACCCAGCTCCTAGTTTCGTTGATCTCTTCTACTGTTCTTTTGGTTTCTCTTTCATTGATTTCTGCTCTATCTTTATTATTTCTCTTCTCTCGCTGGGTTTAGCCTTTATTTGCTGTTCTTTCTCCAGCTCCTGTAGGTGTAGGATTAGGTTGTGTATTTGAGACCTTTTTTGTTTTTTGAGAAAGGCTTGTATTGCTATATACTTTCCTCTTAGGACTGCCTTTGCTGCATCCCAAAGATTTTGAACAGTTGTATTTTCATTTTCATTGTTTTCCATGTATTGTTTTTAATTCCTCTTTAATTTCCTGGTTGACCCATTCATTCCTTAGTAGGATGCTCTTTAACCTCCATGTATTTGAGATCTTTCCGACTTTCCTCTTGTGACTGAGTTCTAGTTTCAAAGCATTGTGGTCTGAAAATATGTAGGGAATGATTCCTGTCTTTTGGTACTGGTTGAAACCTGATTTGTGACCTAGGATATGATCTATTCTGGAGAATATTCCATGGGCACTAGAGAAGAAAGTGTATTCTGTTGTTTTGGGATGGAATGTTCTGAATATATCTGTGAAGTCCATTTGGTCCAGTGTGTCATTTAAGTCTTTATTTCCTTGTTGATCTTTTGCTTAGATGATCTGTCCATTTCAGTGAGTCCCCTACTATATTGTATTATTGTCGATGTGTTTCTTTGCTTTTGTTATTAATTGGCTTATATAATTGGCTCTTCCCATGTGAGGGGCATGGATATTTACAATTGTTAGATCTTCTTGTTGGATAGACCCTTTAAGTAGGATATAGTGTCCTTCCTCATCTCTTATTATAGTCTTGGTTTAAAATCTAATTTTTCTAATATAAGGATTGCCACCCCAGCTTTCTTTTCATGTCCATTAGCATGGTAAATTGTTTTCCACCCCCTCACTTTCAATCTGGGGGTGTCTTTGGGTCTAAAATGAGTCTCTTGCATACAGCATATTGATGCGTCTTGTTTTTTTTTTTTATCCAATCTGATAGCCTGTGTCTTTTGATTGAGGCATTGAGCCCATTCACATTCAGGGTAACTATTGAAAGATATGAATTTAGTGCCATTGTATTGCCTGTAAGGTGACTGTTACTGCGTATTGTCTCTGTTCCTTTCTGGTCTATGTTACTTTTAGGCTCTTTCTTTGCTTAGAAGACCCCTTTCAATATTTCTTGTAGGGCTGGTTTCATGTTTGCAAATTCTTTTAGATTTTGTTTGTCCTGGAAGCTTTTTATCTCTCCTTCTATTTTCAATGACAGCCTAGCTGGATATAGTATTCTTGGCTGCATATTTTTCTCATTTAGTGGTCTGAATATATCCTGCCAGTCCTTTCTGGCTTTCCAGGTCTCTGTGGATAGTTCTGCTGCCAATCTAATATTTTTACCATTGTAGGTTACAGACCTCTTGTCCCGAGCTGCTTTCAAGATTTTCTCATGCCAGTCCTTTCTGGCCTGCAAGGTCTCTGTGGATAGGTCTGTTTCCAATCTAATGTTTCTACCATTGTAGGTTACAGACCTCTTGTCCTGAGCTGCTTTAAGGATTTTCTCTTTGTCTCTGATATTTGTAAGTTCTCCTATTAGATGTCGGGGTGTTGACCTATTTTTATAGTTTTGAGGGAGGTTCTCTGTGCCTCCTAGATTTTGATGCCTGTTTCCTTTCCCAAATTAGGGAAGTTCTCTGCTATAATTTGCTCCAATATACCTTCTGCCCCCCTCTCTCTTTCTTCTTCTTCTGGGATCCCAATTATTCTAATATTGTTTTGTCTTATGATATTGCTTATCTCTCGAATTCTGCCCTTGTGACCCAGTAGTTGTTTATTTCTCTTTTTCTCAACTTCTTTATTCTCCATTATCTGGTCTTCTATATCACTAATTCTCTCTTCTGCCTCATTTATCCTAGCCATTAGAGCCTCCATTTTTGATTGCACCTCATTAAGAGCCTTTTTGATTTTTACTTGGTTTAGATTTTAGTTCTTTTCTTTCTCCAGAAAGGGTTTCTCTGGTATCTTCCATGCTTTTTTCAAGCCCAGCTAGTATCTTTAGAATTGTCATTCTGAACTCTAGTTCTGACATCTTACTAATGTCCGTATTGATTAGGTCCGTGGCCGTCGGTACTGTCTCTTGTTCTTTTTGTTGAGATGATTTTTTCCATCTTGTCATTTTGTCCAGAGGAGAATAGATGAATGAGAGAACAAACTGCTAACAGGGTAAAAACAACCCCAGAAAAATATACACTAAACAAATCAGAAGAGACTTGAAACTAGGGGAAAAGAAAGGGAAAAAAAGAAAAAAAAAAAAAGAAGAAAAAGAATATGATCAAGTGTCATCAGGCTGGTGCATAGATCAGTGCCACACACTAGATTTTGGGTGTAGTTTGGTCTGTTAGAAGAAAGTGCCTCCCAAAATTTTAAAGAAAGAAAAGCTTTTATATGCACAAAAATAAGGGTTAATATGATGAAGGGATGGAATATGACTGTAAAGATGAAAATTATAAAAGATTTAATAAAAGGAATTGATAAGATAAGAAGTTGGTTGAAAAAAGAAAGAAGAGAAATTAAAAAAAAAGGGAGAGAATGTGATCAGGCAGGAGACTAGAACAAAGCCATACACTAGAGATTTAGGGTATATTTTGGTCTGTTAGAAGCAACTGTATCCCAAAATTTTAAAGAGAGAACAATTTATATATATATACCAAAAATAAGGTTAACTACTGTGAAGGGGTAGAATATGAAATATGAAATATTTTTCATTTTCTAAAAATGAAAAATAAAAAATATTTTTTAAAAAGGGATGGATAAGATGTTCATTGAAAAAGGGGAAAAGAAAAATTAAAAAAAATAGTAAAAGAGAATTAAAAAAAATAACTTTGAAGGACTAAAGAATCAGGGGGAAAAAGCCATGAATTCTATGTGCTGTATTCCCCTAGTGCTGGAGTTCTACCATTCTCATTGATTAGTAAACGTGGTCTTGGCTGGCTGTTCCTGCTGATTTTTGGGGGGAGGGGCCTGTTGCAGTGGTTCTCAAATGTCTTTGCCAGAGGCGGACTTGCACCGCCCTTGGCAGGGGCTGTGCTAAGTAATCTGCTGGGGTTTGCTCTCCGTAACTTTTGTTCCCTGCAAGATTTCTGTACAGCTTTGGAGGATGAAAGTGAAAATGGCGGCCTCCCAATCTCCACCCCAGAGGAGCCGAGATTTCGGGGCCCCACTCCTCAGTGCACCCCCAGAGAAAAGCAGTCAATTACTCCCATCTCCAGTGTCCTTCTGCACTCCCTGCTCACCCGGCCTGTGACCGAGCGTTTCTATCTCTGGCACATGACCCCATGTTGAGTCTCCAAACCCAACAGATTCCTGCGGTGCACTCTCACGCTGCTCCTCTGGGGGAAGAAGGGGAGTTTCCCTGAATCTGCCACTTGTTGGGTCCCTGCTGTAAGAGCAGTGGCTGGACTGTGCCGCGGATCATGGTTTATGCAGCCCCGAGCTGAGAGCCCACTCCTCGGCTCTGTCTCTGCAGCCGGCTTCCCAGCTCTGGTACCTGGGAGTTCTGCCACACTCAGGCACCCCCAGTCTTTCTGTGACCCTGAGGGTCTGTGAACACACTGTCCCAGTGAGGGTTCCACTCCCCGCTTAGCCACTGGAGCGACGTTCCTCAGAGGACCATCTTCTAAAAGTTCCGATTTTGTGTTCAGCTGCTCTATCACTTGCCAATAGCCGGCTGATGGAAGCTCCCTCCCTTTGCAGTCTAACTTCCCAAATATTGCCTCAGATTCACTTCTCTGCACGTCCTACCTTCCAGAACGTGGTCACTTTTCTGTTCAGAGAGTTGTTACTGTTCTTTTCTTTGATCTCCTGTTGAGTTCGTAGGTGTTCAGAATGGTTTGATCCCTATCTAGCTGAGTTCCTGGGACCAGACGAAATTTAGGTTTCCTACTCCTCTGCCATCTTGCTCCTTAAGTTCAAGATTTCATTCTTTTTTATGGCTGATATATATATATATATATATATATATATATATACACCACCTCTTTATCCATTCAGTAGTTGATGGGCACTTGGGCTGTTTCCATAATTTGGCTATTGTAGACAATGCTGCTATAAACATTGGGATGCATGTATTTCTTTGAATTAGTATTTTTGTATTCTTTGGGTAAATACCTAGTAGTGAAATTACTGGATTGTAGGGTCGTTCTATTTTTAACTTTTTGAGGAAACTCCATACTGTTTTTCTGAGTGGCTGTACCAGTTTGCATTCCCAGTGCATGAGGGTTCCCCTTTCTCCACGTCCTTGCCAACACCTGTTGTTTCTTGTGTTGTTGATTTTCACCATTCTGACAGGTATAAGGTGATATTTCATTGTAGTTTTGATTTGTATTTCCCTGACAATCAGTGATGTCGAGCAGCTTTTCATGTATCGTTGACTATCTGTATGTCTTCTTTAGAAAAAATGTCTCTTCCTGTCTCTGCCCATTTTTTAATTGGATGATTTGTTTTTTGGGTGTGGAGTTTTATAAGTTCTTTATATGTTTTGGATACTAACCCTTTATTGATATGTCTTTTGCAAATATCTTCTCCCATTCTGAAGGTTACCTTTTAGTTTTGTTGCTTGTTTCCTTCACTGTGCAGAAAGCTTTTTATTTTGGTGAAGTTCCATGGTTTAATTTTGTTTTTGTTTCCCTTGCTTCAGGAGGCATATCTAGAAAGAAGTTGCTATGGCTAATGTCAAAGAGGTTATTGCTTGTGTTCTCTTCTAGGATTTTGGTGGTGTCCTGCATCACAAATTTGGTCTTTAATCCATTTTGAATATATTGTTGTGTATGGTACAAGAAAGTGGTCCAGTTTCATTCTTTTTGTATGTTGCTGTCTAGTTTTCCCAACACCATTTGTTGAAGATACTGTCTTTTTCCCATTGGATATTCTTTCCGGCTTTGTCAAAGATTAATTGACCGTATAATTGTGGGTCCATTTCTGGGTTTTCTATTCTTTCTATTGATCTATGTGCCTATTTTTGTGCCCGTGCCATAATGTTTTGATCTCTATAGCTTTGTAATATAATTTTAAGTCCAGAATTGTGATGCCTTTAGCTTTTCTTTTCTTTTCCAAGGTTGCTTTGGCTATTCGGGGTCTTTTGTGGTTCCATATAAATTTTAGGATTGTTTGTTCTAGCTCTGTGAAAAATGTTGTTGGTATTTGGATAGGCATTGCATTAAATGTGTAAATTTCTTTGAGTACTATTGACATTTTAACAATATTTGTTCTTCCAATCCATGAGCATGGAATGTCTTTCCATTTCTTTGTGTCATCTTGAATTTCTTTCAGCAGTGTTTCATAGTTTTCAGAGTACAGGTCTTTCACCTCTTTGGTTAAGTTTATTCCTAGGTATCTTAGTGGTTTTGGTGCAATAGTAAATAGGATTGACTTCTTAATTCCTCTTTCTGCTGCTTCATTATTGGTGTATAGAAATGCAACAGACTTCTGTATGTTGATTTTGTATCCTGTGAATTCATTTACTGATTTCTTTTATCAATTGTAGCAGGTTTTTGGTGGAGTGTTTTCGGTTTTCAGTATAGAGTATCATGCCATCTGCAAATAGTGAAAGTTTTACTTCTCCTTTTCATATTTGAATGCCTTTTATTTATTTTTGTTGTCTGATTCCTAGGGCTAGGACTTCCAGTACTATGTTAAGTAACACTGGTGAGAGTGGACATCCCTCTCTTGTTCCTGACTATAGAAGAAAAACTCTCAGTTTTTCTACACTGAGGATGATGTTAGCTATGGGTTTTCATATCTGGTCTTTATCATATTGAGGTATGTGCACTTTGTTGAGGGTTTTTATCATGAATGGATGTTGTACTTTGTCAAATGCTACTTCTGAAGATGTATCTAATTATTATGGTGCCTATCATTTTGTCACTGTCAAATAAGAGTTAATATTCATTTACCATGTTATTATCTATAAATGGATTTTCCACACACCACATTTGGTCATCAAAATAGTTCTTTTTACTGATTCAAAGTCAAGTTTGCCTTACCTTTGGGACATTTTGCCTCACCTGTCTTGGAGTCAACCTGTGAAACCAGGATAATCCCCACTCCAGTGTCTGTAATTCTACTAATGGGCAGTTCTTCTATTATATACCCATCTTGGGCTGCCATGGACTGACCAGTAAGGTTTTGTGTC
Source organism: Neomonachus schauinslandi (assembly GCF_002201575.2). NCBI lineage: Eukaryota > Metazoa > Chordata > Mammalia > Carnivora > Phocidae > Neomonachus > Neomonachus schauinslandi. The sequence goes on along the minus strand of NC_058413.1, from coordinate 64,530,702 downwards.
CAAGTCTGTAAACCTGGTACTAGAAGAGATGAAGATACAAATAGAGCAGACTTAATAGCTAATGTGCTAGTGTTTGAGAGCTTGATATAGTTTAACTCATTTAATATTTAAAATAACTCTATTCATTATTATGACCATTTTACAAATGAAGAAACAGAGTCAGAGGGTACAGGCAATTTTCTTATGATCACAGAGAAAAACAAAAACAAAAACAAAAAACTGATAGTGCTAGGATATGATCTCAGATAGACTGGCTCCAGGGTCCATGTTCTAAACTGTTATTTGTAGTCCTCTCCAAATTGGTTTTGATTAGGAAGACAATGTCACAGGAGCCTAAATACCAACATGAATGTAAGAAATGGTAACCCTGTTAGAAATTTCACAAAGCAAAACCATAAGTGTTGTGGGAATTTAGAACAGGGAAAATAGCTTGGGCTAAACCAGTCATAGTAGGAGTTGTAGAAGAAGTGGGAGAGGATTTGTTCCCTGAAAGGTGAACAGTGAGTGATTATATATAGCACAGTAGAGTGCAGTGAAGGAGCACTGTCTTTGTAGTAAAACAGACCCCTACACATAGCTATGGGACCTTTGGCAAATAGCCTCTATTTTCTTATCTACAAAATATTAATAATTGTACCTATCCCACAGGTCTTATTTTTAAATGGAAAGATTTGTGGGATGCTGGAGAATAACAGGCACAAAAATTAGGAAAGCAGAAATGCTTATGGAATAATTTGAGAGGGATCTAATCATCTATCTAGTGGAAGAGAGAGGATCTGTATGGCAATAATGACAGATTTAAGAATGTGGTTTGGAATGAATCATGGAACACTACATCTAAAACTAATGATGTAATATATGGTGATTAACATAACAATAAAAAATAAAAAAAAAGAATGTGGTTTGGGATCACAGTAGTAGAAATCTTTTGATGAATGTACTGCTTAAGATTTTAGGGATTGGTGGATATCTTTCTTAAACTTACTACCTGGAAAACCTGGGCACATTACATAACTTTCTGTGCCTCAGTTTTCTGATTTATAAAATTAGGACTAAGTAAAATGAAATATGTAAAAATTTAAGCCTAGTTTGTGATACATACTTAATGATCAATTAATGCTACATATTAATATCACTACCAGTTAGTAGTATTCAACAGGAAAAATATCTATCATCTATCTATCTATCTATCATCTATCATCTATCTATCTATCATCTATCATCTATCTATCTTCTATATATCATCTATCAATCTATCCATCCATCCATCCAACCATCCATCCATCCATGGGTGTTAAATAATAAAAATGTTGTTTTTGAATGAACTGCTATCATTCTACAAGAAACCATGGCTGAAGATAGACACGAAGACAGATATTATAAGTGATAATCAAGTTATAATTATGAATGGATTCTTACTAATCAATCAAAATACTTAACTTTTTAACAGTCTCAAAAGAAAAATGATAGTTACATTTTTGCTGAGTTCTATGATAATAGTGCATTGCTGTTTAGGTACCATATTTTCAAAGAGTGACAAGTGACAAATTGGTGTATATCCTGGAGACTGATGACTAGAAAATGGGAACTAGGTCCCATGAGGAAAAAGGAGCCACAGAATGAATGTGGGTTTTTATTCTGGAGAAGATATAAGAGTGCATTTATGGCTGTCATGTGGAAGAGGAGGTAGATTTATTCTGCATGTTCTAGAGGACAAAAGGATAAAATAAACTGGTGTGTTTTCAGTATGAATACAACTTCTTTAATAAATTGTGAGCTCTGCTTAACTGCTTACATTCTAGGAGGTTTGAGATGTATACCTCTTAAAATACTGGAGAGAGGAGTCTCACTTTGTGGATAGGACTGAGTGATTTTTAAGACCCCTATAAAATGTAAATATTATGACCAGTCTGGCTTTTAGGCTTACTGCATAGAACAGAGTGAGGGAGAGAGAATTCCTAAACTCACTAAACTAGTTTTTGAATAAGAAGGAGAAAGTGGGAGAACGATATTCATTTTCAGTTGAGACACAGTGACTGGAGTGATTTCATTGAGCCAGGAGGAGAAAAATGATGAGGAAATGCATGGAGAACCAGAGGGTATTCATGAACACTTTCAGAAATTAAAAAAGGCAGTGATTGGGAGGGAAGAGGCATTATTCATAAACATGACTTGGTGAAAACTTTATCCCAGGTTGTTGCCCGGTGACAGCATAAGTGGGAGTCAGGATAAGGCTATTCTGTCATGAAGCTAGTAGAAAGGGGAATATCCAGATGAATTTCATCATAGGATACCACTGTTCCTAATTCGGAGACAACCTGTGTTAAAGATAGCATAACAAGGTAAAGAACCGCCCCCTGCCCATCCCACCTAATTTATTCAATAACTACCAAAATGCCAAACATTACATGCTAGATTCTCTTTCTCTCTCACTCTATGTATAGATACACATGTACCTATATATACATATGTTAATTTGTGTATATATGTTTGTTTATGTGTATATATGTATGTGTGAGTATATGTATATCAGTTTATTTAATCCTAATATAAATTTTGAGAGGAAAATATTGCCTGTATTTTACAGATTAGGAAACTAAAGCTCTCTAACATAGTCATTTGCTCAGATTCTCATAAGCTAATAAGTAGTTGCTAATGGTATCCGGATGTCTACCTAATGCCAAAATACTGTTTTCTTAGAAAACTGGATATTTGGATTATGAAATCTAGTTTAAAATCCTGAATTTGCCTCTGCATATTGTGCAACTTTGGCAAATCATTAAACTAACTTGATCTCATTACCCTTCTCTGTGAAATGGTGAAGAGACACTTATCCTGCCTATAGATTTCTATGTAAGTAGAGGTGAGAGGTTCCCAAACCTGGAGCCATCAAGGGGTTTTAAACAAGGGAAATACATGGTTAAACTTGTATTTTTACAAAGATCTGGTAGGTACTGTGCAAGATATATTTGAGGGGGACTAATATAGCCCCAGAAAGAGAGCCCTTAAGAAGCAATGTTCTTGCTAATAAATGGTATACTATCTTAGGGTAGTGGCATAAGGGATACACAGTAGTGGATATACTTAAACAAATACTTAATACAGTGTTTCCTCACTATTTTTTCATTATTACTCCCCGTCCCAACACACACACACACACACACACACACACCACCTAGGAGACCAGGAGACTTTACACATTTTATCCTAAGCAACTCCTGCCTGGAGAAATTTGAATACCAGATATACTGCAAGTCAATTTATGTACAGTTTATACATATCTGTGTTTTACACATAAAATATTTTTTCACCTTCTCTATTATTTGGGGGTGGGGAGAAAGATTTATTTTAAGGACTTGGCTCACAAGATTGTGGGGGCTGGCAAGTCTGAAATTTGTAGGACAGGCTGGCAGGATGGAGGCTCAGGCAGAATTTCTATGCTGCAGTCTTAAGGTAGATTTCCTTCTTCAGCTTCTTTCTGCTTTTAAGGGCTTCAGCTGATTGCATGAAGCCTACACATTATGGAGGGTAATCTGTTTTACTTACAGCCAACTCATTATAAATGTTAATCATTAAAAAAATACCTTTATAGCTACATGTAGACTAGGGTTTGACCAAACAACTGAGGGTCTTAGCCTAGGCAAGTTGATACATAAAATTAACCATCACTTCCCTTTTCCAAAATAACTATTTTTCACTCCCCTGGGGGTGATATCACTTCTGTTGATATCATAGCATGATATCTGTACATTAAAGTAGGGGATAAAATAACATGATGTACTGTATATTAGATCAGTTTCTTGGTTGGATATATGAGGCAAGGAATAGAGAGGTACTGAAGGTGATTTACAGATTTCTAATGTGAACAAGTGAGCAGATAGTTGTGCCATTCACTGAGACAGGAAAAGCAGGAAAGTAAGAGTAGATTTGATGTGGAATATGATGAGATTTATATACAACCATGTGTGCTTTTTACAGTGAAACTTCAGCATATTCATTCATAAGTCTTCCTAACTGCTTATATCTAAAATTGAATAAAATTTATTAGAAAATCTTTTGGAAAGATACAGTGCTTTTTATTTAAGCTCAGTGATAGCATGATTTCCTCGCTTTTAGCATTCAGGCCTGAAAGACTTTCTGGAAATATTTGGTATCATTTTCTTGGTTGTACTATATTCCTACTACTTTGATACATTGTATTAGAATATGATATGCTAAGAACAAAGTGTTAATTATGTGACAGACATTTAGTTTCATCCTCACGTTTGCCTTGTTAACAAACATACACATGGGCTTAGTCACTGTCTGATTTCTTTCTGTATTTTTATTACCTTTCTTCCCAACTAAATTGTGGGCTTATGAAGGAAAGGAATAAAGGGAATTGGGTCAACAAATATTTAGGGTCTAAAATCATCATATTTGATTGTTCCCACAGAACCCAGATGAATGCTTTGCTCATAAAAGGTTGTTAATGTCAAATGTTTGTTGAAGTGAATGTTATCATATAATTCAGTATAAGTTTATCTACAAGTACCACAAATCATTGCTTCTTATTAAATAACTTTTCACAGATTTATGAAGCAGTGGGGATTATTACCATTCCACAGCATAGATTTCATATTTCATTCAAGATAAGAATGGGAAAAGCTCATTTAACTGCTTCAAATTAGAAGGAAATATAGCCTGTTGGTACTAAAGTTAGTTCTTTATTTTTTTATATTTTGTCTTCAGGACACTATTCTTTTTTTATATATATATTTAATTTAATTTGATTATGTTATGTTAGTCACCATACATCATTAGTTTTTTTTTTTAAAAGATTTTATTTATTTATTTGACAGAGAGAGACACAGCGAGAAAGGGAACACAAGCAGGGGGAGTGGGAGAGGGAGAAGCAGGCTTCCCGCCGAGCAGGAGTCCGATGCAGGGCTCAATCTCAGGACCCTGGGACCATGGCCTGAGCTGAAGGCAGACGCTTAATGACTGAGCCACCCAGGCACCCCAGATCATTAGTTTTTGATGTAGTGATCCACAATTCATTGTTTTCGTATAACACCCACTGCTCCATGCAGTACATGCCCTCCTTAATACCCACCACTGGGCCAACCCATTACCCCACCCCCATCCCCTCCCAAACTCTCAGTCTGTTTCTTGGAGTCCATAGTCTCTCATGGTTCATCTCCCCCTCTGATTTCTCCCCCTTCATTTTTCCCTTCCTTCTCTTAATATCCTCCATGCTACTCCTTATGTTCCACAAATAAGGGAAACCGTATGATAATTGACTTTCTCTGCTTGATGTACTTCACTTAGCATAATCTCCTCCAGTCCCATCCATGTTGATGTAAAAGTTGGGTATTCATCCTTTCTGAAGGCTAATATTCCATTGTATATATGGACCACATCTTCTTTATCCATTCATCTGTTGAAGGGCATCCCGGCTCTTTCCACAGTTTGGCTATTGCAGACATTGCTGCTGTGAACATTGGGGTGCATATGGCCCTTCTTTTCACTACATCTGTGTCTTTGGGGTAAATACTCAGTAGTGCAATTGCTGGGTCAAAGGGTAGCTCTATTTTTAATTTTTTGAGGCACTTCTACACTGTTTCCTCAAGTGGCTGTACCAACTTACATTCCCACCAACAGTGTAAGAGGGATCTGCCTCTTCAATTAATTTAGTGATAGACAAATTATCAAGTCAAAAAATGAGCAGACACTTCTCCAAAGAAGACATACAAATGGCTAACAGACACATGAAAAAATGTTCATCATCATTAGCCATCAGGGAATTTTAAATAAAGTTAGTTCTTTATAACTTTAAACTATTTTGTTTTGTAGAAACAGATTTCCTAAACTGATAATCATGTAAGTCTTTAAAAATTCTCTTAGTCATAAGGTCTCCCATTTTTTCACTGTGATTGCCTCATTATGTATGGATTTTTTTTAGGATTTTATTTATTTATTTAATTTACAGAGAGAGAGAGAGAGAGAGACAGCGAGAGGGGGAACACAAGCAGGGGGATTGAGAGAGGGAGAAGCAGGCTTCCCACTGAGCAGGGAACCCAATGTGGGGCTTGATCCCAGGACCCTGGGATCATGACCTGAGCCTAAGGCATTTGCTTAACCAACTGAGCCACCCAGGTGCCCCTATGGATGGATTTTTAAGAGTCAAACAAATTACATGTCAACTTCATGTAGAAGATTTACTGCTCCATCACTTGATTGTGGGAAAATAGAAAAAAGGTGTATATTTTGTAATAATACTAAGAGCCATAAGAAGAGGCCTCTGATGATCCTATAGGGAGCTCTGGAGGTGGAATGGCCCTTCAGAGTTGTTCTCATGTGAAGCAAGGTTTGCTGGGTCATTGTACTACCACATCAATGAGTTACTTGGGCTAGTTGCCCAAGGGAGGGGAAATAATTTTGGTCAAGTCAGCTTTTTGGAGAGGGGTACAGCTGTGAACCTTAGCAGCTAACATTCCTGTCAAGTGGGGGGAATAAGTATGATGATCCTGAATTGAGGATGGCACACATCATTGCTTAATATAAGATTTGTTTAGATTTTGTTTATTTATCACTATTTTAGTACTTTAGTACTACGTTTAGAATTTTTAATTCTTTAATGACTAGATGCCTTGACTAAAATGCTTATTAAATTAATTTAATTAAACTAAATATAAGTGTATTTCATGGTTTGTTATTCCAGTTCCATCCTTGCTCCCACCCCTGCTGGCAGAGTCATTTAAAAAAAATTTTTTTTTAAACTCTTGTATACTGCTGTAGGTCTATTGTTACAGTTCTTCTTTTTCTGTTATATTGATTATGCAGCTCAGAAGCCACAACTTTGTTGTGGTGAGAGTACCAACTCTTTCAAACTTCCAGTTTCAAATGTTTCCAAGGCAGATCCATGTATGATGCCCTTTTTAATTTACCAGATCTGCCTCTTCAATTAATTTAGTGATAGATAACTTTTAAAGCATTCATTTCTATTAACTTGTTAGAGCTCTATGAGGTAATGGTTAAGATCATGGATTTGCATATAAAACAAATATGATTTAAGTCTTTCCTTGCCCCTAACAAACTATATGACCTTGGGTAAGAACTTATTTTCTCTGAGTCTGTTTTTACTTGGTCTGTAATATTACTTATAGAGATGAAATAGTTAATGTTAGTTAACATTAATTAATGTTAATGTTTAGGACATAATAGGCTTTCAATAAAAGGTAGCTGTTATTATTATCTTCTCAATAATCCTGTGTAGTGGGAATCACTAGCCCTTTAAACAGATGCATGCAAAGGTAGAAAATACCATTTAAATATAAAATTCTTTTATGTAGAACTTTATAGCTGGAATGCAATAATCAAATACTAGTTAAACCTAAGTTGTCTCCCACATTTTTTAATTGTTACATTGGTAAAGATTTTCATCCATAAATAATGAACTTTACCTTCTTCCATGGCATAAAAAAGCTTCATCCTATTTTCTGAATTGCTCAAAGAGTACTGTAACTACATAGAGTCTGAATTCTGTTTAATTTCAGATAACCAAAGTGAAAGTGGCACAATTTCAAGTTTCATCAGTGCAATATTGGGAAAGTCTCCCTACTTAGTGTATTATAACCTTCAAAGTGACCCCTCTTTTTGCAAGTTATGTTCATCCTCAATAATCTGGTTAGACTAATGTCAAATCCTGTAGCTGAGTCATCCAAGTATTGGATGCACTGAAATGGGCTGGGGGAAATTTCCATAGTCACATGATACGTTAGGAGCAAAGTGCCTGAAGTATTAGAGCACTTGCCTGAGAAAGAGATTATAAGATGAAATAAATTGAAATGACACTCAGAGAGCAAAACTGTTGGAAAGTTAATCGGGTCAATGCCTAGTGATATGCTTTAGACTTTATAACATTTTTATCCAATAAAAAAAAATGAAAAAAATATAGCATAGAAATGTGAGATAACTTAGTGATAGAATTTGTAACTCACAATTTTTAGGATTTGATCAAGAGGATTTATTCTAGTGAGATTTGAAATTATATATGTTCCTAGGAAGGACAAAAAGAATATTTATATCTCAATCATCAGTTTTTCCTTTGGGAGGAAATACTGAATTTCCTCAGCTTTTCCTGCTTTACTCTTTTTTTTTTTTAAGATTTTATTTATTTGACAGAGAGAGACACAGTGAGAGAGGGAACACAAGCAGGGGGAGTGGGAGAGGGAGAAGCAGGATTCCTATTGAGCAGGGAGCCTGATGCGCGGCTTGATCCCAGGACCATGGGATCATGACTTGAGCTGAAGGAAGATGCTTAACAACTGAGCCACCCAGGCCCCTGCTTTACTCTTTTGAGGCTTGACTGACATGCCACCCTTCAAACAATATGACAGTTGCCTTCTGAGAGATGTGTCCTGAGAAGAAGGGCATTGGTTGCTGGGGTCAAAAAACAAGTTGCTAATTTTGTTTTTATAGCTAACCTAGGCTAAGTAATGTATGAGCAATAAAAAAAAAAAAAAAAAAGCCAAAAAATTCAAATCATGTATTTAGTCTTGAAAATATTTGTAGAAAATGATGTCATTACAGAAAGAGAGGAGTCAAAATGACCTAGACAGAAATTTCAATTACACACACACACACACACAGGCAACAAAAGCAAAACAGAAAAGTGAGACTAAGATCAAACTAAAAATCTGCTACATAGAAAAGGAAACAACAGAGTGAGAAAGCAACTTAGAGAATGGGAGAAAATATTTGCATAACATCTGATAAAGGGTTAATATCTAAAATATATAAAGAACTACAATTAAGTGGCAAACAAAACAAAACAAACAGAAAACAATCTGATTAAAAAATGGGTAAAGGACTTGGATAGATTTTTTTCCGAAGAAGACATACAGATTGCTAGGTATATGAAAAGATGCTCAATATCACCAATCATCAGGAAAATGCAAGTCAAACCCTTATAAAGAGATATTACCTTACATCTGTTAGATGGATGTTATGAAAAACAAAGCAAAAGCAAAAAAAAAAACCAAACAAACAGAAAATAACAAGCGTTGATGAAGATGTGGGAAAATAGGAACTCTTGTGCCTGTTGGTGGAAATGTAAAATGGTGCAGCCACTATGGAAAACAGTATGGAGGTTCTCCAAAAAATTAAAAATAGAACAACCATATGATGCAGCAATCCCACTTCTGGGTACTTATAAAAAAGAATTGAAATCAGGATTTTGAAGAAATACCTGCACCTCCATGTTCATTGCAGCATTATTTACAATAGTCAAGGAGTGGAAACAACCTAAATGTCCATGTACAGATGAATGGATAAAAAAGTTGTGGTATCTATCTATCTATCTATCTATCTATCTATCTATCTATCTATCTATCTATCTAATCTATCATCTATCTATCATCTCTCTATCTAATGGAATTATATATATGTATATATATATGTATATATGTATATATATAATGGAATATATAATAGAATTATATATATAATGGAATATATAACACACACATATATAATGAAATAGTACTCAGCCATAAAAAAGAATGAAATCTTGCCATTTGCAACAACATGGATGGAGCTAGAGAGTATAATGCTAAGTGAAATAAGTCAGTCAGAGAAAGACAAATACCATTTGATTTCACTCATATGTGGAATTTAAGAAAACAGATGAATTCAGGGGGAAAAAAGAGAGAGGCAAACAGACTAACTATAGAGAACAAACTGTGGGTTGCTGGAGGGGAAGTGGGTAGGAGAATGGGTTAAATGGGTGATAGGTATTAAGGAGGGCACTTGTTGTGATGAGCCCTGGGTGTTATATGTATGTGATGAATTACTAAATTCTATTCCTGAAACTAATATTACACTATATGTTAACTAATAGGAATTTGAATAAAAACTTGAAACAAATAAATGAAAAAGATTATATGGTATATTCATACAATGGGATATTATTCAACTATTAAGAAGAAAGAAATTTTTTCATATGCTACATGGATGAACCTTGACATTATGTTAAGTAAAATAGGTGAATCACAGAAGAACAAATACCACATGATTCCACTTATATGTAGTATTTAAAATAATCAAACTCATTAAAACAAAAAGTAGAATGATGGTGGACAGGGGCCAAGGGGAGAGGGAAATGGGGAGTTGCTGTTCAATGAGTATAGTTTCAATCATGTAAGATGAAAAAGTTCTAGAGATTTTTTTGTACAACCTTATGCTTATAGTTAACAATACTGTATAGTTAAAATTTTAAGAGCATAGATCCCATGTCATATATTTTTACCATAATTCTTTTAAAAATCATGTGTTGGTCTACTCATTTACTTATCCATTCAGTCATATATTTTTAAGTGAAGTAAAATATAAATACAGAAAAGCACACTAAGGTATAGCTTGATGAATTTTCACAAAGTGAACACAATCACTTAGATCTAGATATAAATATCAGCAAAACAGAGGTCTTCAGTGCTCTTAGTCACTAACACTCATACTGCAAAAGTAACCCTTCTCTTGACATTTGTTACCTTGGATTAGATTTGCCTGTCTGAAATTGATATAAATGGGGCCCTACAGTATTTTTTCCTTGCTTCTTTCACTCAACACTACGTTTGTGAGATTCATCCTGTTGCATTCTGAAGCAATTTGTCTTTTCTCACTACTATATAATAATCCATTGCACAAATATATTACATTATTCACTCTCCTGTTGATGGACATTGGTTTGCACTCCAGTTTCAGGCTATTACAACTAAGTCTGCTAGGAGCATTTTGGTAAATTTTGGGTGGTCATTTTTGGTGTGCATTTAGTTATACAACTAGGAATGAAATTGCTAGATCTTAGAATATGCATATGTTTAGTGTAGCAGAAAATTATAAAAGAGTTTTGCAAAGTGGTTATTTAAATTTATACTCCCACCAGTGATTAAGTTCCAGTTGCTCTACATTTTTTCAGTAGCTACTTTGGTGGGCATGTAGTAATATTGTGGTTTTAATTTTGCTTTTCTCTGATGACTAACAAGCTTGAAATTTTTTTCATGTGTTTATTGGTTTGAGTTTTCATTCTTTTATTGATTTGATTCATATGTACTTTGAATATGAATCCTATTTTGCACATATGTATTGCAAATATTTTCTCCCTTTTTAAAAAAGATTTTATTTATTTATTCATGAGAGACAGAGAGAGAGAGAGGCAGAAGCAGAGAGAGAAGCAGGCTCCCTGTGGAGCAAGGAACCTGATGCGGGACTCGGTCCCAGGACCCTGGGATCATGACCTGAGCCGAAGGCAGATGCTTAACCGACTGAGCCACCCAGACGCCCTATTTTCTCCCTTTTTTTGCTTGCATTTTCCATTTTTTAATTGCATCTTTTGAACAAAAGTTCTTACTTTTAATTTAGTCCAACTTATCAGTCTTTTTTTTTATGAAACCATAAAATCTTTTTTTGGTCCTCTTTAGGAAATCTATGCCTACCTCATGGTCATTAAAATATTTTTGTATGTTCTCTTATAGAATTTTTCACATTTAAATCTACACTGGACTTGGAGTACGTTTGTGAATAGTGTCAGGTGGAGGGTCACAATTCAATTTTTCCCCATACCATGGAAATACAATTGACTACTTATTGATAATACCGTATTTTCCCTCACTGAATTGCAGAGGGAATATACATCAAGGGTGATGTATATTAAGTAACAACTTTTAAGTGGGTTTGTTTCTAGACTCTAGTCTATTTTCTTGGTCTATTTGTCTATCCTTATGCAATTAGAACATTCTCTTAATAACTGCATATAATAAGTTTTAATATCTGGTTGTATATGCCCTTAAGCTTTACTTTTGTTCACAGTTTTCTTAGCAAATCTTGGCTATTACATTTTTATATACATTTCAGAATCAATTTGGCAATTTCCACAAAAATTATGCTGAGATTTTGATTGTGAATTAATTAAATCTGTGAAACAACTTGGGAAGAATTTACATATTTAAAACTTTGACCTTATAATTCATCCACATGATATACATATACATATATACATATACTTTCATCATTTATTTAGCTCTTCATTAATTTCTTTCTTAAAATTTTATTCAATTATGTTATGTTAATCACCATACGTTACATCATTAGTTCTGATGTAGTGTTCCATGATTCCTTGTTTGCATATAACACCCAGTGCTCCATTCAATACATGCCCTCTTTAATACCCATCACCAGGCTAACCCATCCCCCCATTCCCCTCCCCTCTAGAACCCTCAGTTTGTTTCTCAGAGCCCATAGTCTCTCATGGTTCATCTCCCCCTCCGATTTCCCCCCCTTCATTTCTCCCTTCCTGCTATCTTCTTCTTCTTCTTCTTCTTCTTCTTCTTCTTCTTCTTCTTCTTCTTCTTCTT
>NC_058413.1:64517936-64518297 GCF_002201575.2 Neomonachus schauinslandi | reverse complement strand
TTCTTCTTCTTCTTCTTCTTCTTCTTCTTCTTCTTCTTCTTCTTCTTTTTTAACATATAATGTATTATTTGTTTCAGAGGTACAGGTCTGTGATTCAACAGTCTTGCACAATTCACAACACTCACCATAGCACATACCCTCCCCAATGTCTATCACCCAGCCACCCCATCCCTCCCACCCCACACCACTCCAGCAACTCTCAGTTTGTTTCCTGAGATTAAGAATTCCTCATATCAGTGAGATCATATGATACATGTCTTTCTCTGATTGACTTATTTTCCTTAGCATAATACCCTCTAGTTCCATCCACATCGTTGCAAATGGCAAGATTTCGTGTTTTTTTTTTTTTTTTTTTTTTTTT
>NC_058413.1:64314770-64517836 GCF_002201575.2 Neomonachus schauinslandi | reverse complement strand
TTTTTTTTTTTTTTTTTTTTTTTTTGATGGCTGTGTAATATTCCATTGTATGTATATACCACATCTTCTTTATCCATTCATCTGTTGATGGACATCCTGGCTCTTTCCATAGTTTGGCTATTGTGGACATTGCTGCTATAAACATTGGAGTGCACGTACCCCTTCAGATCACTACATTTGTATCTTTGGGGTAAATACCCAGTAGTGCAATTGCTGGGTCATAGGGTAGCTCTATTTTCAACTTTTTGAGGAACCTCCATACTGTCTTCCAGAATGGCTGTACCAGCTTGCATTCCCACCAACAGTGTAGGAGGGTTCCCCTTTCTCCACATCCCCCCCAACATCTGTCATTTCCTGACTTGTTAATTTTAGCCATTCTGACTGGTGTGAGGTGGGATCTCATTGAGGTTTTGATTTGGATTTCCCTGATGCCGAGCGAGAGCGATGTTGAGCACTTTTTCATGTGTCTGTTGGCCATTTGGATGTCTTCTCTGGAAAAATGTCTGTTCATGTCTTCTGCCCATTTCTTGATGGATTCTTTGATCTTTGGGTGTTGAGTTTGATAAGTTCTTTATAGATTTTGGTTACTAGCCCTTTATCTGACATGTCATTTGCAAATATCTTCTCCCATTCTGTCGGTTGTCTTTTGGTTTTGTTGACTGTTTCTTTTGCTGTGCAAAAGCTTTTAATCTTGATGAGGTCCCAAAAGTTCATTATTGCCCTTGCTTCCCTTGCCTTTGGTGATGTTTCTAGGAAGAAGTTGCTGTGGCTGAGGTTGAAGAGGTTGCTGCCTGTGTTCTCCTTTAGGATTTTGATGGACTCCTGTCTCACATTTAGGTCTTTCATCCATTTCGAATCTATTTTTGAGTGTGGTGTAAGGAAATGGTCCAGTTTCATTCTTCTGCATGTGACTGTCCAATTTTCCCAACACCATTTGTTGAAGAGACTGTCTTTTCTCCATTGGACATTCTTTCCTGCTTTGTCGAAGATTACTTGACCATAGAGATGAGGGTCCATTTCTGGGTTCTCTATTCTGTTCCAATTGATTTATGTGTCTGTTTCTGTGCCAGTACCATACTGTCTTGTTGATGACAGCTTTGTAATAGAGCTTGAAGTCCAGAATTGAGATGCCACCAGGTTTGCTTTTCTTTTTCAAAATTCCTCTGGCTATGCAGGGTCTTTTCTGGTTCCACACAAATTTTAGGATTATTTGTTCCATTTCTTTGAAAAAAGTGGATGGTATTTTGATAGGGATTACATTAAATGTTGTAGATTGCTCTAGGTAGCATTGACATCTTCACAATATTTGTTCTTCCAATCCATGAGCATGGAACACTTTTCCATTTCTTTATGTCTTCCTCAATTTCTTTCATGAGTATTTTATAGTTTTCTGAGTACAAATCCTTTGTCTCGTTGGTTAGATTTACTCATAGGTATCTTACGGTTTTGGGTGCAATTGTAAGTGGGATCGACTCCTTAATTTCTCTTTCTTCTGTCTTGTTGTTGGTGTATAGGAATGCCACTGATTTCTGTGCATTGATTTTATATCCTGCCACTTTACTGAATTCCTGGATGAGTTCTAGCAGTTTTGGGATGGACTCTTTTGGGTTTTCCACATAAAGTATCATATCACCTGCAAAGAGTGAGAGTTTGACATTTTCTTTGCCGATTCCGATGCCTTTTAATTCTTTTTGTTGTCTGATTGCTCTGGCTAGGACTTCTAGTACTATGTTGAATAGCAGTGGTAATAGTGGACATCCCTGCCATGTTCCTGACCTTAGGGGGAAGCTCTTAGTTTTTCCCCATTGAGAATGGTATTTGCTGTAGGTTTTTCATAGATGGCTTTTATGATACTGAGGTATGTACTCTCTATCCCTACACTCTGAGGCGTTTTGATCAAGAAAGGATGTGGTACTTTATCAAATGCTTTTTCTGCATCTATTGAGAGGATCATATGATTCTTGTTCTTTCTTTCATTAATGTATTGTATCACAATGATTGATTTGTGGGTGTTGAACCAACCTTGCAGCCCAGGAATAAATCCCAGTCTGTTGTTGTGAATAATCCTTTTAATATACTGTTGGATCCTCTTGGCTAGTATTTTGGTGAGAATTTTTGCATCCATGTTCATCAGGGATATTGGTCTGTCATTCTCCTTTTTGATGGGGTCTTTGTCTAACTTTGGGATCAAGGTAATGCTGGCCTCATAAAATGAGTTTGGAAGTTTTCCTTCCATTTGATTTTTTGGAACAGTTTCAGAAGAATAGGTATTAATTCTTCTTGAAATGTTTGGTAGAATTCCCCTGGGAAGCCATCTGGACCTGGGCTCTTATTTGTTGGGAGATTTTTGATGACTGCTTCAATTTCCTTAGAGGTATAGTTCTGTTCAGATTTTCTATTTCTTCCTGGTTCAGTTTTGGTAGTTGATACATCTCTAGGAATGCATCCATTTCTTACAGATTGTCTAATTTGCTGGCATAGAGTTGCTCCTAATACGTTCTTATAATTGTTTGTATTTCTTTGGTGTTGGTTGTGATCTCTCCTCTTTCATTCATGATTTTATTTCTTTGGGTCATTTCTTTTTTCTTTTTGATAAGTCTGTCCAGGGGTTTATCAATCTTGTTAATTCTTTCAAAGACCCAGCTCCTAGTTTCGTTGATCTGTTCTACTGTTCTTTTGGTTTCTATTTCATTGATTTCTGCTCTGATCTTTATTATTTCTCTTCTCCTGCTGGGTTTAGGCTTTATTTGCTGTTCTTTCTCCAGCTCCTTTAGGTGTAGGGTTAGGTTGTGTATTTGAGACCTTTCTTGTTTCTTGAGAAAGGCTTGTATTGCTATATACTTTCCTTTTTAAGACTGCCTTTGCTGCATCCCAAAGATTTTGAACAGTTGTGTTTTCATTTTCATTGGTTTCCATGAATTTTTAGATTAAAAAATTAATAAAATTTATTATTATTATATTATATATTATATATTATTTATATTTAATATATAATATATATTTAATATTATTTTAAATATATTTAAATATATTTAATATAATATAAATAAATATAATATTTATATTTATATTATATAAAATATAAATAAATACATATTAAATATATAATATATATTTAATATTATATTATATATAGTATAATTAATATAATATATGTTATATATGTATGTACATAATATATAATATATATTATATATAATATATATAATATATCTAATTATATAATAAAATACAAACATAAATATTAATATATATAATATATATTTAATATTATCTATTATATATTATATATTATTATAAAACATTTTAATTAAAAAATTTTTAATTAAAAAGAATTACTTCTTTAATTTCCTGTTTGACCCATTCATTCTTTAGTAGGATGCTCTTTAGCCTCCATGTATTTGAGTTCTTTCTGACTTTCCTCTTGTGATTGAGTTTAGTTTCAAAGCACTGTGGTCTGAAAATATGCAGGGAATGTTCCCATTCTTTTGGTACTGGTTGAGACCTGATTTGTGACCTAGGATGTGATCTATTCTGGAGAATGTTCCATGGGCACTAGAGAAGAATGTGTATTCTGTTGCTTTGGAATGGAATGTTCTGAATATATCTGTGAAGTCCATTTGGTCCAGTGTGTCATTTAAATCTTTATTTCCTTGTTGATCTTTTGTATAGATGATCTGTCCATGTCAGTGAGGGGGGTGTTAAAGTCCCCCACTATTATTATATTGTTGTTGATGTGTTTCTTTGCTTTTGTTATTAATTGGCTTATATAATTGGCTGCTCCCACATGAGGGGCATGGATATTTACAATTGTTAGAGCTTCTTGTTGGATAGACCCTTTAAGTAGGATATAGTGTCCTTCCTCATCTCTTATTATAGTCTTTGGTTTAAAATCTAACTAGTCTGATAGAAGGATGGCCACCTCATCTTTCTTTTGGTGTCCATTAACATGGTAAATTGTTTTCATCCCCTCACACTAAATCTGGAGGTGTCTGGGTCTAAAATTAGTCTCTTGCAGACAGCATATTGATGGGTCTTTTTTTTTTTTTTTCAGTCTGATACCCTGTCTTTTGATTGTGGCATTTAGCCCATTTACATTCAGGGTAACTATTGAAAGATATGAATTTAGTGCCATTGTATTCCCTGTAAGGTGACTGTTATTGTATTTTATCTCTGTTCCTTTCTGGTATTTTACTTTTAGGCTCTCTATTTGCTTAGAGGACCCTTTTCAACATTTCTCATAGGGCTGGTTTCATGTTTGCAAATTCTATTAGGTTTTGTTTTCCCTGGAAGATTTTTTTTTCAATTTTTTTAATTCATTTTTTTTATTATGTTATGTTAATCACCATACATTACATCATTAGTTTTTGATGTAATGTTCCATTATTCATTGTTTGTGTATAACACCCAGTGCTCCATGGAAGTTTTTTATCTCTCCTTCTATTTTCAGTGACAGCCTAGCTGGATATAGTATTCTTGGCTGCGTATTTTTCTCGTTTAGTGCTCTAAATATATCATGTCAGTCCTTTCTGGCCTGCCAGGTCTCTGTGGATAAGTCTGCTTCCAGTCTAATGTTTCTACCATTGTAGGCTACAGATCTCTTCTCCTCAGCTGCTTTCAGGATTTTCTCTTTTTCTGTGAGACTCATGAGTTTTACTATTAGATGTCGGGGTGTTGACCTATTTTTATAGATTTTGAGGGGAATTCTCTGTGCCTTCTGGATTTTGATGCCTGTTTCCTTTCCCAAATTAGGGAAGTTCTCTGCTATAATTTGCTCCAATATACTTTCTGCCCCTCTCTCTCTTTCTTCTTCTTCTGGGATCCCAATTATTCTAATATTGTTTCATGTTATGGTATCGCTAATCTCTTGATTTCTGCCCTAGTGATCCAGTAGTTGTTTATCTCTCTTTTTCTCAGCTTCTTTATTTTCCATCATTTGGTCTTCTATATCACTAATTCTCTCTTCTGACTCATTTATCCTAGCAGTTAGAGCCTCCATTTTTTATTGCACCTCATTATTAGCCTTTTTGATTTTGACTTGGTTAGATTTTAGTTCTTTTATTTCTCCAGAAAGGGTTTCTCTGGTATCTTCCATGCTTTTTTCAAGCCCAGCTAGTACCTTTAGAATTGTCATTCTGAACTCAAGTTCTGACATCTTACTACTGTCCGTATTGATTAGGTCCCTGGCAGTCAGTACTGCCTCTTTTTCTTTTTGTTGAGGTGATTTTTTCCATCTTGTGATTTTGTCCAGAGGACAATAGATAAATGAAAGAACAAAATGCTAACAGGGTAACAAATACCCCAGAAAATTATACACTAAACAAATCAGAAGAGACCTGAAACCAGGGGAAAGAAAGGGAAAGAAAGAAAAAAAAAAAAAGAAAGAAAAAGAAAAAGTTAAAAAAAAAAACAAAATATGATCAAATATGATCACGCTGGTGAAGAGATGAGTGCCACACACTAGATTTTGGGCGTATTTTGGTCTGTTAGAAGAAAGTGCCTCCGAAAATTTTAAAGAATGAAAAACTTATATATGTACAAAAGTAAGGGTAAATACAATGAAGGGATGGAATACGATTGTAAAGATGAAAATTATAAAGGATTTTATAAAAGGAATTGATATGATAAGTTGCTTGAAAGAAGAAAGAAGAGAAATTTTAAAAAAAAAGGTAGAGGATGTGATCAGGCAGGATACTAGAACAAAGCCATACACTAAAGATGTAGGGTATATTTTGGTCTGTTAGAAGCAACTGTATCCCAAAATTTTAAAGAGAGAACAACTTCTCTATATATACCAAAATAAGGTTAACTACAATGACGGGATAGAAAGTGACTCTAAAAATGAAAAATAAAAAAGGTTTTTTAAAAAAGGGATTGATAAGATGTTGGTTGAAAAAGGGAAAAAGCAAAATTCAAAAAAAAATAGAAAATGAAAAAAAAGAAAATTTAAAAAAATTAACTTTGAAAGTCTAAAGAATCAGGGGGAAAAAGCCATAAATCCTATGTGCTGTATTCACCTATTGCTGGCGTTCTGCCATTCTCATTGATCAGTAAACTTGGTCTTGGCTGGCTGTTCTTGCTGATCTTCTGGGGGAGGGGCCTGTTGCAGTGGTTCTCAAATGTCTTTGCTGGAGGCGGAATTGCACCACCCTTGGTGGGGCTGTGATAAGTAATCTGCTGGGGTTTGCTCTCCGTAACTTTTGTTCCCTGCAAGCTTTCTGTACAGCTTTGGACGACGAGAGTGAAAATGGTGGCCTCCCAATCTCCACCCCAGAGGAGCCAAGACCTCGGGGCCCCACTTCTCAATGCTCCCTCAGAGAAAAGCAGTCAATCACTCCCATCTCTCTGGTCTCTGGCCACACTGCGAGCTCACCCAGTCTGTGACTGAGCATTTCTATCTCTGGCACATGACCCCAGGAGTCTCCAAACCCAGTAGATTCCTGTGGTGTACTCCCGTGCTGCTCCTCCTGGGGGAGGAAGGGGAGTCTTCCTGGATCTGCCGCCTGTTGGCTCCCTGCTGGAAGAGCAGTGGTCCGACTGTGCCACAGATCACAGTTTATGGCAACCCCAAGCTGAGAGCCCACTCCCTGGCTCTGACTTTGTAGCCGGCTTCCCACTCCGATACCTGGGAGCTCTGCCACACTCAGGCACTCCCGGTCTTTCTGTGACCCCGAGGGTCCTGAGACCACACTGTCCCAGCGAGTGTTCCACCCCCATCTTAGCCACTGGAGCGATGTCCCTCAGCGGGGCAGACTTCTAAAATTTCTGACTTTGTGCTCTTTGGCTCTATCACTTGCCAGATGTGGCTGATGGAGGCCCCCTCCCCCGCCATCTCTCTCCCTGAATATCGCCTCGGATTCACTTCTCCACACGTCCTTCCTTCCAGAAAATGGTTGCTTTTCTGTTTAGAGAGTTGTTGCTATTCTTTTCTTTGATCTCCTGTTGAGTTCATAGGTGTTCAGAGTGGTTTGATCCCTATCTAGCTGAATTCCTGGGACCAGATGAAATTTAGGTCTCCTACTCCTCCTCCATCTTGCTCCTCTACACTGCTCTTCATTAATTTCTTTTAGTAATATATTCTAATTCTCTGTATAGGTGTCTTGAACATCTTTCATTACAATGAGATATACACTTTGGTGCTATTGCAAATAGTATCAGTTTAAAATTATATTTTTAAATTTTTGGTGATATACATAAAGAAAGACAGTTGATTTTTGTATATTAACTTTGTATATAGAGGACTTGCTAAATTTGCTTTTATTTGTAATATTTTATCAATAGATTTTTTTTAGATTTATTATGTACATAATCCAATTATGTGAAAAAAATTATGGTTTTATTTCCTGTGTTTCATTTTCTTAAATTTTCATATCTTTCATATTGTACTCACTAAAACCTCCAGTACAATACTTCATAGATATGATGATAGCTGACATTCTAATCTTAAGGGAGAGTATTTCAATATTTCACAGCAGTATATTGTTTTTAAAATGTTTTCAGACTAACATTATTCACTTCTATTCCTGGCTTGCTAGGACTTTTTAAAAATATGAATGAGTACTGAATTTTATAAAGTGCATTTTCCATATCCTTTGAAACAATCAAATGAAATTTTTTTCTTTTTTCTGTTAATATAGTGAATTGCACTGGTTGATTTTTGAAAGTTAAAACAACTTTCATTTCTTATATAAACCCACCTTGGCCATGAGGTGTTATTCTTTTCATATGTAGCTCTTTTGGGTTTGCTTTTTATGTTTTTTTTTTTCTTCCATGCTAATGAGAAAAATTGGCTTCTAATTTTTCTCTTTGTGATTTTTTTTGTCTTTTTGGTATCAATGTTATGATGGCCTCAAAATAAGCTAAGAAATATTATTTCATCACTTTCTGCTCTCTTGAAGTTTGTTTTAAATTGATATTCATTTTTACTTAAATATTTGGAAGAAGTCACCTTTGAAGTCTTTTGGGTTGGAGAGTGCTTTTAAAATAATACTTCAATTAGTCTTTTTAGAGGTTGGAAAACATATATTTTTTATTTATTCTTATGTAAGTTTTGGTAAGATTTTTTTCACTCTAGTATTTCTTATTTTTTGGCAATCTGTAAGTTTTTATTGAATGACAGCTATTGTATATTAAAAATTGTAGGTAATCTGAAAAACATCATCTTTCTTTAGAGAGTTTTTACTTTTTCTTCTAAAATGCAAAGAGATTAGGGGCCTATCTCTTTAATCCAATTATAGGCCGGGCTGAATTGAAGACAGTTTTAGTTTTTATGATGGTGGTTTATTTCTGGTTTCCCCCTATCCCTATCCCTAATCTTAACCCCAACCCTAACCTTAACCTTGAGATGTTTATGAGGACATTTCCTCATTGGTGAGTCTGAACCCCAATTTTTATCTCTCCAGCATCGTGTGATTATTAAACTTTCTGCTTCAGCTCTCAGAGGCTTCGCTCTTCTCAGCTTCCTAGTCTCTGTCCCTGCTCTGCTGATGAATTGAATATTGCCTTCAGAGAAAAAATAGCACATAGTGTTGGTCTCACTTCTTTGTACTTTACTTCATTGCAAATTCTTGAATCCTCAAGTCCTAGCTTTTCTTTCAATTCTGAACTCCAGCTTTTGTTTCTCAGTCCCTTGAGACTGCCAAAAGCTTTACTCAGCAGCTGTTTTCTGCTCAGCTTTCTGTTTCAGTTCTTCAGCCTCTTGCTCTGTACTAGGTACAAATAGGAAAATGCTTTCAGGAGAAAAGAAGTATTGAGCCCAACTCAATGAATTTCCTTCTCAGGGATCTTGGCCTCGTAAGTCCTGGCTGTCTTGGTAGTTCTTTGATGACTTCAAACATTTCTTTGATAATCCAGCCTTTTGAGTTTTTCTCAGCAAGAGGTTTAGAATGTTATAAACTAGTCCATCAGGAAGTTCTACCTCTCTCTGTCTCTGTGTCTCTCTCTCTCCTTAATTTTAAAATTCTGTATTTAAAAACAAAATTTAGAGGTGGCTGACTGGCTCAGTCAGTAGAGCATGAGACTTTTGATCTCGGCATTATGAGTTCTTTACCCTGTTGGGGTAAAGACTACTAAAAAATTAAGAAATAAAAAAAATAGAAAATTAATAATGTAGAATATTTTTCTTCTTTAATATGATTATGTCCATTGAGGGTCTGTATTTGATAAAAGAACATGAGAGTGTGATTTTTCTAAGGTCATTAATTCATCTAATTAATGACAGATATAGTGCTAGAACCCAGTCCGTTTTCTTTGCTTTACAAATCACTCCACTGCCAAATTTAACTTGTTTCCTTTTAATATAGTTAAGGTCTTCAAATATTTGGAATCATTAAGGAGATAAATGAATTCCTCCTTTCATTAGCTAATTGATCCCTATTTTTGTTATTTTTCTCTCAGTTTTATTCTCTAAATAATGTGTATATTTTTTCTCTTCCCTATTTTTTCCTTTACTTGCATCTGTCAAGTCTTTAAAGACTAGTAAGGGTGAAGTTTATCCTATTTGCTAACCCATGTCTTTACCTTATTGGATTACCCACCCTGTGAGGCAAACTGAGCAGGTATAGTTATGTTTATTTGACTGATGAGCCAAATTAGTCTCAGAGAGGTGACACGGTTTTCTCAAGTTAGAAGAGCCTGTACTAAAATCTGGACCTCTTGTTTGAGTGTCTTTTCCCCCACTACTAAAGCAGATGGCAACTCATTAAGCCTTGTGGAAATCATGGAATGGCAGGACTGGAAGGTATCTCAATAATAATGTAAGTACCATTCTGTCAATTTACAAAGAGAAACTGAGACCACAGAGGTGAAGTAGCTTCCTCAAAGTCACATTGCTAGGAGGTCACTGCACTGGTACTAGAATTCAAGCCCCAGATTTATTCCTTTACTTTTGGTGGTTGGAAGAAAGCCAAACTAGAACAGAGAGGACAATGTAGAGAAAAATTTTAAAGCACCATGTAGCAGAATTAATAGGACAGAATAGCAGGTAGTTTAGAGTAGTAAATAAATTGATTCAGGAAGAGCTTTACTTAGGTACAAAGCAGTAACTCTGAGCACCAAAGATAACTAAACATAGGACCATACAGTGAAGGAAGGCTGTTGGATTTCCATTTACCTGCCAGGTCATAGGCAACTAACACAAGAGCATTTCTGAGGATGCTTCCAATCTTGAGATTATTAGATCTCTCAAATTGATCACGTAATAGGAAAGCTTATGAATTCCTCTCTTCTTTTAAAAATTGCTCATGGCAACACAAAGTAAATTTCCAAAGATATGCTGCTTAAGCAAGTAATTTGCATACCAATAAATATATATTTGTTACTGTGGTTTTTATATTAATCATTATACTGCCAAATCATTTTAACAACTGTTATATAATTATAAGGAAATCAAAACATAAATTCATTACCAAATTTCCTTTTTACTTATTTGGTCAAAAAGACCAAATATAGTTCACATTTTTAAAAGTATATAAAAAGTTTGACTCTTTATGTAAGTCTACATTCCTTTTTTAAATTATTTGTTTTGTCAGTTAATATTTAAGTTCTTTGTGAATTTAAATTTCAAACAGAGTTGTATAACTTTGATTCCAAAGAAGACCCTTTTTTGGGGGGTAGTAAGAATTTATTTTTATATTAAAGAATGTAATTTTTATATTCAGAAATAGACTATAAGCTCCCAAGGACAGTGTTTGTTCATTTTTCTACTCATTCACATGCTCATCTGATTTTTGTCACTTGGAACCTTCATTATACTTCATTGGCCTTTATAATGACATTTTCAACATTAGGGAACATTTTCTTTGCTTTTCTTGCATATTGATTTCCAGTCCTAGAGCAAATACACTCAATCTTTTCTTGATCCAAGAGAGCAATTTTCTAGCCATTCTTTCTAAAATTTCTCCTGCTGAGAAGTGTCTCTTTCTAGCTGTTATAGCATTAATTATTTATAATTTTAAATACATTGCTTATTAACCATTTTGATCGATATGACAGCACAAAAGCTATTGAGTTCTCGAACCACACTCAAAAAGCATGAGTTACTAGATGGTATGAAGGAGTGCTAATACTTATTAAGTACTAAGCGACAAATCTATCTGGGTACTTTCACATATAATAAAATATATTCTTTACTCTTACTGTAGAGTCTAAGGAAGATATGATCAGCTCTACTTGAAAAATTAGAAAACTGAGATTTAGAGTAAGTAGCCATTGGTTTTGCAATAGTAAATTTTGGTATTAGAATTTGAACTTCGGTCTAAGTTCTCAGTCACACCTCTCTACAACTCCAGACTATAAAAGTATTCAATCATCTTACACACCTCTTTCTAACAGTCATCATATTCATATTATTTTTTCAATGTCTCTATTCCTTGCTGGAATAAGAGCAAAATACTGTGTTTTGTTAAATTTTGCACTCTTAGTCCTTAACACAATGCTTGGCATGTAGTTAAACCTGCATTTGTAAGATGAGTGAATTGATGGATTAATGAATGAATTTAGATTTTTAAATGACTACACTTCATTTTATGGGGAAATTTATATGGCATGTATATTTACAAATTTGAGTAATTTGATAAGTTCTCAAGCAGATTCCTTGGGAGTGTCAATGGTCTACTTTCTTGCAGAGTTAGAAATAGATATTCATGGTTTTACTGCAAGTATATATTTCTTCCAGTAGAATTCCGTGTATATGCTGGAAAGAAGTGATAGTTATCTATCATTGTGTCCTAAGAGCCAGTTAAAGTTCTGAGGTATTATTGACAGGCCAGAAACAGCCTTCTTCATTTACCTGCAAAATGTGGAAATGATATGAACTTACTGCATTTGCCTTAAGAAGCATGACAGTGCTTCAGACTTGATGACTTTGAAATCTCCTATTGTTCTTTATGGTGCACTGGTGCTTGGCTGTCTCACTTAATCATTGTGACATTAATGATGCCACTAGTGGCTTGAGGCCTTAACTGGGTACTTGGGGCCAGTTACACAGTAAAAGGGAAACCTGTTAAGCCTTCCAACAATGCTAATGCTGACCAAACAGAGGTTGAATGCCTGCTAAACCACAAGCTTATTGGGATAAGCAGAAAAAGCATGAATAAGTTTTAGACTTTTAGACATGATTGAAATGCAGATGGAATTTGAGTGATGATCAGGTTTGATATAAAAATGTTATTAGGGATATAATAAATCACGTTTCATATTAGCCTATTGTTTGTTAAACACCGTTAATTCATTCTTAAAGCTTCCTCTGAAAGCAGGGCTCACAAACATGTTTGAATGAATGTTTGAAATGTTCAGTGAGGGGAATGGAATGAGAAGGCTTTGGAAATACCTTCTTGCTGCTTGTTCCTCTCTCTGCTTTTTTGGGTAGTGAAACTTGGAGCTGGTCTAACATTCTCTTGGGAGGTACCTTTGACTCTGAAATGTATGAGGGTAGAGATAAGGACTAAAGAAAGGAAAGGCAAAGGTTTGTTCTTCGGGCCTGCTGCTTTAGGAAAAGAGGAGTTTTGATATTTACTTTTGTGTGATCCAGCCCAGGTGATAGAGTAAGAGGGCAGACAGGGTTTTAGGATAGACCTCTATTGGGAATGTTTATGAATGTGCATTTTAATTCCTTCTTTGTTCTCAATAAAGAGAACTTTTTACCCTTAGTCCAGAAGATGTATATGTGCATTGTGCATGTATGTGTGTATGCATGTGTGTGATGACACATTAGGTCCGTTCTCCCTTCCTGGGAAAAATGGAGTTGCCAAAAGATCTTCTGTACCTCTTAAAGCTTAAGCACTGTTTGCACTGATAATTGGAAAGATTGCACATCTAGCCAGACAAGGGGAACTCCTAACAATTCCTGATGGGTAGACTTTCCACCATAGCTGTTTCACACTCGGTGAATTATTAGAAAGGTGATGAGAAATCTGGCAATATATTGGTTATTACTTAATGACTTTTTTTTGCCTTGTTAGAATCTTTCATTTTACTATAATCCTGTGATATAACTAGCTTTATTCCAATTATATTTCCCCTACATTTTTTCCCCTTTAAGTTCTTGGTTACAAACCTTAAGTCTCTTTGTATACTATAAAGCCTTTGCAGAAACTGTTTAAACTCAGGGTACTTGGTAGTTGCTTAAACTACTGATGGTGACATTCTTAGTTAAGAATACTACCTTAAAAAACAAAACAAAACAAAAAAGAATACTAGCTTACGTTTCTGCTTATATTGTCCAACACTCCATGTCATGAGAAAGTACTGGTAGTACTTTTGCAATGAATCATGTGTCACTACTAAGTATTTTAGTCAGTTTTGACAATTGTCACATGTTCATTGAGAACATGGTGGCATATAGTGAGTAGAGACAAGAGATGCTGCTAAACATCCTATAATGCACAACTCTCCCCTGAAACAAAGAGTTGAAATATCAGTAGTGCTGAGGTTGAGAAATTTTGATCTAATGGTCCAGCAAATACTTGTGGCCAGTTTTCCATATTGCAGACATAGTGCTAGGTGCTAGAGATAGTGCAATCAGCATAGCAAATGTATCTCTACCCTTACAGAAATACATTCCATTTAGGAAGACACACGTTAAACAAACAATACTGCCAAACTGTACTATAATTCCTTTTCTTAAGGAGGGTTATGAGCTGGGTTCTGAGATATGATATAATTGATACCAGGGGACTAGCAATAATTTAACTCACCACAGGATTAATGCTGCAAATCCTGAATGCCTAAATCTATTAGCTTTCTTGCATGTGCTCAGTCCTCAACAGCTAGTGATGCAGAGGATTGAAAGGGGATGAACCACATGATCTCTTCTTTAGAAGTGTCACAATATATTCATAGGTAAAAATCACTGTACACAAAATACTTAAAGAACAAAACAACTATATGTATTCATATCATTGTAGTACAGGGTCATCGAATTTTAACCCTAATCATAGTAGCTTAACTTCTTTATTTAGGCCTACTGGTTAAGAGGAAGATCTTTAGGAATCATAAAAGTAACAACAAAGAGAATGACAAAGCATTATTCACTTCTCTATTTCTTCTTAGACTGTTGCCTATGTTTATGCATTTTACATGTAATTCTCATTTTAATATACAAGCTATTTTTTTATCCTTATTTTCTCCCATGTAACTCTGGTTTCTATTTTGTTGGACTATTCATACATATCACTTTTAATGGTTCCATTAAATCCCATTTATAGATGAACCCTAATTTCTATAAAATATTTTCTCTATTGGTAAACATTTACAACCTCTTTATTTTTACAGAAAACTGAAGCCTAAGATGTTGAATGGCTTAACTAAATAATTACAGATAGTTTCCAATGGTTTGAAAATTGATATATAATTAATATAGAAAAGTCTAAAGGTTATTTCTTACAGCTCTCTAGAATCTAGAGCAGAATCTAGAGCAGAAAAGACAATGTGTGATTGCAGATTCCCAAAGGGTCTCTCTCTGGTCAACCTCATATTAGTTATAACAGTAGGGTCCATTATAATAAGTGATTTTTTCCCCCATCCTTCCTTTAATTTGGTGGAATTTCCTGGGTACTTCTTGTGTTGCATATAGAACATACCCATTTTTTAGGGATTTAGCCTTGTGGTTTGGATGTTGAAAGAAAGACTAATACTGCAAGGGATGATTAAGAGGAGAAAGACTACTAGTTTTCTCATTAACATTCATTATCTTGGAATCCAGTCATTTTTAATCTGACAGTTTGACAATAGGCGCTTTTGTATTGCAAAAGCAAAAAATAATTGCTCTGTGTCACATATTAAAGGTCAAGAAAAGGTATTGCTTTATGAAAAGTGAGAAAACACTATCAAAGCTGAGAAAACTATCATCAGTCTCTAGTAAAATAAATTAGTAGACTATTAGCAAAGTAACTTTTGCACATTTCACTTACTATGAATTAAATAAACCTAGAAGAGGAATCTCTAAGGCAACAAGGGTGGATCGCTCATGGAGATAATAGCCAAATCTCACTTAGTGGAAACTACATTTTCACCGACTAATAATCAGAATGTCTTTCAATTAGAGGAGAAATGTCTGTTTGACACTTACTGGTGATTTTTTTGCAAAACTATACTTAGGACATGTGCTTAAGACATGAAGCATTGCCATGAGGCATCCTTATTTTTTCATTTGGTTTTCTTTTTTTTTTTTTTAAAGATTTTATTTATTTATTTGAGACAGAGAGAATGAGAGAGAGAGAGCACATGAGAGGGGGGAGGGTCAGAGGGAGAAGCAGGCTCCCTGCCGAGCAGGGAGCCCGATGCGGGACTCGATCCAGGGACTCCAGGATCATGACCTGAGCCGAAGGCAGTCGCTTAACCAACTAAGCCACCCAGGCGCCCTTTCATTTGGTTTTTTCAGCCTAATATTATAAGAAGAGGATTTTTTGTCTCTTTTAAACTAATTTCTGTACAGAGTTTTGTACTTCCATTTACAAAGCACTTCCACAGAGACTTATCCCATTTAGTTCTTTTAGAATGCTGAGGCATGAGTGACCCTGTTCCCATTTTGCAGATGAGAAAATAGATCCTCAGGGAGATTATGCAATACATTCTATTCTAGATCACATAGCTAAGAAGTAGCCCAAATATTCATTAGGGTTAAATCTCATTCCAAAAGCCATGACGTCAGAATTAGAATGCCTCAACCTGGAAAGGTCAAGTTGATTATTCTTCAGTAAAATGACTCTATCTGTACACCCTTGGATTTGAGTTCTTAAGGGAGTTTTAAAATCAAACTATTCTGCTTTTATTTGTTAGCATTTTATTATACTTGGATTTCACAATATTTACCATGAAAAGTACTATAGGAATGATATGTCTGTTGTACTGATGAAAAGCCCAAAGGACTCACCAAGATATTGGGATAGCCAGTACTTGGCAAAATATAGTCTTACTGTCTCTGGTTACTTTTTTTAAACAATGATTTCTCTGATTGTAAAAATACAGAAATTTCAGATTTGGGAAGAAATTATAAAACAAGAAAAAAAGAAGAAAATAAAAATCACCTATAATTCTGCCCCTGAGAAATAACTATTCCTATATTTAGTGTCTTGTTTTCTAGTGTGTTCTATGGAAAAATACCCAAAGAGATACTAAATTTGGAAAATTTTAAAAAGCAAACAAAAAGAATACATTTCTTTATTATAGAGCATCTCAGAGCATTTAATATGCTAAGATGCACTGTGAGTCTCCAAGAGAAAGAAATAACATTCAGGTTTTTGGATACTGCATATACAGGGTAGAGTAGAAGAGTTGAGAATTTAGAGTGGTTTGAAATGCAACTTGGCAGCACATAGGCTGTGTGAAGGTTAATGAAATAATTTATGCTGTATGGTGGGCAAAAGCAAGCCATTTATAAACTGAAAAACAATGGGCATTTTAGGGTTTCTTCTATGAGGTAAGCACTGTGCCAGTTTTCTTTAAATTGATTGCCTAGTTTAAACCTTACTCTGTGAAATAATGTCCCCATTTCATAGATGATGAAATTGATTCTTGCAGTCAAATGTCCTTCTTAATGGATTACATTGGGAATAGTCTTCCAGATTAATAGAGCAAAAGGGAAAAATATAAAATTCAATAATCAGGGTATGGCATATTTTCATAATAAATTCTTTTCCCTCACTAGTCAAGGAACTCTAATCATTTCCCCCATCTGAAAGGTTTCTAGCCTCTTCTCATATTGCCACATCTATGCTCAAATTTATCTACTTGTGCTTCTTATATCAGAATATAGCATTAAATTGCTGGGATTTAGTAAGTAAGGAGTGCTGTCAGGTTGCAGTCCATATACCGCTAAGGGAGCTCTACCCCCAAAGCCCATTCTCTCTGGTACATGCACAGCTCTCAGATAGGAACTAATTTCTTTTTAAACATAGGGGGGATTAGGTTGCACTTTGCTAAGTTCTCTTTGAGATCCTTTGAGCTGAAGCTGTCAAACTATCAAGATGTAGCAAGGGGTTTATTGGAGCTAATCAGATGTAGGAAGCCACGGGGGGGGGGGGCTATGACAGGTAAGTCCTGGGGTGGAAGTCTGACTCTTTACTAGGCCTGAGCCTCAGAGAAGCCAAATTGCAGGTCTAGGCTTAAACCAAGCTTTCACTGCTATCATTTGCTTCATTTGGGGACATATTTTCCAGTGACATATTGGATCCTTTCTCTGCCAACTAGTGATAATGATATTTAAAATCCTGTAGAGAATAACAGACATCTCTAGAGAAGTGGTCCTTTTCTTCCAAAATGTCTTGCCTTCTGGAATTGTTAAAAAGAGTCCTCATATTCTTCTTCCCTTTGAAAAATTGAGACTATCCATAGTGCTAACCTCATTTGAACTTCGAAAGTAGGCATATGTTCTTCCGCTTTTATTGTGTGTTTAAAACCTTGGGTTTTTTTTATTAACATGTTGTTTTACTTTTCAAATTCAGCTTAATTATTTTCAAGCAGGTGCGGTAATAAAAGATTAAGCTGATATGTATTAGAGGCATAATTTTGGTTTGTTTTTGGTGCTTTGTTGCTTTAGCCTTCTTATAACCTCTCCTTTTAAAAAAAAGATATTATAACATAATAAAAATTTAGGAAAGTAGAGGAGGAGGATCACTTATAATTTCACTACTATAACAGTAAATCTATTTTCACGTTTGCAGATTCCCATCTGTTGGTCTCTGAGGGGAGCCAATAAATGGCATTCTACTTTTCTGCCTGGGTTTTGAATAATTTGAGAAAACAAAAGAGTGGCAGATGGAGCCAAAATATTACCTTTATTACTGATTAAGCCTAGGTTGGAATATGGGGCTTATTGTGAGAGCCAAATGATCTGCTAACTAAACCTTGGAATTAGGCAGACTCCTTCCCCATGCTACTCTCTCCCCAGTTGCACCAGAAATGAACCATGCCTGAACTCAGTAGTGACAAAGATTTTACCCTTGGGGAAGAGGTTCTTCTGTGGCTCATTTGCTCCCCAAAGGAAGAAGGGTGCAGGTGGGCCCACATGCCCGGTTTACTTTTTACCAAAACTGATAGATAAGCCATGCTTCATGAAAACAGTAGTCTCCTTTAGATTACATTTTTAAGAGAGATTCTGAGAAATGGGTCTCCTGAAAATAAGTATTTTTTGTTCCTTGGAAAATATTAAGAAATTGCTTCTCTGATGAGCTGTACAATTTACTTTGTTGTCAAATTCCTGGTTCATACAGAAGAGTTAGAGTAGCGTTTTTAGGTTACCAGTGAGCTGGGCACCTGTGGTGGTGACATTAGAATTCTGATTGTATTCAGTGTAACCTCTCATCAATGATTAGATAATGAGTATTCTCTTCTAGTACTCTGGGGTTCCAGGAAAGGGTTAAGACAATAATTCTGACCCAGGGAGCTTTCAATTTGATCAGAGGAATAAATATCACACATAGGATACTGTAGAGCCAATTATAATTGTGAAATTGTGCCATGTATACCAGATAGTCTCAAGACAGGTAATATTTATAAGCACAACACACTCACAAAAGTGTACATTATAAGGATAGCTTGAATCCTCTTAATTTTTAGGACAGGCATATCATCTATCCTCTAGGCAGTTATAGTAGGAGGAGGCATAAAAGTTAATAGGCAATTACGATTCGATAAGGATGAAGAATAAGCACAGGGGGTGAAGTAGCATAACATGAGGGGCATCTAACACATTCTTGGGGTGTGAGAGAGAGCTTTATAGTGGATGTTTTATCTAATGAAAACTTGAAATACCAGTAAGAGTTACTCATTTAAACAAGAGGGGTGAAGCAGAGTAATAGCATGTGCATAGAGGTCCAGAGGAGATAGAGCAGGCAAATCTAGGAAACTGCAAATGGTTTGGGATAGTTCCTAGTACAATGCCTGAAATATGCTCAGTGTTCATTAAAAATATTCTGAATATATAACTTCCTCACTGAACTTTGAATTTGAGATTAATTGAAACATTACATACCAATGAGTAGGCGTTAACTGGTAGAAGGAAGGAAAACAATATTGGAGGATAGTATCTGAGAGGATAGAATATTCATTTTCATTCTGTACCGAGCCAATACTTTGAATGTAATTTTCCACTAAAAATAGAACTTTTAAAATCAGATTTGAAAAATTATTTTAAAGTATTTTATTAAAAGCAACCCAATCCTTTCTGACATTACTAATGTAAAGGAATTGTAAAGAAAGCCTAAGACATTAGGAGAAGGAAGGGAAAAATGAGGGGGAGGGGAACTGGAGGGAGAGATGAACCATGAGAGACTATGGACTCTGAGAAACAAACAGCGTTTTAGAGGGGAGAGGGGAGTAGGGATTGGTTAGCCCGGTGATGGGTATTAAGGAGGGCATGTACTGCATGGAGCACTGGGTGTTATACGAAAACAATGGATTGGGATCACCACATCAAAAACTAATGATGTATTGTATGGTGACTAACATAACATAATAAAAAAAAAAGAAAGAAAGAAAGCCCAAGATTCTTTGTTGTGCTAAAGTTCTATAAATGCGAAGTTAAATACATCTAAATAGCATTTTACATGCCTATAGTTCATTTTACTTTTAAGAAGTTTGCTGTGGATCTTCTTTTCTTCTATTTATGATGATGTTGGTTTCCCTGTGAATTCGATTTAATACATTGATGGGTTAAACAGGTGTGACAGTAATCACAATAATTATTTGGTGATGTTTTCCCATCTAACTCTCATGAGTAAATAATGTTAAAGACCAAAATATAGAGATAGAAACAGAGATAGGGATATAGAGAGAGAGCAAGAGAGAAAAAAGAAAGTTATTTATAACAGAATTATGTATAATGCTTTACAGTTGTGAATAACTTAAATGCTCAGTTAGAAGGGAATGATTAAAAAAAGAAAAAAAAAAAGAAGGGAATGATTAAATGAACTAGAGAAACCTATTAGGAATAAAGTCATTATTTAAAAAAGAAATAAAGTCACTATATTGTTGCAAAGACTATAATAAAATAGAAAAGGGCTTATGATGTGATGTCAGGTTTTAAAAAGAGAGTATAAAAATATGTTTGATAGGTTCCAATTATTCTACACAAAAGTTCTATACATAGAAAACATAAAGGAAACATACTAAATATCAAGAATGGTTAAAAAATATGATTTTGCAGTAGGGATCTGATTGGTTATTTTCCTTCTTTTTTGTTTTCTGAAATGTCTTCAATAAATACCTTACCATAGTACTATTTGAAACATGCACCTTTTTTTTTTTTAGTCTTTATTCAAATTCCAGTTAGTTACCATACAGTGTAATATTAGTTTCAGGTATACAATATAATGATTCAACAGTTTCATATATCACGGTGTTCATCATGAAAAGTGCACTCCTTAATCCCCATCATCTGTGTCACCCATCCCCCCCTCCCCCCTGGTAACCATCAGTTTGTTCTCTATAGTTAAGAGTCTCTTTCTTGGTTTGCCTTTGTGTCTTTTCCCCCCCTTTGCTCATTTGTTTTGTTCTTAAATTCCACATATGAGTGAAATCATATGGTATTTGTTTTTCTTTGACTTAGTTTGCTTAGCATAATGCTCTCTAGCTCTATCCACATTGTTGCAAATGGCAAGATTTTATTTTTTATGGCTGAATAATATTCCATTGTATATTGTGTATTATACACACAATATCCCATTGTGTATATTGTATACCACCTCTTCTTTATCCATTCACCAATCAGTGGACACTTCTGCTGTTTCCATAATTTGGCTACTATAGATAATGCTACTACAAACATCAGGGTATATGTATTCCTTTGAATTAGTATTTTGTATTCTTTGGGTAAATACCTAATAGTGCCATTGCTGGATTGTAGGGTAGTTCTATTTTTAACTTTTTGAGGAGCCTCCATACTGTTTTTCTGAGTGGCTGTACCAGTTTGCATTCCCACTAATAGTGCCTGAGGGTTCCCCTTTCTCCACAACCTTGACAACACCTATTGTTTCTTGTGTTGTTGATTTTCACCATTCTGGCAGGTGTGAGGTGATATCTCATTGTACTTTTGAATTGTATTTCCCTGATGGTGAGTGATGTTGAGCATCTTTTCATGCATCTGTTGGCCGTCTGTCTGTCTTCTTTGGAAAAATGTCTATTCGTGTCTTCTGTCCATTTTTTAATTGGATTATTCACTTTTGAGGTGTTGAGTTTTAGAAGCATGTACACTTTTAGTCAACTTTGAATCTATCTTTAAACTACTTAGTAATCTAATTGGGGTGATAAGACATTTACATACAGAAAGATATTTAACTATATAGTACATGACAGATTTCTTGTAAGAGTATAGTCAACCCATTGACTTTACTCTCTACCTTATTAAAAAAAATAAAAGCCATAAAATCGGTGTAATTTACAAGTCCCCTACATATGTTAAGCATTTTTCCTAGAGATTCATATGCCTTATTTAATCTTTTGTCAGTTCTTCTTGTATTATACTATGGCATTTGTCAGAAAGGGAAGTCCTGCTCTTCCACTTACTAGGAATATAAACTTAAATAGATCACTTAACCCATTTAAGCTTTAGTTTCCACTGGAACAGAAAATTGGACTGTTGTGAGGATTAATTCAGATAATCTATGTAAAGCAATTAGCATGATGCCTAGTGCAAAATGAATTCCGAGTAAATATTAGTAACCTTTTTTTAAATATTAGTAACTTTTAAAACACCAAAGTTTGAAGTCCCCAGAACTTGGTCTTATTTTCTCTTTTCAACTTATGCCTTCCTTAGGAAATCTCATTTATTTTCACAGTCTTAAACACTACAAATGTGCCAACAATTCTTAAGCATCTGTGTTTAGCAGAGATCTATATCTCTTTTGAGCTTCAAACCCGTATATCTAGTGGACTATTTGACATCACCCCATGGTTGACTCAAACCTAACCTGTCCCTAACTGAATTCTTGGTCTGATTCTCCCTCTTTTTGCCTTGACCCATGAGACCTTTCTTCATTCAGTCCTCCTAGTGTTAGTAACTGGTACCTTCATTTACTTAGATGCTTATGTCAGAAACTGAGTCTTTCTTTTCTTTTCCCTATCCCTAACCTCCTACATTCAATTTATCACTAAATGTTGATGATTCTACATTCAAATATCCAACTGAATATACATCCATTTCGCCCCCAACTTAATTGCCACAACTCTTCTGCAAATCAGTATCATCTTTCACTGAGACCACTTATCTGTGAATCTGACTCTTCATTTCTGGTATTATCCCTCTCGAATACATTTTCTCTGTGGCAGTTCAGAGTGATTTTTTAAAATGCAAAGCTGATTATGTCAGTCTCCTGCTTAAAACTCTCTGATGCCTTGTGTAATCTTCACAACAACCCCATGAATTTGTTGTGCCTTTTTTTTTATTTTTTAGATGAGTAAAATAAAGCCAAGAGTCAGAGTGCCATACTCAGTGTATTGCATTAGTGACAGTTAATCAGATAGGCTGATGGAGCAGAAACTTGGAAATATAAAATCCAGCAATGAAGAAGCACTTATTTTCATAATAAGTATCTTCTCCTCACAAGGAAATCTAATCAGTTGCCACATCTCAAAGAGTTTGGCTCTTTTTACATTTTAGAGTACCTCTGCTACTACACCATTTTTATACCAATAAAGGCTATTTAAACCCTCAAAGTTTTACATAAAATTATCTTTAATTTTAGCAAGATAATATTAAGTAATTAAGAAACACTTGGTTCAAAGCAAAATAAAATTAGGGATATAGAATTGCCTGGATAAAAAGACGACCCCCTCCTCCGAAATGTATGCTATGAAGTTGAGAGGAAATACAATAGTTAAGAACCCAAACCTGATCTGCCTTTTACTGCTGGAAAATTGTGGGCAAGTTTTAAATTTTCTTTCTCTCTTTCAGTTCCCTTATCTATAAAATAGGGATAATAGTGGTACCTACTGAATTGTACTAACTAGGTTTCAGGCACTGTACTTAGGACTTATATAATCCTCTTAGCAAGTTTGTATGCTGATGGGAAATATACAGTGGAGATTGAAAAAAAAAAGGATTAAATGAGTCAAAATATGTAAAGTACTTAGAGTAGTTCTGACACTAGTACTTTTATATTTTCTGAGAGACAGGCTATATATTTGCTTCTTAACAGCTATCATTTACAAGATTCATAGTGTCCATAACATAGTAAGGTTATGAAAGTTCACCAAGGCAGAGCAATAGCTGTGAGATGGGTTGAATAAGCTTTATAGCTAGAAGTACCTGTCAGTTGCTACTCATATTATGAGATTTTCCTCCAGAGAAAGCATCACGCTCTGGTCATCCTCTGAAATGCTCTTTTGACAAGATCGTTGTATTGCAGAATTACCATCATGTCATGAATAGATATCCTGGTTTGAATCATACAGTCAGATGTGGCTTTTATTTCAGTCTTGCAGTGAGCATAACATATTACTTGGTGCAGTGGGCAACGAAATAGGTATTGGTGTTATGTTTGAGTCATGTACATTTGTTTGTATTGCTTTACTGTACTTTGAATTGAGTATGTTGTAAGAAGCGGTTAAAAAGTGTATTAACATTGACGTTTTTGGGAGGATTTAATAATTCTTTTCATCCTTGGTAGATTTCAAAGGGAAAATTCTACCCAGTTTTTGATAATTGACCTATTGTAAGGTTAGAATCTATGATTTTTTTTTTCAAGTAAAATGACCCTGGAACTGCCTCAGAAACAGCAATGGATTTCCGAACAACAAGGACGCAGAGTCATAGAGCACATTTTGGATTTGAGGTGTATAGCAAGATTTTGCCATAGCACTCCCATTCAGCTGCTTTTCCCTTTACCATCTCTTTCCTCAGGTGTTCCCGCTAGCTTCCAAAGGAGGGAATTCACACAGGCATTGTTCTTGTTCTTTGAACTGCTAAGCACTGTCAAGGTGAATTAGACATCTGTGAGAATTCATTCATTCAACATTTACTGAGTGCCCACCAGGTTCTAGGCAGTGTGCTAGATGTTGGAGATACAAAGTCAAATAAGAAGTGTTACACACCCTCAAGGATTTTACAGTATATTGATAAAATAAGATAAGTTCAGGTGATTAGGAAACCCGCATGTTTGTACTTTTCCCCATTTTCAGTACTCTTTGATAGAACATCTCTCTCTTATGCTAAATTTATACATCATCATCATCATCATTATGGTTAACATTAATTTAGTCTTACAGTGTTGTAGACCTCATGCTTGGGGCTTTATTATGTACATCAGTTTATTTAATCTTCCTAACAACTCCGTGAATTAGACACTATTAATATTCTCCTTATGTAGATAAAGAAACCAAGGCTTAGAAATGGCAAGTGAGCTAAGGTTATATACCATTAAGGAATGGTGGAAAAGGAATTAAAGCCCAAAATCTTGTTCATAATTACAATGCTATGTTGCTTCATATTTGGATATAACTGGTAAAGAACTATTTTGTCATTTGGCTGGTGCTGATCAATTACCTAAACTATATATAAGATACTGTAGATTAATTCTGAGAAGTGGCAAACGTTGGGGGGAATCATGGCATTTGTGTGGAATTGCTTAAAGATAAAAATGGGTCTTTGGCTGTGGTTATGGAATGTCCCTAAAGCTTGAGGAGAAAATCCCTGTGCCAAGACCCCCTTGCTCTGAATAAACCAAAATATGACAGACAGCAAACAAGGGGTTAACCAAAAAAATCCAACAATTTAGGGCAAACAATATCGGACTACTATTAAATGTGAAATTATTATTTATTTCAAAATCACTCTGCAAGTGTTTAAGAGTGATAAAGAAGACAAAAGTGTATTTATCTAAACTTATTTTTTATAGTAACATTATAAAAATAAACAGTATTGAATGTCAAGTTCCATACAATCCCCAGATGTCTCCGGGTGAGCTTGGCAAAAACAAGTGTTATTTTTTTTTAATTGTATCAAGCTCTAATGTTTTAACCCAAAGGAAACACTAGACCCTGCACTGGTTTTTTACCATCTGGCAAGTACCTAATTTAATTGGACATTGTCCAAATAGGATCTGAAACTTTTGTTCAACCTGAAACTTATAGAACACCAGCACCCACTTTATAGAAACTCAGCATAGTTTTCTTGTTGGTTGTTTTCTTTAAATTTTTACCTAATTGACACATTCCTCTTGAGGTATTAGGGAGCTATTTTAAATTAATTAAAGCAACACTTAAAAGTAACACTGTCCCCAAGCAGTAATTTGTTGGGTTTTTTGGGTGGGGAGAGAGGGATGCAGTAGTCCTAGATAATGAATAATTCAGAAGCACAGTATGGGGAAATACACAAGTGGATATAAATCTTCATTCTTTCTTCTACTTAAATATCTCAGAGCCTCCAGTTACCTCATCTCTTAACTGAACCTAGCAATACTTTGCTCACAAGATTGTTGTGAGGCTTACATGAAATTATCTGAGGGAATATGTTCACAAGTTCAGAAATAGTCAGCAACTACTATTTATACTAACTGTAATATCTTTCTGTGAAAATATTTTTCTTCTATGACAAAAATTGGGATTAAGTGAGTTCATATAAATTATCTCAAGGATCTTCAAACAGATAAGATCCAGTATTTCTGTGGCTCTCTGAATGGTCAGTGGATATCACTTTTTCTTTTTATGTGAAAAAGGGATCTTTACTCTCCTTTAAGATGTGGCTGACAGCTAGCCTGGATTCCCAGGCTGTTCCAAGTGTGAAATGAATCAGAAGTCTGGAATCATATACCTCATGAGCATTCTTGTCCTTGAATATGCCTCTTTGTCATTAACATGCAACCTCTACACACAAAATATTTACCTGCTTTGGCATGATCTTTCACAAGCAAGTAAGGGAACCCAGATTCCTCCTCAGAGGGATTTAAATGAGAGCCTAGAGGTTTCGTTTCATGTATGTTTGCTGTCTGAGAACAAATTTATATCCAGATTATATCCAATATGCCACATACCCAGACATGACCCATATTATTGTTTGACATTTTCAGATCTATTATGTATTTAGACAGAAATGTACAATCTATATTAATGAACAAGGTTAACATGTCTTTACTTATTTTAGAAACTCTTCTCCCTCACCCCTAAATTTAGGTTAATTTTAAGATTCTCATATATTTTAAACTAGGTTAAGGTTATTTTTCCAAACTGCTTTTGTCAGGAATGAATGAACTTCTTAAAATAAGTGCCAAAAATAGGCATTTTAATTTTAACAGTTAAGGATGGATTTACATTTTAAAATACCACCTTGATTATAGCTTTTCCTGGATGTGTTGTTCAAATAGTACTTGTAATAATAAAACCTAATGCCAATAGTTCCTTGCTGTCATAATACTCTCCTGAGGTCATGTCCACATAAGCAAATCTTTTTCTGAAGCAGTGGCAAAGCACCTAACAAGGTTCACCCCAATAAATTTAAGTCAGCCACCAGACCCTTATTTAATACCTATAACCCCTGTGTTAAGCATTTTAATCCCCAATTTACAAAGGAAGAAACTGACTCCCAGAAAGGTTAAAACTTTTGCTGGTGGTCAAATAAATATTGGAGCCAATACTCAAATCCAGGTCTGCCTAACTAGAAAGTCTGCTCATTTTCTACCATACCGGGGTTCTGGAGACCTGGTGAAATACAATGGCTTATCCAATGAAGGCAGGGCAGCAAAGATCAGGAGTTGGAGCTTGCTAAATTTACCATGTGGGTTGATTTATAGTAACACAGATCTTTTCTCCTAGCTGTAAAGGGCTACTAACATCTTCCAGAGTTACTGGCAATCATGCACTCCTCTGCTTTCAGCCTTTCATTTATTAAGAAATTGAGTGTTTACCACATGCCATGTACTAGTTGAGTCCTGGGGGGTACTTCTGTGAACAAACAGAAAAGAGCCCTCATGGAGTTTATATTATTGTGATCCTTCTCTCCTGTCCTGTCACATGTTAGTATCTTATAGTTGATCAGTACTTCCTCCTCTTGAGAAAATGAAGTAGCATGGTGCATCCTCCTATTAGACTGCTGATCCCTGTTGTAGACAATCAGAACAGAAAATGAGGTCAAAGTAGAACTTATGTTTTATATAAGCCATGTAGAGAACAAAGAATGCTACTTCAACAAATTCTTTGCTGGAGACGAAAGATATTGGCTGTACATGGAGTAGGCACAACATACTCTTTGAATAAATGAATGAATAATAAATACATGAGAATATAGAACTAGTTTTATATAATGAAAACTATACTTTGTTTCTGAAGCTGTTATTGGTTATTATAAGCATTTGTTTTTCTCCATTTATGTTTTATGGTAGAACTTTATAGAAATACTTTATTTCTACATGTAGTCTGTCACTTGATGAAAAATATAATATTTATAATTATCAATAGCTTATATTTGATTGTTTACTGTGCTAGATACTATGTTAAGTGCTTCTCATATTATTTCATTTAATTAATTCATTCAATCAGCAGGTATTTATTGAGATTATGTACTAGGCATCATCTTGTTCCAGTTATATGGCAGTGAACAGATGAAATCCCTAGTGTTTCTATTCTGGTTGCCAGCAGTGAGGAGACAGAAGACAAATAAAATATATAGTATGAATGCTACAGAGAAAAATAAAGTAAGAAAGAGGGTAGGAAGTACTTGCATATGTAATTTTAAGTGGGATAAATAAGAAAAAACTTATTCAGAGGGTAGCATTTGACTAAAGACCTGAAGGAGGTGAGAGTCACTCTTGTGGATATCAAGGAAAAGAATATTCCAGGCAGATGGACAGGGACTTTGAAGTAGGCACTATTCTACTCTTCCATTTTATGGGTAAAAAAGCTAAAGCTAGGTAATTTGCTTAAGGTCATACAACTAGAAAAGGGCAGAAAGGTGCTTTAAGATAGGCAACCCAACACATATTTGGAAGCCAGTTATGTATGGAAGGGAGGAAGAGTTTAGCAAAATTCAAGATACGCCTGTTGCTTTTTAGCTGAACCAAAGCCATTGAGCCGACAGTAGCCTCATCAAGCCTGACCAAAAGTTTGATGATGATGACCATTTTGAGGTTTGCAGGTTCTGATTAATTTTCTAGGGACAATCTATGCAAACTACTAAAGATAGCGTTTGGGTAGGCTGGTTGGTTAGTGATGTTTGTGAAGAAATAGTGCTATTTCAAAGGGTTGGTGGTAGGCTTCCATCTCCACCTTCTACCTGCTACACCATATTTGTAAGAACTGAACATATTTGTAAGAGTCCAAGCAGTTAGAGATAAGATCACTCAAGCTAGCCAAGTATTCTAAACAGGTGAGGTCAAAAGATTGTCTGGTTGCCTGCCATTGGCTGAAGCATCAAAGTCACAGGGCCAGGATTGCAGGAAGAAACAGAGATGCCACTATTATAAAAGCAGCCTTTGTGTGTTGTGAGAACAAAAAGGAAAAGATCATATCAAAAGAGAGCCTTCTGTTATTATTTATCTAGTGGTTGGTGCATTGAAGTTGAGATTTTGGCTTGGGGCCCAGAATTTTATGTTAACTTAAATACAGATGTATTTTATGTAGAATTCCAATGATAATAAGAAATAAAGTCATGGATAACACAGGAAAATGAATGGATAATTAGAGATGGGGAGTCCTTACCAAAGATATTGCAGGGAGTATTTCTACTTTAGCTTGAAAGTAGGAGTACATCGAAGGGCATAAAAATTACCATAAGGTAACTCCACAAAGAGGAACCAGAGGGTGCAGATCATGAGAGAGCTCAGAAAAGATAAGGATGAATTGCTGTCAGCTCTGTTAACCTTTCCCCAGACACTACTCCTCTCCATGCTTAAGCACAGACTCAGGTTTTTATGAAAAACTCTTCCCAGTTCTTACCCTGGAGAATGAATTCCTTAATAATTCTCTCAGGCCTCAACTTCTTTTTGTTTTCAAAATACCTGTTTCTGCCTTGGCTTTCTAATTAAAAATCCTCTTGATATTTCACCTTGGTGTATCTTTCTCATTTACTCCACTTTTATTTGGTAATCAGGCTCCAGACTGTATACTTCAGTGTAAGGATCCGAAAACTCTAAAGTATTTTGCCTCTGATAATCATCTTCAGCTCTATACCTAAAACCAAGGATATCAGATACTCTCAGGACTGATCCCACAACTTTCTCCTGTATTTGAAGATGGAACATTGAACTCTCTAAATCCTCATAAGTTACACTAAAACCTATGAAGATTAAAATATCTGATGGAATGAGAATTAGAATTTCATGCCCCTGTAAAATATGTCTGATTTTTTGAGGGGAAGAAAAAACCTTATCAAATCTACTGAGGAAAAAAATAAAGATTCTTATATTTCAGTGAAATAATATATTGTCATAATATATAAGCGTCAGATACTCATTGAAGATTGTTTTAAACTTACGTTCTTATTTGCCATATAGTCCTCTCACAAGCAAAATACTTCAAGTGGTTTTCTTCTCTATCTTTATTTCTGTATTAGACTATTGGGAACTGAGATTCACAATTATTAAATGACTTCTCCAAGGTGAAACAGTGATGAGTCTGAGTGGCTTCACTGAAGGACTTTCCTACTCCACTATGCTATGAATCTTAAAGTCTGAGTCCCCACTTGCAACTGTGTTTGAGGACAGTAACCAGAAAAAACAAACAAAAAACAAAACAAACAGTACTGTTGTTGGTTGGCAAAGAAATGGAGTTCAACATGTCTTGTTTTAATCATGTGAAATCTTTTGGAAATTAAGTCTCAGGTTTTATAAAGTTATTTTCCATTCTTTACCCTTCCAAGATGCTTGTATGATTTTTTTTTTTTTTGCTAGAATCCATTGTTTGAATTGCAGTATGAATCACATGTTTCCCTTTATTTCCTGGGCCAGTGTCTCTGACTATGAATGATTTTCAAAGGATATTCTCTACAGTTTTAGCACAGTCTTCAGATGAAATCTTTTAATGAAAAACTTGCCTCCCTCATTTGAAAAGATTAAAATTTAGAGGAGCTGGATTCCTTTATAGTAATAAAATAGCTAACCTCAATTGTTTGTATATTTTATCATTTTATTCACAACACAGTTACTGTTTATCTGTTGGGGAATTTATACACTGAAATGCACATAAATAGTATTTAATTCTTTTTGTTGTTTTTGCATTTGCAAGATTGGGTATGATTTGCTTTCCATTTGGCTTGCAATGTGTGAAAATTAGAAAGCTTTCTTTTCTTAATTATTGGCATATTTGGTATGGCATGTGATACCAGATGCTCTTAAGGCATTAGAAATAGCCCCGTGAGAAGGTTGAACCTGAGTAGGAGGTTGAGGCATCTCTACCACCCATCATTTTTTGAATTCAAGTCATTTCTGGCTACAGTTCTTTAGTAGAGGCTGCCTCCTTCTGACTATTTTCACTTGGTAACTTGCACATCATGTGGTCCTCATCCACACACATATTTTTTCTTTTCATCTTTATTTTCTCTAAACTCATTTTTAAGACACATTCACAGAGGTAGTTAAAACTTGAAATGGTGGAGTATATTTTATTTTTCATCACTTAGGTGTATAACTAATAATAGTAACTGATGAAATGAGTATAATAATCTCATACTCTTTAAAAGATGTTTACATTTTTGAAGAGACATCCCTGATAAAATAGAAAAATCTTAATATTCTGGTGAAACAATGCAGCACCTGAGCATCAAATAGTCATTGAGTATTAATATTAATTTCCTTATTTGCCATATATATTCATCCTTCAAACAGGGTATTTCAAATGATTTTCCTTTTTTCAGAAGTCATAACTTGCAAAAAGATGTAACACTAAAAATTATTTATAATGCTTCTCTCTTCCTAGTTAAAGGAAAATACTCAGCATATACATAAAACATGGCAGGCAAACAAACAGAAAATATTTGGGTGCAAATGACAGGCTGAAATTTTTTTTTCAAGGAAATTGTTTGGAAGATTCTTCTGTGGAGTCACCTGGATTATTACTGTTGGGACAAAAATGAATAAATATTGGTAAGGAAATTAGGCTTTATTTCAACATTGGTAAACTTTGCGGGCATTTCTTAAAACTATAGAATTTCTGAAATCACATCTTATTTACAGAAATATATGTAGCTACAAGGTTTGCTTCAAGTATTTATCAGACATTAAAATATACAACTCCAATTCTAAATTATTTTAGCGAAACAAGTTTGGAGGTGAAGGGCCTGGAGGAATAATAATAATCAGCTAATGGAAAGCTGTGATTATTATTTTTTAGCAACTACAGGTTTATAGTTGAATGAGATGTATGGCAAAATTAAATGAGATGTATGGCAAAATTAAATTCCCTAGACTATTAGGGAGAATGGAAGGAATGCCTGAGTAAGGATCTAACAAAAGCAAGGAAGCAGAAAACAGAACAGAAAACAAATATAAAAATAGTAAATATTATTGAGAAAAAGCTATCATGTATGTTATCAAATTAATATGGGTGGGTTGAGTATCCTCTGAAAAGATAGGCTAAAAAATAAAACTTACCTATATACTGTTTACAAATAAACTATCTAAAATGAAATGGTAAAATATTCCCTCCCTAACAAAAATGTGGGTAAATTACATATCAGGCAAAAGTAAACTACATGGAAGCAGAGGAGGCAATATTAGGATCTGATCAGTTAGATTTCAAGGCCAAAGGGAAAAGCAAAATAAACAAAACTAAATAATGAAAAACTCAACAAAGAAATATATAAACACGTTCAGGCACTTGGAAATGACACTCTTTTAAGTAGCCACTACATATAAAAAATGATAGATGCCCAGAAGTCAATAAAAAGTAGAGTGCTTCATATAGAAACTTATGGGTACAGCTGAATTGCATTCAGAGGAAAGTATAGACAAAAATGCTTTTATTGTTAAAAAATAAAAATTGAGAATAATATGAAGAAAATAGAAAGGAAAAGGACCAATGACCTGAATCAAAAGAAGATATGAGGAAAATTAATAAATATCAATACAAAGTAAAATTAAGAAAAAATAAAAAAGTGAGCAAGAAATGATACATAATAAAGTATAAATAATAGTAAAACTGATAAATTCCTTGGAAAATTGTGTAACATATAAAACTACTGCCAAATCTTACAAGAAAATAATAATATATAGTATAGGGACAAGAAAGGTAAAATAACTACACATCAAAGTATATAGAGTAAAAAAAAGCCATTTCTCATTTCTAAAGATTATTTATTTATTTACTTACTACTTA
The DNA here is from genome assembly GCF_002201575.2 of Neomonachus schauinslandi. NCBI lineage: Eukaryota > Metazoa > Chordata > Mammalia > Carnivora > Phocidae > Neomonachus > Neomonachus schauinslandi. The sequence continues at coordinate 64,485,601 of NC_058413.1, read as the reverse complement.
CTTATTTACTTATTTATTTACTTATTTATTTGAGAGAGAGAGCACACACCTGAGCGAGGGAGGGGCAGAGAGAGAGAATCTCAAGCAGACTCCCTACTGAGCCCAAGCCATTGCTGGGCTCTATATCATGACACTGAGATCGTGACCTGAGCTGAAATCAAGAGTTGGGCACTTACCTGACAGCCACCCGGGTGCCCCAGCCATTTCTGATTTTTAAAAAATTTGATGATAAATACAATGAAATGAAACATTTTGACTCTGATAAAAACTATTTACTTGAACACAGTGCAAACAGTAGTAAAACTTTTAAGTATTAACAATAAAATCAGTAAAAAAACTAGTAAGTTGACCACCACCCTTACTATTAAACAGCATTGCTTTGATGATTCTAACTACTAGAGTAAGACATAATAATGGCATAAGCAGTATAACCTTTTCATAAAATAGTAGGAAATTTAGCATTATTCAAAGGTGACACTATAGAATACTAAAAGTATGAAGAAAAGTGAAGTAATACAGTGAAACTAGTGAGTTGGCTGTATGAAAGAGTCAATAAAAATTAGTAGGAATGTAAAATCAAAACAAACAAGCAAAAAGAAAAAAAATCTAATGTACTCCATTTACTGATGTAGTGAACCTATGCAAAAACAAACAAACAAAAACCCTCAAAAAACAAAAAACCCAAATGAGCAAACAAAAAACTCTTTAACCAACCTGAGCCACCAAGCGTATCTTTAAAAAGGGTCAAATGAGAAAATGAATATATATCAACAGCACAATTCTTACTCGTTGGAGGAGTCCAATAAATGTTGGTAACTTGAATTTTATTTCTAATATTTTCTAACACTTAGTTTGCAACATCTCCTATTTAGACAATTCTATTTTGTTTTGGAATATGTCTAACAATTTAATAGACAACTTTCATCTTACCATTGAGACAAAAAATGTATTGAGGGTTAGAGTACTCCTACGTTTCTACCTCCTAATTGCCAGGAAGAAATGTGGACACGTTATAGGATCTGTACTTTTTACCTGCAAAATTAACAAGGCACTGATTCCCACATTTTCAAATCATCTGTTACTTTGACAGACATTACAAGGGTTCTGGCTTTAGCCATGGCACTTCACAGAGGGTGTTTTTTCAATGTAAGGCTATTTCAGAATTGTCTTGGACTTCTTAAAAAATTGGTGGTAACTTGGGGTGCCTGGGTGGCTCAGTCGGTTAAGGGTCTCACTCTTGGTTTTGGCTCAGGTCATGATCTCAGGGTCTTGAGCTTGAGCCCTGCATGGGTTTGAGCTCAGCGCAGAGTCTGCTTTAGATTCTCTGCCTCTCCCTCTCCCTCTGCCTCTCCCCACACTGTGTGCACACGCCCTCTCTTTCTCTCTCCCTCTCTCAAATAAATAAATAAATAAATAAAATCTTTTTAAAAAATTAGTGTTAACTTGGTGAATTTCTAGTGAATGTTTATTGCTCTAACAAATTGTTATTAAAATGAGTTGCTTTGTACCTTCATATACTGTTCCACCAACTCCCTGAGAATTTAAAAACCTTTTAGCAAATACTAATGTATTTGCTGTTCCTATTAGGTGGGAAGAGTAAATATTTATACCTTCATATTACATTGTATCCTATTACATCTGAATAAAAAATAAGAAGAAATAAATATAAGACAAATGACCCAATACTCTGATATTACTAATGTTTATTAATAAAATTCTTTTTGATATATGTATGTATCACGTGTATTCAAATTCTATACAGTTTTGTATCCCAGCTTTTTACTAAATATACTCTTAGCAAAAAAAAAAAAATAATTATTCACATAAGATCACACTAGAAATGCTATTCTATAATTTTTGTTCATATATTTTTCATATCATAGACTTCTAAGTCAATAGTTCTGCTTTCTTTTAGTGGCAGCTACATATTATTTTATAATATGGACAAACTGAAATTTGCTCAACCATTTCTCTACTAGTGAACATTTATATTATTTATAATGCTTTGCTATTTGAAATAATATTTTATTGAACATTCTTAAAATTAAAGCTCTGTGCTCAGAGACAAATATTTCATAAATCAGATTCCTAAGAGCAAAATTGGAACGTCAGAGTGTGCTTATTTTAAATATTAACAGATGCTATCAGATTGTCCTTCAGTAAGACTTTAAAAATATATGTTCCCACCAAAACTCTACGAAGTTTCATTTCTATACATTTCTCAGAATGCTAAATAGTATTGTTTTTTAAAATTTTTGTTAAGTATAGGAAATAGTGTCATAGTATATTATTTATTTTTTATATTTTTAAAGATTTTATTTATTTATTTGAGAGAGAGAGAGCACATGAACAGGGGGGAGGGGTAGAGGGAGAGAGAGAAGCAGACTCCCCACTGAGCAGGGACCATGGGATCATGACCTGACACAAAGGCAGATACTTAACTGACTAAGCCACCCAGGCACCCCAGTATCATAGTATTTTAATCTGTACATAGTTTTTTCTGTGTTTCTAAACTGTCCTTTTCTATTTTGTCTTTTTCTTAGTAATTTGCAGGACTCTCCCTATTTTAGACCCTTTTGTCTACTATAAGTTTGATAAATATTTTCTTCCAGTTTATTATTTACCATTTGACTTGATTTTTACTGCCTTTTATTTTTAATTCAGAAAAATTTAACTTTTTTTTTAAAGATTTTATTTATTTATTTGACAGAGAGACACAGCGAAAGAGGGAACACAAGCAGGGGGAGTGGGAGAGGGAGAAGCAGGCTTCCCACAGAGCAGGGAGCCCTATGTGGGGCTCGATACCAGGACCCTGGGACCATGACCTGAGCCGAAGGCAGACGCTTAACGACTGAGGCACCCAGGTGCCCTGAAAAATTTAATTTTTATGTAGTCAGTTATATAAACTCTATTTTTCCTTTTGGCTTCTGGTTATTAAATTATGTTTAAGAAGGTATTCTGTGCTACCAGTGTTATAAAAATATCTTCAGGTATTTATTCCAAAATTTTTATTGTCTTATTAGTGCATTTAGACCACTGACACCTGAAATTTGTTTTTGTGTATAATGTGAAGTAGGAATCTAATTTTATCTAACACCAAATAGACAGCTATTTGTCTTTAAAACATTTATTGAATAATCTATCTTTTCCCCTTTAAAGTAGAATGTTAGGAAGCAAACCATAAGAGAATCTTAACTATAGAGAAGAAACTGAGAGTGAGAGAGGGAGGTGGGTGAGGGATGGGCTAGATGGGTGATGGGCATTAAGGAGGCACTTGTGATGAGCACAGTGTTATATGTAAGCGATGAATCCCTAAATTCTACTCCTGAAACCAGTATTACACTATATGTTAACTAACTAGAATTTAAGTAAAAATTTGAAAGAAAAAAAATAAAGTGGAATGTTACATTTATCATATATTGAGTTCTGATGTATTTTTTGAACTATTTCTTAACTTTGTTCCATGGGTATACTTATTTCATGTTAGTTTAATTAAGGTGACTTTTGAGTGAGATTTAAAATCTGAATAGGCAAAGCCCTCTTCTTTGTGTACTTTTATAGAATTCCTCTGCAATTACCATAGAGTTATTCTTCTAATGAATTTTAAAATGATTTTGTCCAACATTATTGTGATTCTAATTAGAATTGCATTAACTTTTATTATTAATAAAAATATTAATATTTATATTAATTTGAGGATGATGGATATTTTAATTATATTAATTGATCTTGTATAAGAGCATATCTCTACATATTTTGTGTCCTTCAATAAAGTTTTATGATTTTTTTCATTTAGAGGAACTAAAGTTCTTCAGTTGCTATTATTTTGTATCAAAGTGGTTTGGCATCAATTACAGCCATTGGCATCTATTAATAGATGAAGCTACACTAGGCTCTTATGATCTCACATTTCATGGAGGAATGATAAACTCCAACAACACTTCTCTCTGATAAGAGTTCTGGTCAGGGACTGAGGCCAGATGTCAACAGTATTGTGCATTCAGAATTGAAACAGCAATAGGAAAAATTTATTTTTCTCCATGCTAAATGAATTTGCCAATACTCTCTGTACACTCAAATGTACAAAAGATATAGTGCTACCATGCTATGGTGGGTATGTATATGTGTGTGTTTGCTATACATCGTAGAAATTCTCCCTACAATTACAGAATGCATTTAATTTTAAAATGCTTCACAATGGTCATTCATTCACAGCTAATATGGACTTACTCTGTTTAGGACAGAATAACTTTGAATGTGGCATGCATGTGAATACTGTGGGAATCTTCAACCTAATAAATTAATGGAGTTGAATGAGGATTATTTTTTTTCAATCAGTGGGATATTTTACTCCCTAATATTTCTGTAGTTTCTGGTGTATAATTCATTGTTTTGATGGAATGGTCTTACCCCATGGAAACAATAACTGCAAATCCCTCTGAAGACATTTTGAGAGACCTGAATTTATGAAAATATGTTAGGGAAGTCTAAAACAAAACTTAGAATGAAATGTTTGTAGGGAAGACAGGGTTCCAAGGAGAGTAGGTTCATGGAACTGAAGCCAATGAGTGGAGAGGTGTAACAACAGAAATAGAGACAAAAGGATACTTATAAAGCTCTAGGAAGGTTTTCATTCTACTACAAGTGGCACTATTTCTGAATGTTAAAGGCAGATGGTAGCAATGAAGACTCAAGGCAATTATTCATTTCCTTTGGGCTTCAGGGATGTGCTGTAGAGGGAAGAAGTTGCTTGGAGGGCCTGCATTATGCAAATTCCTTGTCTGTGCTGATTGAATTTTGAGAAAAATTGCACAGTATTCTACTTGGCCTGTGTTTTAGTTGTTAACTCCAGCACTAATAGGATAGAAAAAGACAGTTTCAACGCCATTTACCTTGAGGTTGTTTTGCACAGACTGTAATGTTTAAAATATTTTAAATATATAAAATTGTTTCAGATATATTTCCATTCCTATACTAGTTCCTGTTTCTTTGGTTGCTTGTCCTAGATTTTAAAGCTGGGGAAGAGCTTCTTCGCATCTTATAAATGGCTTAACTTTGGTCTACTTTTCAGTAACTTTCTCATAAATCATCATATTTAATTTTCTCATCAATCCAGTGAAATTAATAGGGCCAGTTTAGTTACTGACAACTTTCAGATGAAGAAACCGAGACATGGCAAGTTCCAGAATCCAGTGCATTTATATTAACTTCAAGAGGTGATAATTCCTCAGATATCTCAATTGAACAGGAACAATGTAGTGTAGCCAAAGTTATGAGCTTCTGAGTCACATAGGTTTATTAATTGTGCCTTCATCAGTTTACCAACCTAAACTCTATAAACTTCAATTCTATGTTTGTGAAATGAGCATAAAAATTCTTAACATGCAAGGATTTAGTGAGGATGTAAATTAGTACAGATAAAGCACCTACCAAACTATCTTGATGCTCAATAAATTACTAGTATTATCAGCATCTCTCTATCACAGATACAGAATAGTATAGAAAGAAAGTGCATCTGTATCACACAGTTTGGTAATTGGTAGTGTTCACTCTCTTCCTCTGAATTCTCATGCAGTGGGTTCCTCGAGGGTAGGAGACTATATTTGCTTTGTGTTTATTTTAATATTTGCATTCTTTTGTACTCTATAAATATTTATTGTGTTAATAAAACTAAAATAGGTATAATTTTTAAGTAGTTTAATCCAAGAAGATAGGTAGACAGAGTTACCAGTTTTTTGTTTGGTGGGTTTTTTGCTTCATTTTATTTTTTGCATTTTACAATTGTGTCCCAAAAAGACTTGATTTTTCCCTGGGTGGACTCCTTTACACAAATTTTAAACAAGTAATTGTTATTTTGGTCTAAAATAAGAGAGTGTCAGGGGTTGGAAATTTAATTTTACATCTTTTTTCATTTAACTCTGACAATAATAAGGTAAATTAAAAGCCTAAGGAAAAGCCTAAGGACATATATAAATATGAGAGATCCAATTTTACTGGTCATCTTTTTATCTCATTCTAAGATTTGTGAACTTAAAAATATAGCACTCTTCTTGTTTTCAGAATCTTATAGGTTTATGTTAGGCCTTCATGTTTACTGATAAAAATGAGCAAATATTTGGGCTCGGCAGGGGGCCTGCTTCTCCCTCTCCCTCTGCCTGCTGCTCTACCTACTTGTGCTCTCTCTCTATCAAATAAATAAATAAAATCTTAAAAAATGAGAGAATATATTTGTGCCCTTTTTTTGGTGTCAACTTTGTTTAGCTCAGATTCTTGGTTCTCTCTCAAATTTGATGTGTATATATTTGTTTAATGATAATTATATAACTCTAAAAGCAACACATTAATTATTAAGTATAACAATCCTTCCAGGTCTTGTAAGTTGCACAAGATTTTTTTCCCCTAGAGGATATGTCATTAAGGTTTTTTATTCTCGGATGTAATGAATGTTGGTAATACTTGCAGTTCAGGGGAGAAATAATTAATAAAGTAAATGGTCTCTATTGGGCCTGGTTATTATGGAGGGATTAAAGTATTGATCAGAAAAGCATCTTAAATTTTAACTTTTTTTTCATCAAAAGTAGTGAATATTAAGAATGAGGAGGAGGTGATAACAGCAGTGATGACAATGACATGAGCAATACTTCTCAAAACACTCCTATTTATTGTAGAGATTTTAAATTCCCATTTATAGATAAAAAATGTGGCTCACAGCAATGCAGTAAGGGCATTTGTTTCAGATCATGAAACTAGTACACAATATAGTTTGCATTCAAACACAAGTCTTCACCCTTGTGACAAAATAGCTACTTCATGTTTATAGTTGTTAGTTTATATTTATAGGTTATTTAGAATAACATATATGCAGTTTTCTTATAAGTTTAAATATTTTTTTGGTATTAGTGGTAATATTCTTTCTCTTAGTACCATAATGTATGATCTCTCTTTTTGTCTTGATTAGATCTGGCATAAATTTATCAATTTTATTGTCCATTCTAAGAACCAAGTGCTTTATTTCTTTATCATTTTTCTGTAGTGTAATTACTTTATGATTTTCTTTTCCTTTTTATTCTGATTGAATTTTTCTAACATCTTGATATGAAGACAACTTATTTTCATTATTTTAAAAAATAATCATTGTCCTTTAAGCCTGAATATATTTAAGAGAATCCCATAAATGTTGTATACTATATTCTTTTATTTATGATTTTCTCAATGGCCTAGAATAATAATTTTATTTCCTTTATATAAAATGTTTTATAATATTTTCAAAATGTTTTCTTCTAATTTTGAAAAGATTATAATTTGTTTAGTTTTATCCCTATATATTATTAATTTTTAGTTTTAAAGTACCATGGTCAGAGAATATTGCCTTTATGAGTTTTGCATTTTATTTTATTTTTTCTTATTTTTTAAAAGATTTATTTATTTATTTTAGAGAAAGAAAGAGAGTGGTGGAGGGAGCAGCAGAGGGAGATGGGAGAGAGAATCCCAAGCAGACTCTCCACACCAAGCATGGGGCCTGTTGCAGGGCTGATCCCAGGACCCTGAGATCACAACCTGAGCTGAAACCAAGAGTGAGACACTTAACCAACTATGCCAGCCAGGTGCCCCTTGCATTTTAAAATATACTGATTTTTTTTCATGGCAGAGTAAGTGATAAAATTTTGTATAGTTCTATGAATAAGAAGGCATATTTTCTGCAGAATAAAATTTTTTATTAGTCTAATTAAATCTACCTAATTAGGGGCGCCTGGGTGGCTCAGTCAGTTAAGTGTCTGCCTTTGGCTCAGGTCATGATCCGGGGATTCTGGGATGGAGCCTGCTTCTCCTTCTCCCTCTGCCCCTCCCCCCACTCGTGCTCTCTCTCTGCTTTCTCTCTCTCAGATAAATAAATAAAATCTTTTTAAAAATCTACCTAATTAATAAATTCTTAACATCTTAAGTGTACTTCCTTGGATCATCAGAGCATGAATATGCATGTCAAAGTATCCCTTATAATTTTGTGGGATGAAGTTGTATAAGACAGAGGTATGAGGAAAACTAAGTCTGGCATAATCTGAAAGAGTTTTCTCCTATTAAATTTGTGACTGCTAGGCCATTTAGTTAGAGACACAGATTCCACATATCTTTGATATGGATTCAGACTAGAAGTTGAAGTATATGTCTTTGCATCAATTTTCTATCTGATTTTGTTCTATTTTAAAAATTAAAACATGTCAGATAAAAACAATCTATCCTCACCATAATAGAACTAAAGAGCGTATTTTCCCCCTAGCTAGATGTAAATTGTTGATTGGTATCATCAGTGACTTTGTGTATCTGTGTCTCTTTGTTTGGTTTCATGGTCATTTTAATTGATAATTTCTATGTGCGTATCATGTGCCGCCATCATTATGAGAAGCAAAAATTTTCATTAATCATCTGGATCTCCCACCATAACTACCTTTCCATCCTAAAAGAAAGCAGATCACGTTCTTTCAATTTTACTGTACTTCTTTTCATTACTGTGATAGCTTTCAACTTCAGGAATATGGAAATTACATATTAAATAAGTGAGCATGTGTTACTGGTTTAGAGATTTAATTTCTATGTGCATATCCTGTGCCAACCATCATTATGAGAAGTGAAAATTTTGATTAATCATCTGGATCTCTGGAAGGGTCCCTCACACCTCTGCCAAATACAGTTGTGTCATTAATCCATAGGAATATCAATTTTATAAGAGAAATGAAGGCTCTTTGTTCTTTCTATGGTTAATATTTCTCATTTCAGGAGATAACTGAAAAAAAACAAACAAACCTGTATACTCCAAAACGTCCTGGACTCCCTTTGTTCAGTTTTTTGCTAGTGAATAGATGGTGATAATTCTAGAAGAGAGAGAAGAAGAGGCAGTTGGGGTAGATGTATTCTTCAAGGGCAGCTGTTTGCATCCTTATGATGAGGGATGGATATTGTGTATTGACAGCTTACTAGAAGGTATTCTTCTCTAATTTACCACAGTTACTTGATTATTATTATTTTGTTCCAGTTACTTAATTACTTTTTCTCTAGTTGGAATAATACTGTTATTCCCTTATCTGAGAGGCAACAAAACATAACAGTACAGAGCAATTCTGGAGGCCAGCATAGGGATGGAAGCCTCTAGAGATGATCCTGATATGCACTCTTTGTTAAGAACATTGGATTACAGAGTTTTAAGATTAGAGTGCCTAAAATGGGTCAATTAGTTAAAATTAAGAATTTTTCTTTAAACTTGACAGGTAGAAGGTCCTCATTAATTTTTGGGAGTAATTTCATAAAGGTAGTAGGGACAAAAGTCAAATTACAGGGTAAAAGGAATAAATAAAAAGCAAAATAAAGAGAGAAAATGTGGTATACTTCCTAAACAAGTTGTATGAGGAGGAGAAGAGAGAAACTGGTCTATAGCTATAGAGTTTGAGCCAAAAATCCCTCCAAGCAAACATTTTTAGACTAGAAAAGAGATAACCATATTTTTAGACTACATAAAAAAATTCTGGCAGGGTTAAGGTGTTGACAATATAGATCAGAGGGCAGCAAATTTTTTTCAGTAAAGTGCTAGATAATAAATATTTTAGGTTTTGCAGGCCAGATGGTCTCTGATGACACTACTCAGTTCTGCTATTGCAGCATAAAAGCAACTATAGACAATATGTAAACAAATGGGCATGGCTATTTTCAATAAAATTTTATTTACACAAACAGGCAACAAGCCAGATTTGACCAATGGGCCATAGTTTGACAACTTCTGATATAGATGGCAGAGAAGAACTGAAGAGAATAGGGGAGGGCATAAGGTGAGGATGGCTGGGGCTTTGTGTTAGCTTTCCAGATCTGGGTGTGGTAATGGGAGGACATGACTAATGGCCTCAAGTTTTCTCATGGGGGGAGAGGGCTACCTAGTTTGTCAAAATGAGGAATTAGAGAAAATTAAGGAAGAAGGAGGATGGTAATGATACAGAAAAAATTTTTGAGGGAAAGCAGAGAGGAAGTTGATAAAGCACAGGACCCGACTAAGTGTGGAAACTATGACTAGGTTGGAGCATATACTATTAGCATGAATGTGTGGCTTCCTTTCCCACAGAACTTCAGTGCCTTCATGGAAAGACAGGTGTAGTATTGATCTGGGGGTTTGGGTTTTGATGAGTGGGTACACATGAAGGATTGGACTGAAAGGAATTGAAGATATTGCTGAGATAGTATTTCAAATAAACAGCCCTTAGTTTCAAGCTGGATAAAGAAAAAGATCAAAAGAGGCCTGTAAACTGAGAGATAACTAAGAAATTGAGGTACTGCATATTAATCTCTGTGAGACTGAAGAACAGGAGTTGAAAAAGGAGTAAAGAACTCTTAAGAGATTGAGGTTAAAAATATAACACAGTAAATGTTCAATACACATTTTTGATAGATAACTGTACCAAGTAATGTTTACTATGTGATACTACAATGAAATAGATGCAAAAGGAAAAAAAAATCATACCCAATTTATATTCCTAACTACTAGAGTTTCTATTATTAAGAATAGAAATATAAAAAATTTTAAAAAAAGAATCGAAATCACTGATTTCTATTATAGATTAGAAATCACAGGAGTTGGTTTTTTGAAAAGATCAACAAAATTTATAAACCTTTCACCAAACTCAGTTAAAAAAAGTATAGGGAGGACTCAAATAAATAAAATCAGAAATGAAGGAGGAAAAATAACCAGCACCACAGAAATACAAAGGAATATAAGAGAACATTATGCAAAATTATATGCCAACAAATTTGACAACCTAGGAAAAAATGGATAAATTCCTAGAAGCATATACCCTCCCAAAACTGAATCAGGAAGAAATACAGAATTTGAACAGACCAGGTACTAGCAATGAACTTGAATCAGTAATCAAAAATCTCCCGGCAAACAAAAGTCCAGGAACAGATGGATTCACAGGTAAATTCTACCAAATATTTAAAGAACAGTTAATACCTATTCTTTTCAAAACTATTCCCAAAATAAGAGAGGAAGGAAAGCTTCCAGATTCATTCTACAAGGCCAATGTTACCCTGATAGCATAACCAGATAGAGACACAACAAAAAAAGAAAACTACAGGTCAATATCTCTGATGAATATAGATGTAAAAATCATCAAAAAATATTAGCCAACTGAATCCAACAATACATTAAAAATTTATTCACCAAATGAGGTTTTTATTCTAAGGATGCAAAAGTGGTTCAGTATTCACAAATTAATCAACATGAACATTACATTAAAAGAGAAAGGATAAAAACCATATGAGCATCTCAGTAAATGCAGAAAAAGCATTTGACAATGTGTATGTATGTAACACAATGGAATATTATTCAGGAATAAAAAAGAATGAAATCTTGCCATTTGAAGAACATGGATGGACCTAGAGGGTGTAATTAAGTCAAATAAGTCAGCCAGAAAAAGACAAATACCATATGATTTCAGTCATATGTACAATTTAAGAAACAAAAGAAATGAAAAAAATTTAAAAAGAAATAAACCAAAATAAAACAAAACAGACTCTTAAATATAGAGAACAAATTTATGGTTGCGAGGGGGTAGTTCGGTGGGGAGATGTGTGAAACAGATGAAGGGGATTAAGAGTATACTGATCCTGATGAGAACTGAGAAATGTATAAAATTGTTGAGTCATTATATTGCATACCTGAAACTGACATAACATTATATGTTAATTATACTTGAATTAGAAAAAATAAAATAAAAAAAATTCCTCTGTAGAAGAAATACATACTTATTTTCATAAATATATTCTTGATACTTTATATTTTTGATACTATTGTAATGATATTATTTATTTATTTATTTATTTATTTATTTATTTATTTATTTATTTATGAGAGAGAGAGATAGCAAGAGAGAACAAAGCAGGGAGGAGAGGGAGAAACAGGTTCCCTGTGAGCAGGGAGCCCTACATGGGGCTTGATCCCAGGACTCTGGGATCATGACCTGAGCCAAAGGTAAATGCTCAACTGACTGAGCCACCCAGGTGCCCCATGATATTACTTTAAATTTTATTTCATATATGAATACATTTTTATTGATTTTTGAATCTAGGAATGATGCTAAATTCTTCTCATTAAAAAAGTTATCAGTAGGTTCCTTTGGATTTATATATATACAGTTTTGTTTTGTAAATAATGACAGTTTTATTTCATCCTTTCCAATTCTTTTACTTTTTATTTATTTTTCTTACAATGCAGCAACTGGCCAGAATCTCAAATGCAATGCAAATCACAGTTGTAACAGTGGGAAATTTTGTATTTTTCCTATCTCAAAAGAAATGGTTTTACAATTAACTATGATACGTACCAATATGTTTTATAGATAGCCTTTAACTCAGGAGTTGGTAATCTATAGTTCATGGGTCCAACCTGGCCTGACAACTGTTTTTGTAAATAAAGTTTTATTTGGAACACAACCATGCCCGTTAATGTAAATATTGTCTATAGCTGCCTTTGCACTACAATGGCAAAGTTGAGTAGTGTGACAGAGATCATATGGCTTCCAAAGCTGCAAATATTTATTATCTGGCTCTTTAACAAGAAAAAGTTTGCAAAACTCTACTTTGCCCAATTAATATCTTCTTTTCTCTCTCTCTCTCTCTCTCCCCACTTTTTTTTTTTTTGCTACATATTTTCTTACTATGGACAAATACTGGATATTATTAAATGTTTTTCCTGCATTGAGATAATATGGTAATGTGAATTAAATTAGTTGTCTTTCTCATGTTAAACTAAACATATTCTTGGAATAAATTCTCCTTTGTTAAAAAAAAAAGAATAGAAATCAGTGACAATGTAATTATCATATAACATTTCCTGGAGTTAATTTATTTTATTTATTTATGTATTTATGTATTTATTTATTAATTTATTTTCTGGACTTAATTTTAGTAAGAACAGTATGGAGGTCTGACAATGACTACTTGATCTATAGTTCTTTTTTTTTTTTTAAACACTTTTTTACCTTCTAAATTTACTTTATCTGTAATAAAACTAGTCTTTTAAAAACTTCAAGTTTATTCCATTGTAGTCACTCATATTGTTTCATTGCTGCTCTCAATTTATAATTCTAGTTCATTTCATAGAATCAAAGAAATTGATATTCCCCAACTATTATTTCTATGAGGTAGGTTACCATTAAATATTAAAAGAGTATTAAATTTAAGGTTATTAAGATACAAATTCATGGTACAAAATTCCATGTAACATTTGATCAGAATTGGGGGAAAATTCTTGACATAGAAGAAAAATAGCTGTAGTTACTTAGTACAGAGATTTAGTACTTTCTAAGTGCCAGACTCTGCGTTGTGAGCTTTATATACTTATCTGGGAAAGTTTATTGAAGCTGGAAATCTAAGTTTTGCCAAAATCTATAAATTGTTTTCTGTGCATCTTTTCCAAGCATGGTATTTCACCACTCTGTAAATTCAAAGCACCATCTTATATATATGTTTTCAGGTGAAGTAATTAATACTCCAATTTATGAAGGTTGGTCATTTATTTAAGATGATTTTTTTGAAAACAACTTGCCACAGGAGAGGCAGTTTTTTGTTTGTTTGTTCCTTTTAAATATCAGTCTCTCCTCTCATTGAAAGAAATATATTTTCATTAGGTGGTCTAGTGATAATGGACAGCAACATACTCTGTGTTGAATTTTATGACTACAAATAGATCAGTATTTTTAGAAGAAAAAATTTATCAACCTATAAAATAGGAAATGAATGTGTGCACAGTATACAATTAAGGATTTTCAAAGACAAAATGGGCCATGTCACAAAGGGAGACACTTTCAATATGCTAGTTTAAAGAGCAATGTCAAGTACACATCATTTGGGTAATTACTATTTTTATAAATTTGATAAATATTCACTTCAATGATTTTTAGTCTTATTTGTGGTTCCTTTAAGCATTACCAGTGCCCTTGACTAATGTTTTGACTAGAGCCTAAATATGATGAATTTTCCAAAAGGGAAATTTTCCAAAAATAAAATTTTTACCTGCTTTTAAAAAGAAAGAAAGATTACATTCTTCTGAATCAAGAAGGAAGGTTTTAAATACAACTGTAGGTGTGGATAGGTGTGTGGGTGTGGAAGCAGGAGGTTCCCTTCCAACTTATGGAGTGAAACTCGTCTGCTGAAAAATGTAGGAGAAGGGCTAAAGTAGAAGACTCAGGATCATTTTGTCAGTGGTGGGGGCCCTACTGAGGTTGGAGGTCATAAATCTGGAACAGTGATCAATTGTTGAAGTCATTTGATTTTTTCCCAGCAGCATAGACTATCCTTGACACAGAGAAAGAGAGTGCTGATTACAGAACCAGGACAGGTTTGGGGTGTACCAAGAGAGGTATATGTTGCTGACAGAGATTAATGGTCAGGGTGTGGCTTTTGAATATGAATCCTTTTGCTTACCCAACCTCCTCTTATGGAGATCTAAGCTGTATAACCAAAGAAAGCAAGAAGTAAATAAACACTGTACTACTAATGTCTATGTAGGAATCTCTCCCCTACCCATGGGTTGAGCTAGAAATTTGGAGAAAAATTTTTCTGTTAGTTTATCTTGTCCTTCATGTTTGAATATCTGGTCATTGATTTTTTTTTTTTTTTTACTTTTCCCCTCAGCTTTATTCAGATATAACTGACATACAACATTGTGTATGTTTAAGGTTTAAGGTTTAATGTTCATTTCATACATATACCTTGTAAAATTATTACCAGTGTAGCATTGGCTAACACTGCTATTACCTCATATTATTGTCATTTCTTTTTTGTATTGAGAACATTTAATATTTACTCTCAACAACTTTCAAGTATATACTACACTATTGTTAACTATAATCAGTTATGCTGTACATCAGATCCTCTTATTTACTTATAAGATCCTCTTATTAATTATTTATTTAAGTTTATTTAAAACATATTTATCTTATAACTGAAAATTTCTACTCTTTGACCAACATCTCCCTATTTCCTCCACCCTCCCAGGTCCTGGTAACTACCATTCTACCATCTGTTTCTATGAGTTTGGTTTTCTTTGATCTCTATATAAGTGATCTCATGCAGTATTTGTCTTTCTTTATCTTATTTATTTCACTTAGCATAATGCCATAATGGTCCATCCGTGGTATTACAAATGACAAGATTTCCTTCTTTCTCGTGACTGAATATTACTCTATTGTATGTATACAGCACATCTTCTATCTATTCATCCATTGACAGGCAATTAGGTTATTTCCATATCTTGAATACTGTAAATAATGTTGCAATTAATGTGAGAGTGCAGACATCTCTTCAATATCCTATGTTCATTTTCTTTGGATATATACCCCAAAGTGGGAGTGCTGGATCATATGATAGTTACATTTTTAATTATTGGAGGAACTTCCATACTGTTTTTGATAGTGTTTGTACCAATTTACATTCCCATGACTAATACACAAGAATTCCCTTTTCTCTACATCCTTGCCAACACTTGTTACTTCTTGTCTTCTTGATAATAGCCATTGTAACATGTGTGAGGTGATATCTCATTATGGTTTTGCTATATATATCTGCAAATGTGTATATATTTGCAATGGAATTGTATGAGTTCTTTATATATTTTGGGTATTAACCCCTTATCAGATATGTGATTTGCAAGTCTTTTTTTTCCATCCCATAGGTTACATTTTCATTTTGTTGATTATTATTATTTTTTTTTTTGCTGTGCAGAAGCTTTTTAGTTTGATGTAGTTCCACTTATTAAATTTTGCTTCTGTTGCTTGTGCTTTTTATGACATGTCAAAAAATAAATGCCAAGACAAATGTCAAGGAAATTTTCCCCTGTGTTTTCTTCTAGAAGTTTTGTGGCT
The DNA here is from genome assembly GCF_002201575.2 of Neomonachus schauinslandi. Classification (NCBI taxonomy): domain Eukaryota; kingdom Metazoa; phylum Chordata; class Mammalia; order Carnivora; family Phocidae; genus Neomonachus; species Neomonachus schauinslandi. Next base: position 64,469,702 of record NC_058413.1, on the reverse strand, counting down.
TTGGGTTTTAAGTTTATAGATTTAATACATTCCAAGTTAATTTTTGTGGGTGGTGTAATATTGGGGTCCAATTTCATTCTTCTGCATGTAGTTATCGAGTTTTTCTAAAAGCATCATTTATTGAAGAGACTCCATTTCACCACTGAATACTCTTGACTTCCTTGTCAAATAGTAGTCAGCCACTTTGCAAGGGTTTATTTCTGGGCTCTTGATTTCTGTTCCATTGGTCTATGTGTCTATTTTTTAAAAATATTTTATTTATTTATTTGAGAGAGAGAGCCAGTGAGAGAGAAAGAGCACAAATGTGGGGGAGGGGCAGAGGGAGAGGGACAAGCAGACTCCCTCCTGAGCCAGGAGCCCCACTAGGGGCTCAATCCCAGGACCTTGGGATCATGACCTGAGCAGAAGACAGATGCTTAACTGACTGAGCTGCCCAGGTGCCCCTCTATGTGTCTATTTTTATGCCAGTACCATACTGTTTGATCACTATAACTTTGTAGTATAGTTTGAAATCAGGAAGTATGATGACTCTAGCTTTGTTCTTTTTCAGGATTACTTTGGCTATTCACAGATTTTTTTTATGGTTCCATACAAATATTAGGATTGTTTTTTTCTATTTCTGTGAAAAATGCCATTGGAGTTTTGATAGAGTTTGCACTGAATCTGTGGATTGCTTTGAATTACATGGCCACTTTAATGATATTAATTCTTCTGATCAATGAACATGGTATATCTTTCCATTTACTTCTGCCTTGTATTTATTTCATCAAAGTTTACAGTATTCAAAGCTTTATAATTTTCAGTGTATAGATCTTTTATTACCTCCTTGATTAAATTTATTCCTAATATTTATCCTAATATTTTATTATATTTAATGCTATTGTGAATGCTTTCAACATTTTCCTATTCAGTCTGATGTTAGCTGTGGGCTTGTCATATATTGCCTTTATTATGTTGAGTTATATTCCTGCTATACCCAATTCATTGAACATTTTTATCAAGATAAGATGTCAAATTTTGCCAAATCCTTATTCTGTATCTGTTGAGATGATTATAGGATTTTTATCTTTTATTCTATTAATGTGGTATATCTCATTTATTTTTAGGTATGTGCTGAAACATCCTTGCACACCAGGGATAGATCTCATTTGACCCTGATGTACGATCATTTTAGTGTATTATTCAATTCTGTTTGCTAGTATTTTCTTGAGAATTTTTGTGTCCATACTCATCTGAGATATTGACCTATAGTTTTTTTTTTTTCTCGTAGTGTCTTTATTTGACTGATATTGGGATAATGCTGGTCTTGTAATATGAGTTTGAGAGTGTTTCATGCTCTTAAAGTTTTTGGAGGAGTTTGAGGATTGATACTAATTCTTCTTTAAATGTTTGGTAGAAAGAGAGAAGAATCAAATAAACAAAATCAGAAGTAAAAGAGAAGACATGGAAACTGATACCACAGAAATGCTAAGAATCGTAAGAGATGACTATGAACAGTTATATGCCAACAAATTAGATGACCTAGAGGAAATGGATACATTCCTAGAAACATACAACTTACAAAATCTGAAAATCTGAACAGACCAATAACTAGTAAGGAGAATGAATCAGTAATCAAAAACCTCCCAAAAAGAAGGGACTAAATGGTCTAACTGGTGAATTTTGCAGTAGTGTAATTTCTGATGGAAGTGAGTCATCTTTAAGTAATACCTACTCTTTGTTGAATTAAAAGCTCTGCATGCACAAAGAAGACTTGAAAGGAATTAAAACATTGAGCTCCAAATAGTCAATGCTAAGAATTGTATGTACCTTATCTCACTTACTCTTTAGACCAACCCATACTCTTTAGAACAACCTACTGGAGTATAGGTATTATTTCAAAGCTTTTACATATATGGAAATTAAGGCTGAGAAAAATTAAGCAGGTTGCCCAAGGTAAAACAGATAGCACTGCGTGAAGCCATAATTTAAACTCAAGTCTAATTCCTAAGCTTATGTAATTTGTATTACTTGTCCTAATTTGTTATTGTTGATGTTCTTGTTTGTTTGTTTTATAAGTAGGTAGGTTTCTTTTTTTTTTTAAGATTATTTATTTATTTGAGGGAGAGAGAGACAGAGCAGAGAGAGCAGGGGGAGGGGGGAGGGGAAGAGGGAGAGGGAGAAGCAGGCTCCCCACTGAGCAGGGAACCCAATGCAGGACTCAATCCCAGGACCCTGGGATCATGACCTGAGCTGAAGACAGACACTTAACTGACTGAGCCACCCAGGTGCCCCAAGTAAGTAGGTTTCTTGATACTAAAGTCCTTTCTTTTGAGAAGAAGCCAGTTTTTGGTATATAAATTAAGTCAAATGCTGACATTAAATTTTTTGCTTTTTCTAACATTATGTGGTCTCTCAATATAATTGCTCCACCATGGCTGCTAAAATTCCTTTTTTTTTTTTTTTTTTTGGATTATATATATATTTTTTATTCTTATGTTAATCCCCATACATTACATCATTAGTTTTAGATGTAGTGTTCCATGATTCATTGTTTGTGCATAACACCCAGTGCTCCATGCAGAATGTGCCCTCCTCAATACCCACCACCAGGCTAACCCATCCTCCCACCCCCATCCCCTCTAGAACCCTCCGTTTGTTTCTCAGAGTCCATCGTCTCTCATGGTTCATCTACCCCTCCGATTTCCCCCGCTTCATTCTTCCCCTCCCGCTACCTTCTTCTTCTTCTTTTTTTTTTTCTTAACATATATTGCATTATTTGTTTCAGAGGTACAGATCTGAGATTCAACAGTCTTACAGAATTCACAGTGCTCACCATAGCACATACCCTCCCCAGTGTCTATCACCCAGTCACCCCATCCCTCCCACCCCACCCCCCACTCCAGCAACCCTCAGTTTGTTTCCTGCGATTAAGAATTCCTCATATCAGTGAGGTCATATGATACATGTCTTTCTCTGTTTGACTTATTTCACTCAACATAATACCCTCCAGTTCCATCCACATCGTTGCAAATGGCAAGATCTCGTTCCTTTTGATGGCTGCATAATATTCCATTGTATATATATACCACATCTTCTTTATCCATTCATCTGTTGATGGACATCTTGGCTCTTTCCACAGTTTGGCTAATGTGGACATTGCTGCTATAAACATCGGGGTGCACGTACCCTTTCGGATCCCTACTTTTGTATCTTTGGGGTAAATACCCAGTAGTGCAATTGCTGGATCATATGGTAGATCTATTTTCAACTTTTTGAGGAACCTCCATACTGTTTTCCAGAGTGGCTGCACCAGCTTGCATTCCCACCAACAGTGTAGGAGGGTTCCCCTTTCTCCGCATCCCCGCCAACATCTGTCGTTTCCCGACTTGTTAATTTTAGCCATTCTGACTGGTGTGAGGTGGTATCTCATTGAGGTTTTGATTTGGATTTCCCTGATGCCGAGCGATATTGAGCACTTTTTCATGTGTCTGTTGGCCATTTGGATGTCTTCTTTGGAAAAATGTCTGTTCATGTCTTCTGCCCATTTCTTGATTGGATTCTTTGTTCTTTGGGTGTTGAGTTTGATGAGTTCTTTATAGATTTTGGATACTAGCCCTTTATCTGATATGTCATTTGCAAATATCTTCTCCCATTCTATCGGTTGTCTTTTGGTTTTGTTGACTGTTTCCTTTGCTTTGCAAAAGCTGTTTATCTTGATGAAGTCCCAATAGTTCATTTTTGCCCTTGCTTCCCTTGCCTTTGGCAATGTTTCTAGGAAGAAGTTGCTTTGGCTGAGGTTGAAGAGGTTGCTGCCTGTGTTCTCCTTTAGGATTTGGATGGACTCCTGTCTCACATTGAGGTCTTTCAACCATTTGGAGTCTATTTTTGTGTGTGGTGTAAGGAAATGGCCCAGTTTCATTCTTCTGCATGGGGCTATCCAATTTTCCCAACACCATGTGTTGAAGAGACTGTCTTTTTTCCATTGGACATTCTTTCCTGCTTTGTCAAAGATGAGTTGACCATAGAGTCGAGGGTCCATTTCTGGGCTCTCTATTCTGTTCCATTGATCTATGTGTCTGTTTTTGTGCCAGTACCATACTGTCTTGATGATGACAGCTTTGTAATAGAGCTGGAAGTCCGGAATTGTGATGCCACCAGATTTGCTTTTCTTTTTCAACATTCCTCTGGCTATGCGGGGTCTTTTCTGGTTCCATACAAATTTTACGATTATTTGTTCCATTTCTTTGAAAAAAGTGGATGGTATTTTGATGGGGATTGCATTGACTGTGTAGATTGCTCTAGGTAGCATTGACATCTTCACAATATTTGTTCTTCCAATCCATGAGCATGGAATGTTTTTCCATTTCTTTGTGTCTTCCTCAATTTCTTCCATGAGTATTTTATAGTTTTCTGAGTACAGATCCTTTGTCTCTTTGGTTAGATTTATTCTAGGTATCTTATGGTTTTGGGTGCAATTGTAAATGGGATCGACTCCTTAATTTCTCTTTCTTCTGTCTTGTTGTTGGTGTATAGGAATGCCACTGATTTCTGTGCATTGATTTTATATCGTGCCACTTTACTGAATTCCTGTATGAGTTCTGGCTGCTAAAATTCTTACAAGTTGTCTGTCAGGGCCCCGAAGATGTATATCTATCTATCTATCTATCTATCTATCTATCTATCTATCTATCTATCATCTATTGAGAGAGATTGATAGATTGAGAGAGAGAGAGAGAGAAAGTGCACACAAGTGTGCAAGTGGGAGCACATGAACAAAGACTAAGCCTTGGAAGGAATATAGCATCAGTTCTGTCATACTCTGCTAATTGAGGCAAGTCATAAAGGGCTTACTAGGTTCAAGAGGAGGGTACATAGAATCCACTTCTTAATAGGGGATGAAAAAGTTCTATAAGAAGAACAGGAAACGTTCCTCTTCAAACGTTTTTTTTTTTTTGGAAAATATGATTTTTCATAAAAATACTATCTCTGAAGACTGGTGAAAGATTAAATTTTTCCACACTGAGAAAGGAAATATACTTAATATTTGTAAAAGATCTTTTATGAACTTGTCACTTTATATGAATGACCTTATTTATTGCTTAAAACAATTCTTTTCACTTCACAAATGATGAAATTTGTTTAAGACCACCTGACTTCTAAGTGCAGAGCTAGAATATAACCCAACTCTTTTCTGACTCTAAAACATATTATTATTATTATTATCCTCACTTTAGAAAGGAAGAGTTTGGGGGAAATACTCATTTGATATTTTTTAAAAGATTTTATTTATTTGAGAGTGAGAAAGAGAGAAGGAGTGAGAGAAAGGGAGAAAGAATCATCAGGGGGGGGGGGCAAAGGGAGAGGAGAAGCAGACTCTCCGCTGAGCAGGGAGCCCAATGCGGGACTCAGTCCCAGGACTCTGGGATCATGACCTGAGCTAAAGGCAGACACTTAACCCACTGAACCACCAGGTGCCCCTCATTTGATATTTTATCAACATAAATTCTCTATTAACCAGAATATTTTTCTTTCTATAGTTTTATAATATTTCATATCCATAATGACATATCTATCTGTTTAATCAGCAAATAAATATTATATCTATTACTACTTTAGTGGTAAGTGCAATTCATTGCTTAGTAAAACAATCATATTTATAATTATAATACCAGTTTCATTGCATTATAATGATCTGTTTAACATATCTAACTTCTTGGTCAGTCTGTGCTTTCCTTGATATCAGGGCAAATATCTAATTCATGTAAGTGTCCCTACAAGCTAGAATAGTAAAGAATACTCATAATAGTGCATGTTTGATGAAGGAATACATTGAACCATTGAGAATACATGATGTAGTATTTTGTTGCCAGTTATTGAATTAACCATAAAACTCTTCTCCATGTCTGTAGTAGAAAAATTTGTACAAATGGAGAAGTCTTCTAAGAATATGGGATTTTCTTATCTTTACATAGTATAAAATAGACTTGAACTACAGTAAATGAGATCTGTTTATTTGAAAAATATAAAGGCAAACATTTCTTGTAGAGTACATCTTTAAGAATAATATAATTCAAAAATGTTATTTTACATATGTAGAAATTGAGGCCTGGAAAGCTTGTGTAAGTAGTCTAATTTAAGATCACACAGCTAAAGTCAAGAAAGTAATCTTACCTATATATACTCGCTTTTTCACTCTTTTCAACTCATTCTTGACAGAATGTTAAATAGGATGCTAGGAGAAATCAAATGTTTATGTCAATTTGGGAAGATTATGTTTTTTATTCCAGTTATGTCTCTATGTAGAGTCAAAGACTTGGATAGATTACATCTGGAGATGTCATTTAACTCTATATATTTGATGATTTTATGAAATAGCTCTTTATGGAGAAAAATAGAACACTAAATGGAGAGTCACAATTTTGGCATTTATTAGCTCTGTATCCTTTAGCAACACATTGAATGTTTCCAAGTTTCTATTTCTTTATTGCAGAATTTAATAGTTGTAGTGTTTCTTGACCTGGGTCATTACAACCCTGTGTGGTTGATTTGAAATGTGTATATATGAGGTGGAGTGTTGTTTTGTTATGACTGGGGACACTCTTGGTAATTAGTAGATAAAACCCAGGGAAAATAAATATCTTTTAAATGTGTGGGATCAACTCACATAATAAAATATTTTCTTGACTAAAATGCCAGTAGTGCCTATGTAGAGAATCAATGGAATCTTTTTCTAATTCTGAAACTTCTTTGTAAGGCAAATTGGTTGAGAAAATATGTCTTAGTTTCAATACATGATTCAAAGGTGAATAGATTATTTTTTGCCTTGGGAAAAAAATTAGCATCTTTTTTTTTTTCTTTCCTGTGACTTTAAACTATCTTGTAAAAGTTTAGACTTTAAGAAATCTCATAAGTGAATTACCTCTCAAAATAGGTCTCTGTAAGTTCTAGGATGAATTTTGGAACAATCAACTTGAGTCAGTGTTGGATCTTCTGAGAACTCAATGCATTTATAACTGAAATTACTCTCCCTTTAGACAGTGCAGGTGGGAGAGAGAAAGATATAATGAAAGAAGAAAAGGTTTAAAAGGTGCAGTGTGAAGCTGCCTTACTAGCCCATTAGGATGTTTTACAGAGAGGACAATCCAAGGACATGTATATCTCCTAATGATATATAAATCATGTTAGGACTTGTGCTTAATGGAATTGCATTTGAACTCTGAGAATATCTTTCAAGAGACTGAGCAAGCTGTGCTATTTATGGTCATTAGGTGGTAAGGATGCTGACACATCCTTTTATTACCAGAACTTAAATATATCATCATGGTATCTTTATCCTATTGGGTACAGATTAGAAAGTGTTTTACCATGTCTGTAAGAAAGAAATACACTTTTTCGTGTATTAAGCAAAGTCATATGCTAATCTTATTAATAATCTGATAAGATAATTAATAGTATAATTTCTATTATAATAATATTAATATTTCTATTATAGCATAGAAAGTGAAGTAGAAATTTTTATTTTACTGACAATCACATTTCTAAGCTTTCAAATATATTTCAAATTGCACTGATCTTTGTTTCATGTTTTAGACCTTTTGCCTCAAAGATTAAATATTTTGACTTAAGGTACTCTAGCTTGTATGTCTTACTGCCTGCATTACTGAGAACAATGTTAAGTTCATGGTCAGAATCCTTGAGTTGAACTCATTCAAGAAATCACAGACATTCTTCGGAAGCCCACCTTTATGTAGGGGATCCCTACAGGAACTATGACAGAGCAGAGAGGGACTTAAATTTCCTGGTTTGGTCACTTGTTAGCAATATCACCCCAGGGAAGCAATAGGTTTAGGTATGTGTCTTGTAAGCAATAGGTTCTTTTTTCTTTTTCTTTTTTTAAGATTTATTTATTTATTATAGAGAAAGGGAGGGAGGGTGGGAGGGAAAGAACGCAGAGAGGGAGGGGCAGAGGGTTAGGGAGAGAATCTCAAGCAGACTCCCCACTAAGCATGGAGCCCATCAAGGGGCTGGATTTCATGACCCCTAGATCATGACCCGAATGGAAATCAAGAGTCAGGCGCCCAACCCACTGAGCCACCCAGGCTCCCCAGCATTAGGTTCTGATATGTCACTTTCTCTTTAAGCTGTGTGAACTCTATTGCATTTATGAAACTTAGTAGTGATAACTACCATCTCAATTTAAAAATGTGTTTTAATCATTAACCATCAGGGAAATTCAAATCAAAACCACATTGAGATACCACCTTACATCAGTTAGAATGGCAAAAATTAACAAGGCAGGAAACAACAAGTTTTGGAAAGGATGTAGACCCTCTTACATTGTTGGTGGGAATGCAAGCTGGTACAGCCACTTTGGAAAATAGTATGAAGGTTCCTCAAAAAGTTAAAAATAGAGCTACCCTACAACTCAACAATTGTACTACTAGGTATTTACTCCAAAGATACAGATGTAGTGAAAAGAAGGGGCACACACACCCCAATGTTCATAGCAGCAGTGTCCACAATAGCCAAACTGTGGAAGGAGCCGAGATGCTCTTCAACAGATGAATGGATGAAGATGTGGTTCATATATACAGTGGAATACTACTCAGCCATCAGAAAGGATGAATACCCACCATTTGCATCAACATGGATGGAACTGGAGGGGATTATGCTAAGTGAAATAAGTCAAGTGGAGAAAGACAGTTATCATATGGTTTCACTCATATGTGGAACATAAGGAATTGCACAGAGGTCAATAGGGGAAGGAAAGGAAAACTGAACGTGGGGAAATCAGAGAGTTCAACAAACCATGAGAGACTATGGGCTCTGTGAAACAAACTGAGGGTTTCAGAGGGGAGGGGGTTAGGGGGATGGGGTATCCGGGTGATGGGTATTAAGGAGGACATACGTTGTGATGAGCACTGGGTGTTATACACAACTAATGAATCACTGAACACTAAAAAAAATGATGAAAGATTAAAGATTGTGCAAACTTTTGTAAAAAAATTAAAAATGTGTTTTACTTTTAAAATGAGTTTGTTAGTATTTGTGTTATTAGAATTGATATACTCCCAATAAATACTAGTAAGAGACAATAAAATGTTTTTAAAAAGGAATTAATAGCTCTGTGTTGTTAAGAGCAGAAGAAAAGTTTTCTACATTAAATTTGAGTGATGTCTTCTGATGTTTAAAATCTAAATCTTTCCAGTTTATGTAGCTTCTCACTTTTCCTCTTATTTGTCTGAATCCTGCACATGAAGATGTACTACCAGAAAATTATTCTAATACTGTTGCTGATAGAAATATTTATGGCTTGGGGTGCCTGGGTGGTGCACTTGGTTAAGCATTTGGCTCTTGGTTTCAGCTCATGTCATGATCTCAGGGTCATGATATCAAGCTCTGCATTGGGGCGCTCAGCACAGATTCTGCTTAAGATTCTCCCTCTTCCTCTGCCCCTGCCCTTGCCCCCCCACTCTCTCTCTCTAAAATAAATAAATAAATCTTAAAAAATATTTATGGCTTACTTTTGTATAAAAGTTATAGAAACCATTAGAAGCAACATGCTAGCACTCCAATCAATAAATGACTAATTGAATTAATTTTATTTATTATTGCTCTTGATTTGATTTTTCACTGGAGGTTTTGTTTTTATTTTTGTTTTTTGCCTTTTTTTTTTTTTTTGGTATCATAGCATTTTGTTTTTCTTTTAACATTTCCTTGAGACAGAATATAAGTTTTTCTCCTTCAGGATACCTCTAGAAACCAAAATTTTTATACGAGCATTCTTTTTTTTTTTTTAAAGATTTTATTTATTTGACAGAGAGAGACATAGCGAGAGAGGGAACGCAAGCAGGGGGAGTGGGAGAGGGAGAAGCAGGCCTCCCACCGAGCAGGGAGCCTGATGCGGGGCTCGATCCCAGGACCCTGGGATCATGACCTGAGCCGAAGGCAGACCCTTAGCGACTGAGCCACCCAGGCACCCTATACGAGCATTCTAAGACAAAGGTTGGTTTCATTCCTTCCTTCCTGCAAAACCCAATATAATATTGTCCTTCCCTTTCACCTTCACTTCATCTTCTGTCACTCTCCCCTTAGATTCCTATATTTCAGTTCCATAGGCCTATTTCTTGCCTTTGGTCTTTTGTATCTGCCATCTTTTCTTCCTGGAATGCTCTGCCTATAGATTTTCATAGATTTTTTTACCAACTACTTGTTATGTTTAAAATCCCAGCTCAAATGTCACCTCCACAAGAAGTTTTGCCTAATGACTGAAATGGAAATAAACTGTCCCATCAGTCACTCTCCATAATGCCATTCTCTTTTATTTCATTATAGCATTAATCAGTATTAGAAATGTTCTTGTTCACTTATCTGTTGTTGTTATTTGTCAGTCTCCATTCTACCCAGGAGGTAAATTCAGTGAGAACAAAATTGTTTACCACACAATTCATAAGATGTAGAAAAGCACTGGCATATAGTAAATTTCAATAAATATTTATTCATTGAATGAGTTAGGTTATATTACAGTGAAAACTAAGTGTCCATTGTTTCTTTCATTTAAAATGAATAAACTGTCACTCTTAGAAAGAACCCTAGAGGACATCTTCTTCAGACTTTGATCTTAAGCATATAGAAACTGAGGGTCAGACAGGTAAAGTTACTAGATTTCACAAAGCTAGACATTGAGAGTCAAGGATGTACTCAGAGGTCCCCAAACACGTATTTGTAACTCCAAAATCTAAAACCACTTAAAAACCAAAAGTTTTGTGTAACTTTGGCATGAAAACTTACTTGGTTGCAAATCCTGACATAAACTAATATGAGGCTACTTATAGGTTTTTTTATGTATCCTAGAAAATATGACTATTCATATATTTCATTGCAGAAATACTAATACATTTGATTATAGGCTTTTGCCCCAGATCCTGCTGGAGGCTATTATATAACACCTGATATGTACACTGTGTAAGCTTTCTAAAACTCAAACAATTCAAACATTTCTTTTTTTTTTTTCTTTTCAAGTAATCTCTATGCCCAACATGGGGCTCTAAATCAGGACCCTGAGATCAACAGTCACATGCTGTATCAACTGAACAAGCCAGGTGCCTCTAAAAGTCAAACATTTCTAAATTCCCAAATGCAACAGACCTAGGGATTTCAGATAAGGTAGGGTAGACTTATATTTCAACTATATGCCTTTTCTCATTGAAAAATCAGAAGACTAAAATCAGTTTAGCCACACAAGAGAGTAAATAAATCATTTGTTCTGCAGATGAGAAAGCTGGGAGATTGAGTTATACAAAACTACATAGAAAGCCACAGAGCAGCAAACATCTTACTCCTAGCCCAGAAGACTGTCTTTCAAATCCTAAATAGAAAAGGACATTAAAGATACAACATTTCATTCTCTTTTCTGGACATTGCACATAGATCATTCTGGTAATCTTCACAACCACCTGCAGTCTATATCAATATTATCTTCATATTTGGATGAGGTTCTTTAAGAAGTTACATAGGTTGTCCAAGGGCATGCAGGTATAAAAGGCACACTAAGAATTTGGACTCAGGGCAGTCTGGCTCAAAACATCTATAGTTGCAATTATGGCTTCTAATACATGAAATTTTCCTAAGAATAAGATTATCATATGATTCCTTGAAATTCTTCATGTATGATAAATCCTCTTTTAATTGTTGAAAATAAATCAAGTTAAGTTCTCAAAAGATAGAAAGGGATTTAAAATTCTATAGAGGTAAAAAAATGAAATCTTACCATTTGCAACGACGTGGATGGAACTAGAGGGTATTATGCTAAGCAAAATATGTCAATCAGAGAAAGACAATTATCATATGATTTCACTCAAGTGGAACTTAAGAAACAAAACAGATGAATATAAGAGAAGGGAGGGAAAAATAAAATAAGATGAAATCAGAGAGGGAGACAAACCATAAGAGACTTAACTATAGGAAACAAACTGAGGGTTGCTCGAGGGGAGGTGGGCAGGGGGATAGGGTAAGTGGGTGATGGGCATTAAGGAGGACACATGATGTAATGGGCACTGGGTGTTATATACAACTGATGAATCACTGAACTCTACTTCTGAAACTAATAATATGCTATATGTTAATTAATTGAATTTAAATAAAATTAAATTAAAAAAATAAAATTCTATAGAGGTAGATCACTTTTTCTATTGGAATGCTAAGGTTTCAAGATTATTTGTGAGCTTCCACACTTGTTATGTGATAATAAACTAAGAATATTTAGACATTCCAAGTATACTAATTATCCATCTACTCTATTAAATCAGAGGTTTCAAACAGCAAAAATCAATTATTGAACAAAAGAAGATAGCACTGTTTCTCAAACTGGAGTGATATACCCTTCACAAAGGAAAAGTAATTCTCCTAGAACTCCCAAACTTGAACTAAATTATTTTTGTATTATTTAAATATGCATAAGATTAAGCTATTTAAGTTCTATATTCTAATAGCTCCTATACAACTATTAAACCAAAGCTGATTTACAGCTTAAGTACAGTGAAAACTAGCAACAAATGCAATACAAATGAAAGTCATTAATTCAGTATGAAAAATGGTGTTTATTGAAATTAAATCATCTTTCAATATCCATATGGTAATAACTGCTTCTGCATGGTTCTTTTAAATTTGTTATGGCATATGACTGTGTGCTGTATAAGAGCTCAGTTTTTCTGGAACTTTTCTGTATTGTTTGTATTGTATTTGAACAACTGTGAAATGTTAGTCCACGTAGTGGTCCTTGAGGTCATTTGGTCTGTGTTTGGCTTGAGTGCATCATTACATAGTAAGTCCTCCTCTGTTCTTTTCTTATTATCTCTGGCCAATTAAAGGAGAATAGTTTGTATCTGTGTGGCTGTAAACACAAACACGTGTAGACATTAACATAATAATGCCACACTCAGTTAAAAGGTGGTCATCCAAGTGAACTAGCATATATTTCTATCAGTACTTTAAAAAGGAGAGCACCAAATTAAAAGTTATCATGGGGAAATTGTGAAACTTTACAAACCTCCAAGAGTCCAAGGATCCTAATTTGAGAAACACTGCACAGCATATCATTTACTGGTTTATCTTTAAAGCATTAATTATTATTTCCAATTTCTCTTTCAACTGTCAAATCTTTGTTTATAATTTCTTCTGAGTGCGATACTCTGTTGCCATTTTTGCAATATCTTTCTTCTAAGCAATCCAAGTTTCTTCCTAAAAGATTAACAAAATTTCTTTAGATTATGTGGACCAACTAGAGCATAATTTCCATGATTAATGTATTAGGGGTAGAAAATTACAGCATCTCAAAGAAGAGTACAGGTATTTGCAGGTTTGAGGGGGAAAAAAAAAAACTTGCTTGGGCTACCCAATTAAAGTCTTTACCAATTAAATCATAATTGGTATCAGTGGGATAAAGACTATTAATTTTTTTCAAAAGATAATGCAGATATGTCAACCAGGGTTGAAAATTACTGATAGCCGAGGGAAAGCACCAATATTACTCCTGTTTGACATAGTTCTCTGATGGCATCCAACATCTAAAAATTAAATCTAAGCTCCATAGCATAGACTATAAAAGCTTCTAAAACCTAACCATTGTCTGTGTCATGATCATTATGTCTTAATAGTCCTTTGCTTGGTTTCCTCTCTTAGATTTGAATGTATCTGGTAATGGTTTTATTCAAGCTCTCAAAAGTTTTTTGTCTAATTAATGGTTTATTATCTGTAGGGCAAAGACAGGTAGCTTCTCCTCTTGGTGTACCCATGGAAATTATTGCTAAAGATGCATGGGATTTTTTTTCTATTAAACCAGATTGGTCTTGGAATTATTCTGAGTGTGGCCCTCCAGACAGCCAATAGTAGCTGAAAAATTTGGTTCATGAATTGTATCTATTTGCATTCCGTGACTTAAAATATTCTTTGTGATAATGATGAAGCTGTGTTCTTAGATGAGATTAGAATCAATATGCTTAATTTGTTCCTCCAAATATTTGACCCTTTGGGGGCCATATTGGTAAAGCCAAACCCTTGCTCTCTAAAGAGGAGGACTGTTAATTGTCAAACACATGGAAGAAAGTTGAAAACCTTCTAACCACCCTGAGGCTAAATCTGACAGTTACAACTCTCAGGTAATCCTTAGATGTAAATTCAGTTATCCCATAAATATGTATTAAGCATACATACCATATGCCAGATCCTGTAAAAGAGGCATTCCCATACCTTAGTTCACTGAAGCCATTCAATAAATATGTGGATCAAATATTATTATTTTCTATTTATAGATAAGAAAAATAAGATTCAGGAATATTAATGGACTCCCCCAGTATTGCCAAACTATTAAATTAGTGTGTGAGGAATCAAATAAGTCAGTATTCCTACTACTTCATTCATTCAGCAAATATTTATTGGGAGATTACCTTAATGGGTTAAATACCAGAAAGATTTATAAGCTTTCTGAACTTAGGGATAAAATTTAGCCCTTGTAATATTACCATGAGGATCAAATGAGCAAAGGAACAAACATATTTTGAAAAAAATAAAAGCACTTTGCAAATGGGAGTTATTGGTAGGATTATTATGAATGTGTACTCTTTACCTCGTGTGTATTGCTGACTTATTTAAATTTCTAACAGTACATTCCTCCAAGCACATAGAAAGGAAAGTGAGTGGACAGAACCCACTGGGTAATGTTAAAGGAATGCACAGACTGTGATAGAAATAGAGGACATAATACTCAGTTTTTGGGAATAAGATCTCAAGAGGTAGATCTGAAATTTATTTAAATGATAAATGCTTTACAAAAAGCCTGCCAATGTGCATAGATTTGGGAGTCCCCTTAGGAATAGGAGGCAGATCTGCCATGCTTCCCAAGGCATCTTGTTATCTCTATATGTGTGTGAGGTTTATTGCTCTGTTACCTAAGTGCTTAGGCAAACACTCATTTTTCAGCTCCAGGTATGAGTTTCCTTTTTATAGACATGGGAATATTCAGTCATGTGAACTCTGGAATGCTAAATTGAAACTATACACCTGCCAATAACCAATTTAAGATTATTTTCATAATCTTAAGACTCTAGCTCTTCCATTAACCAATCAGGCTATTTTGAAACTTTTAATAACTAAAACAAAAAAATAACAGAAACAATACCCAGAGTGAACCTTATTAAGGGAAATATTTTCTATATTGTTATCTCCATATTTTTGCTAGTCATCTGGTAGGAATAGGAATCTATTGCTCAGTCTTTCGATGTCCAAGCTCTATCAGAAAAGTCCAAGTCTTGTATCAAGAGATGGTTATAGCCCTCATTTTGCAAAGGATATTTCAAGTTTAAAAAAAATAAAGCTTATATAAGACCAGATATATGTCTTTTTGAGCATGATGCAAGCCAGATTCAGAATATGTATTAAGTAGCAAATTTGCCATCTTGATATATTTAGGTGAAGAAATCCAAGCAGAGAATAAAAATAAAAATCTCCCTTGAGGTCTCTATGATAAGTGGTACAGAGGTATCTGTCCAACAGCCTTTAGGGTTGACCTCTCACTCACAGAGGTGGTAGACATGTTTCTACTACATGATGTAGTATCACTATAATTAATTTATCTAAGGGTGACTAAATAGAACCTGAGCCAATCTCTCTTTCCCTGATATTTGGAATTGTGACCAAGGGGTAATCAATCCAAACTTCTGGTCCCAACAGAAACTGAGCTGATACAAGAACTGCACTCTCACTCTAAACACATGGAATTTCTAGAAAAAAAAAATAAATTTAATAATAATGAGTTTAAAGAAATAAAAGTAAAATCTTCAAATGGTAAAAACAGAGAAAATCCAATTGTGAGTAGAAGGGGAAATTGGGATTACATCTGGTATATACCTCAAGAACTGGGGCTTAATGCCTGCATAAGAATGATACTTGAGGCCATAAACCCATATATAGTGGGCAGCTGGAACTGGATTCTCCATATAAAACACAGAAAATTTCATACAATACAGGAGGCACCATAAAAGTTGGCTGGTAATTCCAGTCTTAGAAGGTATAAAAGGACATACCTGATGTGCCTCCTCAGGTTCTCTTGGTACTGTCATTTTGCATCTTCAACAACTGTGATACCACCATTTATGAATGTAGAACCTGAGAACATATTTCTTTCTAAAGATAAGTTCAGAGACAAAAATTATAACATACACACCAATCTAGTATGATAGGAGGTAATTAGAATAAGCAGCAAATATGAACAATCATATGAGGTGACACAGAAATAATGATTTGAAAGCAATTTTAATTATAAATGCCTTTAAAAATTTAAAAGCTAGCTTGTGCTTCCCACCCACCAAGTCACAGATGCTTCTAAATTCATGATTGAAAAAACAATATGTGGATTCAGGAGGTGCTGCCTAAGTGCCTGTTGTCTGAGAAGCCTAATGTACTTTGTAGAATCTCTCTGGCCACAGTCCCTGTCTCACAGTAGTCTGTAAACAATGGATGCCATCTGAAAGATGCTGGTGATCATCATTATAGAGCCTAGGGTAAGACTGGCTGGCTGTTAAGAGGGACAAGTACCCAGAGAACCACACGGCTAACTTTGAAGTGAATAGAAAGCAGGTGGGGTTAGCTTTATGGGCACACAGCTAGGCAAGAAGGTCATGACCAGTTGAAGGCCCTTTTCTACTCAGACACTGATGTTATATTGATGTGTTTCTTCATCAGTTACCTTGATAGTATAGAAAACCCCCCAGAAAAAATGGAACCTGGAAGTTAAGCATTTCTGTACCGATGTGTACATCATTCTGGTTGGGAACAAAAATTGTCTTTTGGAGGATGACTACATGAGGTGAGAGCTAGCCAGCATGAAGCAACAGTCAATAAATCCTGATAAGTTCCTAGAGATATGACAAATGGGAGTGGTCCTTTTGGGTGCATGGAGTGTTCAGCAAAACTAAAGATAGAGTGGGGGAATTTTTTGAAAAGGCCATGAGAGTGGTATTGAAATAAATCTATGGGAAGAAAAATGCTTGGTGCCTTGTTTTATGAAATGTCAACTGTAAACAGTCCTCATGTAGTTAACTTTTTATGTTTTTATGTGTTTATGAATCTTAATGTATGATTATTAGCCTTTTTCATTTACTTAAAATATACCTAAGATTACAAATCAGAAATTGTCTTGCTACTCTGTTTATAAGTAACCATGATTATTGATGACTTCCATAACCAAACTATCTGCCCTACCAAGGTCCCTCTACTACCATTCTAGCATCCCTTCTCAGCACTACCACTTGACCAAGTATCAATTCAAATAATTTCCCGATTTATCATTCCTTCTTAGAAAGATGAAATGCTAGTATCTTTTGTGAATTAGACTGTAACTACTTTATAAATAACATGGCTTGCCAATCATGTATCAGCTTCAAGGCACTCTGGTGATTTATCACTTCAGAACTTTCCTCTTAATCAGATTTCACTGGTTAGGTAATTTTTGGAAATGTGCACAGACTGAAAGTCCCAACATAAGTCCATGTCACTGTGTAGCAAAGGTAGAGGTAAGGTTTTATATTAGTTATTTTACATTCACTGTGTAATTAGTACCCCTTAATTCACCAAGAATAAATAGATCTGCCCCAACTAGATGTAGTAGTTTTATAAAATTGAATTTAATACTGATATTTGTCATTTTGTAGGAAATTATAAAAAGAAGAAGAGGACAACTTGGGCTAGCAATAAAAAATACAGTTATTGAAAACCAGTCAAACAACAAACAAACAAAAAAACCAAATACAGCCTTTATATGTTAGTTAAATGCTAGACAAATCTTAATAACTAGTAAATTAAAAAATAGATGTGAATCACCCAGAATATATTACAAGAGATAGAAAATGTAAGGGACATGGATGATAGAAGGAGAAACAGTGGCATTAATATAAATAGGGTAGAGAGAAGAGAATCAGGTTGGGGGTAGGAATGACAATTTTGGAGGAGATAGTGTCTGAGAATTTTCCAGAAGAAAAACATGATTTAATCTTTAGGTTAAGAAGTACACCAAGTCTCAAGCAAAAAATAAATAAAAGCAAACCCACACTCGGGCACATCATAATGAAATTACAAAACATAAATAATAAAGACAATCCTAAAAGTGGAAAGAAAAAAGAAATTATCCAAAAAGGAAGAGGAAGCAGGCTTCCTGACAGGACCAATAGACACCAAGAGATGACCAGTTAAGCTGAGTTGGTCAGTAGAAAGAAGATTAAACCTTAGAGTAAAAGCAAATTTATCTTCTCCTTGTCATGTGTATGGAGAAAAAGAGCAAGCCATTCATCAGAGATAAAGAATGAAGCAAGCATGTCTGTAGAAAAGCAGAGGGGACAGATCAGAAGAGAACAGTTAGTGTTCTTAATGATTTCCCAGGATCTGGCTCCATCCCTTGAAAGACCTACCTATCCTTGACTTCCATAAAATAATCTGTAAACTTCCAATAAAATTTGTTTCCTAAAATGTTTTTTGTTTAAGTTACTTTAAGTTGGACTCTGTTATTTCTAACCATAACGGTACTAAGACAATCTCTCAAAGGTTTCAAGGACCTAACAAAAATTCAAATTCATATAGTGTTTATTGAGTATCTATTTATATATAAGTCTGTGTATTTCAAGGTGGTGATGTGGTGGTGATGGAATTGTAGGGGCAACAAGAAGATAAGTGAGGCCAAGTCTATGCATTTAGGTAGTTTATAATCCAGGGGAGAGAGATGAGTATGTGGATTCTGATTTTAATGCTTGACAAGATTAAAATCTTGGTAAAAGCTTTGTTGAGTTCTATTAGTTGATTTACCAATCAACATAGCAACAGTAAGGCCTAGAGAGCTGAAGTGACTTTTCTTTTTTTTTAAGATTTTATTTATTTATTTGAGAGAGAGAGAATGAGAGACAGAGAGCTTGAGAGGGAGGAAGGTCAGAGGGAGAAGCAGACTCCCTGCCGAGCAGGTAGCCCGATGCGGGACTCGATCCCGGGACTCCAGGATCATGACCTGAGCCGAAGGCAGTCGCTTAACCAACTGAGCCACCCACGCGCCCCTGAAGTGACTTTTCTGAGATCACACAGGTTACTTAATGGTGGTGCTGGGATTTTAACACAAGTTTGTCTGATTCTGAAGTCCACAGACCTATCCTGCCTAATACCAATAATATCTGCCAATTATATGCCAGGGGCTCAGAAGACTTATAAGATTATCGCATTTCATCTTTACCCTATATATGACACTGACATTAATAACTTTATTTGTAGTTAAGAAAATAAAGTTTAACATTCTTAAGTAGCCTAGGGTCATCCAGTTAGTAAATGGTGAAACCAAAATTCAAATTGGGATGAAGTGAGGTTTGTACTCATTCTCTTCTCACACACATCTCACTACAGGTCCTTCAGTGCTCACTAAGATGGGATTCCAAGAGGACATCCTGTCTTCTGAGGTCTCCAGATGAGAAGAATTGATTTCTATGCTTGCATGTACCCTAAGACTTCAGAGGACATGTAGTAAGCTCCTTGAAAATTTTCTCACTAATACTATCTCCACTGATAGCACGAGAGAGACCCTAAGTTCCATGGCTCAGCACGCTTATAGTGAGGGAACAGAGAGCCAGTTCTTTCCTCATGAACACCCAGTATCTCTGAGTGATTCTCTTGTAGCCTCCATTCTTGGCTTTGGAGAGAAGAAGGGGGTCCTTTCCCCCAGAGTGGAAGTTAGCAATAGCCTGCTCACTATATCCCTATGCTGTCCTTTTTTAACCTGTACATGATTGTGGTGGTGGTGGGTGCCCAGGTCTAAGGAAAGAGCATCTCTATGCCATCCCAGCAGAGAGGTATCTGCCTTAACTACAGGTAGCTAGTTAGATGCTCTGCAAATTTTAGATATAGTGTACTTAGCATAATTTTTTCTTACCTTAGGATTGAACCATGAGTCTAGGACAGGCCCTACTCAATACCAATTCAGTCATGACAACACAAAAATTCTGCTTCGTTAACATTAAAATGGTGGCTATATGAAGAAATAGTAGAGATGACTAAGATTGGAGACAGGCTTACATTTGTAGCAGGGCTAAGAGAAGCTAATCCTTGTCTGCATATTGCTCAGTCATAAACCTACCACAAATTTTGACAGAAAGAACCAAAGTTTTCATCATTAGATTTTACCACACTAGTTCCATGATGGAATGCTGAAAGGTCAGTTTTCTTTCTTTTTTTTTTTAAAAGATTTTATTTATTTATTTGAGAGAGAGAGAATGAGAGACAGAGAGCATGAGAAGGAGGAGGGTCAGAGGGAGAAGCAGACTCCCTGTCGAGCAGGGAGCCCGATGCGGGACTCGAACCCGGGACTCCAGGATCATGACCTGAGCTGAAGGCAGTCGCTTAACCAACTGAGCCACCCAGGCGCCCCATGAAAGGTCAGTTTTCAAGCAAACTTTGTTCTATGGAGCCCTATGATTTAAATAAGGTGCCTCAGGAGGTGCTACAGAGAGGGATAGAAGGAAACCCAATACCTACTTTAATTATACCTTCTTCTAATTTTACTAACTTATTTATTTAACAGGTATTTATTAAGCAGTTCCTGAATATCAGGCTAGAATCTTGGAACATTTCTGTGAATAAAAGTTGGCTCATGGAGTTTATGGTCTAATGGAGAAAACAGACATCAGTCAAATAATCACACTAGCCAATGCATATAGCACACCTAGTTAAGCCCTCTGAAAAATACATATAATTCTTTGCAAGACTATTGAAATAATTCTAGAACCACAGGTCAGAAAAACCTTTCCCAAGAAAGGGGCATATGAGTTAAATTCAGAAAAAAACATGAGTCGTTAACTATATGAGGTGATGATTGAGAGGGAGGAGTGAAACAAGGAAGAGGATATTCCAGATGGGGAGAACAGAATGCGCAAAGGCCCAATGATAGAAGAATGAATTAAAAATTTAGATGTTTATATGGCTGGAGTACAAAGAATAGTGAAAGAAAGGTATGAGATGAGGCTGGAGAGAATAGGTGAAAAAGGGCTTGCAGACCAAATTAGTTTCTTTTCTTTTTATTCTAAGAATAATTTATAACCGCTGAAGTATTTCAAATGTAGGAAGAGATATTTCAGGTTAACTTTTTAAAATTAAACAGTATTTTGAGATAATTCTAGATTCAGATGCTATTGTAAGAAATAATATATAGAGATTCTGTATACCCTTCACCCAGAGTTCCCCAATGGTAACATCTTGTAAATCTATATTACAATATTACCACTAGTATACTGACATTGGTACTATCAAGATGTAGAACATTTCCATCACCCAAAGGATCTCTCATGTCAACCTTTTATAGTCTCACTCATTTCTTTTCCTGCCCTGTACCTAATCCCTGGCAACCATTATCTGATCTTCATTTCTATAATTTTGTCATTTCAAGAATATTATATAAATGGAATAATACATGTAACCCTTTGGGATTGGCTTTTTTTCCAATCAGTATAATTATCCAAGGAGTTACTCAGGTTGTTGCATGTATTAATAGTTTTTGTTTTGTTTTGTTCTGTTTTGAATTGATGAGTAACATTCCATGGTATGGATATACTGAAGTTTGTTTAACCATTCACCCATTGAGGAGTATCTGAGTTGTTTCCAGTTCTGGCTATTATGAAAAAGCTGCTGTAAGTATTCATGTACAGGTTTCTATTTGAACATAAGTTTTCATTTTTTGGAGATAAATGCCCAGGAGTTCAGTTGCTGGGTTGTATGGTAGTTGCATGTTGAGTTTTTAAAGAAATTGCCTGAAAACTAAAAATCTAGTTTTTTTACTAAAACTTCCCAGTTTTCATTTTAGATTCTTATTGGCAATGTTGAGTGATCTGGTTTTTCTACATCCTCACCAGCATTTAGTGCTGTGATGGCTTATTGTTTTATCCATCTTAATGGGTATATAGTGTTACCTCACCATGATTTTAATTTGTTTTTTCCGAATGGTTACTGATGCTGAGTATCTTTTATGTGCTTGTTTTCCACCCTCATATATTATTTGGTGAAGTATCTGATGAAGCAGTTTATCCAGTTTTTAATTGGATTGTTTGTTTTCTTGCCGTTGAGTTTGGGGAGCTCTTCATATATTCTGGATATAAGTCCTTTGTTGGATATGTATTTTGCAAATGTATTCTTCAATTCTGTAGCTTTTCTTTTCATCCCCTTGACATGTTCTTTGGTGGAGCAAAAGTTTTTTGATTTTTTAAGTCTAATTTATTATTTTTTTCCTTTTATGGATCATGATTTGGGTGTTAAGTCTAAACATTCTTTGCCTAGCTCTTGATCCTGAAGATTTTCTCATATTTTTGCTACTAGTTGTATAATTTTAGGTTTTATACTTAAGTTCACGATCCATTTTGAATTGATGAGTGAGACTTAGGTTGAGGTTTATTTAAGTCTATCTTCCCCCCCTTGAATTATTTTCTTCATTGTATTGCTTTGGCACCTTTGCCAAAAATCAACTGGGCAAAATATATGGGACTATTTCTGGGCTTTCTATTCTATTGCATTTACTTGTGTATTAATCTCTCCCTATGTCAAAGTCTTGATTACTCTAGCTATACAGTAAGTCTTGAAATTAAGTAGACTGATTTCTCCTACTTTATTCTTTTTTTTCCAAGTTTTATTTTAGTTATTCTATTTTCTTTGTCTTTCCATATAATTTTTAAAAAATAAACTTGTCTATTTCTACAAAACCAAAAACAAAACAAAACAAAACATGATGAGATGTTGATAGTTTTTACATTAAGCTTGTACATCAGTTTAGGGACCAGTACCACATTGAGTCTTCCAATCCATGAGATGGTACATCTCTCCATTTATGTAGAAAGTCTTTGATTTCTTTCATCAATCTGTGTAGTATTTAGCATACAAGCCCTATACATATTTTCTAGACTTATACCTAAATATTTCATTTTTTTTCAGAAATTGTAAGTGGTATTGTGTTTTCAATTTTGGTGTCCACATGTTCATTGCAAATATCTGGAGATCCAGTTGATTTTAATATGTTTATCTTGTATGCAATGAACTTGCTGAACTCATTTATTAGTTATAGGAGGTTTTGCTTTTCAATAAAGTGCTCAGGATTTTTCATTTGTACAATCATGCCATCTACAATTAGGGAGAGTTTATTTCTCTTTTTCTGACCTGTATTCTTTTTTTTTTCTAATTATTTGATGATTTTCTTTTCTTTTTTGTCTTTTTATTTTATTATGATATGTTAATCACCATACATTACATCATTAGTTTTTGATGTAGTGTTCCATGATTCATTGTTTGTATATAACACCCAGTGCTCCATTCAATACATGCCCTCTTTAATACCCATCACCAGGTTAACCCATCCCCCCACCACCCTCCCCTCTAGAACCCTCAGTTTGTTTCTCAGAGTCCATAGTCTTTCATGGTTCATCTCCCCCTCCAATTTCACCCCCTTCATTTGTCCCTTCCTACTATCTTTTCTTTTTTGTTTTATTATTTATTTTTACTATGTTATGTTAATCACCATACTTTACATCAATAGTTTTTGATGTAGTGTTCCATGATTCATTGTTTGCGTATAACACCCAGTGGTGCATGCAATATGTGCCCTCCTTAATACCCATCCCTGGGCTAGCCTGTCCCCGCCCTCAGTTTGTTTCTCAGAGTCCATGTCTCTCATGGTTCGTCTACCCCTCCGATTTCCCCCCAATTCATTTTTCCCTTCCTGCTATCTTCTTCTTCTTCTTTTTTTTTAAACATATAATGTATTATTTGTTTCAGAGTTACAGGTCTGTGATTCAAAAGTCTTACACAATTTACAGCGCTCATCATAGCACATACCCTCCCCAATGTCTATCACCCAGCCACCCCATACCTCCCACCTCCCACTGCTCCAGCAACCCTCAGTTTGTTTCCTGAGATTAAGAACTCCCCATATCAGTGAGATTATATGATACATGTCTTTCTCTGATTGACTTATTTCGCTCAGCATAATATCCTCCAGTTCCATCCACGTCTTGCAATGGATCTTGCAAATCTTGCAAATCGCAAGATTTCACTCCTTCTGATGGCTGCATAATATTCCATTTTATATATATATACCACATGTTCTTTATCCATTCATCTGTCGATGGACATCTTGGTTCTTTCCATAGTTTGGCTATTGTGGACATTGCTGCTATAAACATTGGGGTGCGCATACCCCTTTGGGTCCCTACATTTGTATCTTTGGGGTAAATACCCAGTAGTGCAATTGCTGGATCATATGGTAGCTCTATTTTCAACTTTTTGAGGAACCTCCATACTGTTTTCCAGAGTGGCTGCACCAGCTTGCATTCCCACCAACAGTGTAGGAGGGTTCCCCTTTCTCCTCATCCCCAACAACATCTGTCATTTCCTGTCTTGATAATTTTAGCCATTCTGACTGGTGTGAGGTGGTATCTCATTGAGGTTTTGATTTGGATTTCCCTGAACCAAGCGATGTTGAGCACTTTTTCATGTGTCTGTTGGCCATTTGGATGTCTTCTTTGGAAAAATGTCTGTTCACGTCTTCTGCCCATTTCTTGATTGGATTCTTTGATCTTTGGGTGTTGAGTTTGATAAGTTCTTTATAGATTTTGGATACTAGCCCTTTATCTGACATGTCATTTGCAAATATCTTCTCCCATTCTGTCGGTTGTCTTTTGGTTTTGTTGACTGTTTCTTTTGCTTGCAACAGCTTTTTATCTTGATGAAGTCCCAATAGTTCATTTTTGCCCTTGCTTCCCTTGCCTTTGGCAACGTTTCTAGGAAAAAGTTGCTGCAGCTGAGGTCGAAGAGGTTGCTGCCTGTGTTCTCCTTTAGGATTTGGATGGACGCCTCTCTCACATTGAGGTCTTTCAACCATTTGGAGTTTATTTTTGTGTGTGGTGTAAGGAAATGGCCCAGGTTCATTCTTCTGCATGGGGCTGTCCAATTTTCCCAACACCATGTGTTGAAGAGACTGTCTTTTTTCCATTGGACATTCTTTCCTGCTTTGTCAAAGGTTGGTTGACCATAGAGTTGAGGATCCATTTCTGGGCTCTCTATTCTGTTCCATTGATCTATGTGTCTGTTTTTGTGCCAGTACCATATTGTCTTGATGATGACAGCTTTCTAATAGAGCTGGAAGTCCGGAATTGTGATGCTGCCAGCTTTGCTTTTCTTTTTCAACATTCCTCTCGCTATTCAGGGTCTTTTCCGGTTCCGTATAAATTTTAGGATTATTTGTTCCATTTCTTTGAAAAAAGTGGATAGTATTTTGATGGGGATTGCTCATAATATGTTCTTATAATTGTTTATATTTCTTTGGTGTTGGTTGTGATCTCTCCTCTTTCATTCATGATTTTGTTGATTTGGGTCATTTCTCTTTTCTTTTTGATAAGTCTGGCCAGGGTTTATCAATCTTCTTAATTCTTTCAAAGACCCAGGTCCTAGTTTCATTGATCTGTTCTACTGTTCTTTTGGTTTCTATTTCATTGATTTCTGCTCTGATCTTTATTATTTACCTTCTCCTGCTGGGTTAGGCTTTATTTGCTGTTTTTTCTCCAGCTCCTTTAGGTGTAGGGTTAGGTTGTGTACTTGAGACCTTTCTCGTTTCTTGAGAAAGGCTTGTATTGCTATATACTTTCCTCTTAGGACTGCCTTTGCTGCATCCCAAAGATTTTGAACAGTTGTGTTTTCATTTTCATTGGTTTCCATGAATTGCTTTAATTCTTCTTTAATTTCCTGGTTGGCCCATTCATTCTTTAGTAGGATGCTCTTTAGCCTCCATGTATTTGAGTTCTTTCCGACTTTCCTCTTGTGACTGAGTTCTAGTTTCAAAGCATTGTGGTCTGAAAATATGCAGGGAATGATCCCAATCTTTTGGTACTGGTTGAGACCTGATTTGTGACCTAGGATGTGATCGATCTTGGAGAATGTTCCATGGGCACTAGAAAAGAATATGTATTCTGTTGCTTTGGGATGGAATGGTCTGAATATATCTGTGAAGTCCATTTGGTCCAGTGTGTCATTTAAAGTCTTTATTTCCTTGTTGATCTTTTGCTTAGATGATCTGTCCATTTCAGTGAGGGGGGTGTTAAAATCCCCTAATATTATTGTATCATTGTCAGTGTGTTTCTTCGCTTTTGTTATTAATTGCCTTATATAATTGGCTGCTCCCATGTTAGGGGCATAGATATTTACAATTGTTAGATCTTCTTGTTGGGTAGACACTTTAAGTATGATATAGTGTCCTTCCTCATCTCTTATTACAGTCTTTGGTTTAAAATCTAATTTGTCTGATATAAGGATTGCCACCCCAGCTTTCTTTTGGTGTCCATTAGCATGCTAAATGGTTTTCCAGCCCCTCACTTTCAATCTGGAGGTGCCTTTGGGTCTAAAATGAGTCTCTTGCAGACAGCATATTGATGGGTCTTGTTTTTTATCCAATCTGATAGCCTGTGTCTTTTGATTGGGGCATTTAGTGCATTCACATTCAGGGTAACTATTGAAAGATATGAATTTAGTGCTATTGTATTGCCTGTAAGGTGACTTTACTGCATATTGTCTCTGTTCCTTTCTGGTCTATGTTACTTTTAGGCTCTCTCTTTGCTTAGAGGACCCCTTTCAATATTTCTTGTAGGGCTGGTTTTGTGTTTGCAAATTCCCTTAGTCTTTGTTTGTCCTGGAAGCTTTTTATCTCTCCTTCTATTTTCAATGACAGCCTAGCTGGATGTAGTATTCTTGGCTGCATATTTTTCTCATTTAGTGGTCTGAATATATCATGCCAGTCCTTTCTGGCCTGCCAGGTCTCTGTGGATAGGTCTGTTGCCAGTCTAATGTTTCTACCATTGTAGGTTACAGATGTCTTGTCCTGAGCTGCTTCCAGGATTTTCTTTCTGTCTCTGAGACTTGTAAGTTTTACTATTAGATATCAGGGTGTTGACCTATTTTTATTGATTTTGAGGGGATTCTCTGTGCCTCCTGGATTTTGATGCCTGTTTCCTTCCTCAAATAGGGAAGTTCTCTGCTATAATTTGCTCCAATATACCTTCTGCCCCTCTCTCTCTTTCCTCTTTTTCTGGGATCCCAATTATTCTAATATTGCTTTGTCTTATGGTATCACTGATCTCTCTAATTCTGCCCTCATGATCCAGTAGTTGTTTATCTCTCTGTTTCTCAGCTTCTTTATTTTCCATCATTTGGTCTTCTATACCACTATTTGTCTTTTCTGCCTCATTTATCCTAGCAGTTAGAACTTCCATTTTTGATTGCACCTCATTAATAGCCTTTTTGATTTGTTTAGATTTTAGTTCTTTTATTTCTCCAGAAAGGGTTTCTCTAGTATCTTCCATGCTTTTTTCAAGCCCAGCTAGTATCTTTAAAATAGTCAATCTGAACTCTAGTTCCAACATCCTACTAATGTCCATATTGATTAGGTCCCTGGCAGTCGTTACTGCCTCTTGTTCTTTTTTTTTTTTTTTTTGAGGTGATATTTTCCATCTTGTCATTTTGTCCAGATGAGAATAGATGAATGAGAGAACAAAATGCTAACAGGGAAAAAATGACCCCAGAAAAATATACACTAAACAAATCAGGAGAGCCCTGAAACCAGGGGAAAGGAAAGGAAAAGAAAGAAAAAAGAAAAAAGATAAAAACTAACAAACAAACAAAACCAGAATATGATCAAGTGTCATCAGGCTGGTGCATAGATCAGTGCCACACACTAGATTTTGGGTGTATTTTGGTCTGTTAGAAGAAAGTGCTTCCCCAAATTTTAAAGTAAGAAAAGCTTATATATGTACAAAAATAAGGGTAAATACGATGAAGGGATGGAGTATGACTGTAAAGATGACAATTATAAAAGATTTTATAAAAGGAATTGATAAGATAAGAAGATGGTTGAAAAGAGAAAGAAGAAGATTTAAAAAAAAAAAGGGGAGAGACTAGAACAAAGCCATACACTAGAGATTTAGGGTATATTTTGGTCTGTTAGAAGAAACTGTATCTCAAAATTTTAAAGAGAGAACAACT
Source organism: Neomonachus schauinslandi (assembly GCF_002201575.2). Classification (NCBI taxonomy): domain Eukaryota; kingdom Metazoa; phylum Chordata; class Mammalia; order Carnivora; family Phocidae; genus Neomonachus; species Neomonachus schauinslandi. The sequence continues at coordinate 64,441,634 of NC_058413.1, read as the reverse complement.
TATATATATATACCAAAAATAAGGTTAACTACTATGAAGGGATAGAATATGACTCTAAAAATGAAAAATAAAGAATAGTTTTTTAAAAAAAGGGATTCATAAGATGTTGGTTGAAAAAGGGAAAAAGAAAAATTCAAAAGAAAAAAAAGAAAATTAAAAAAATTAACTTTGAAAAACTAAAGGATCATGGGAAAAAAGCCATGAATTCTATGTGCAGTATTACCCTAGTGCTGGCATTCTGCCACTCTCATTGATGGGTAAACTTGTTCTTGGCTGGCTGTTCTTGCTGATCTTCTGGGGGAAGGGGCCTGTTGCAGTGGTTCTCAAATGTCTTTGCCGGAGGTGGAATTGCCCCGCCCTTGCTGGGGCCAAGCTAAGTATTCTGCTTGGGTTTGCTCTCGGGAGCTTTTGTTCCCTGCAAGCTTTCCATATAGTTTTGGATGACGAGAGTGAAAATGCAGACCTCCTAATCTCTGCCCCGGAGGAGCCGAGAACTCAGGGTCCCAATCCTCAGTGAGCCCCCATAGAAAAGCAGTCAGTCACTCCCGGCCCTCTGGTCTCCGGCCGCACTCCGTGCTCACCTGGCCTGTGACCAAGCGTTTCTATCTCTAGCACATGACCCCGTGTGGAGTCTCCAAACCCAGCAGATTCCTGTGGTGTGCTCCCCCTCCCCCCACTCCTCCTGGAGGAGGAAGGGGAGTCTCCCCGGATCTGCCCCTTGTTGGGTCCCTGTTGGAAGTGCAGTGGCCCAACTGTTCCGCGGATCATGGTTTATGGCAACCCTGAGCTGAGAGCCCATTCCTTGGCTCCATCTTTGCAGCCGGCTTCCCTGCTCCCATACCTGGGAGCTGTGTGGCACTCAGGCACCCCTGGTCTTTCTGTGACCCTGAGGGTCCTGAGACCACACTGTCCCAGAGAGGGTTCCACTCTCAGTGGAGCAGACTTCCAAAAGTTCTGATTTTGTGCTCCATTGCTCTATCACTTGCCGGTAGCAGCTGACGGAGCCTCCCTCTCCCCGCTGTCTATCTTCCCAAATATCACCTCAGATTCACTTCTCCATGCATCCTACCTTCCAGCAAGTTGTCGCTTTTCTGTTCAGAGAGTTGCTGCTATTCTTTTCTTCAATCTCCTGTTGAGTTCGTAGGGTTCAGAATGGTTTAATCCCTATCTAGCTGAATTCCTGGGACCAGACGAAATTTAGGTCTCCTACTCCTCTGCCTTCTTGCTTCCTCTGACCTGTATTCTTTTAACTTCCTTTTCTTGTCTTGTTGCACAGGCTAGAACTTCCAGCATTATGCTGAATAAGAGGGAAGAGAGTGGCATCCTTATCTTATTCCCAATTAGGGGGAAAGCCTTCAGTCTTTTACCATTAAAAATGATGTCCTCTATAAGTTCCTGTAGATATCAAGTTAAAGAGTTTCACTATTTCTACCTTTTGGGAGTCTTTTTTTAAAATTATGAATGGTTGTTGAATCTTGTCAAATATCTTTTATGCATCAATTTATATGATCATGCGTTTGTTCTTTAGCTTGCTAATATGGTGGTTTGCATTGATTTTTTTTTAATACTGAATCATCATTGCATTCCTGGAATAAGCCCCATTTAGTCATGATGTACTATTCTTTTTATATATATTGTTTAATTATATTTGCAAATGTTCTGTTAAGGATTTTTGCATCTTTCTAGATTAACATCATGAAAATATTTTTCTACCTGTGAGTTCCAGGTTGGATATGGGATCCAGGTAAAAGTCTATTGGTAAAAGTCTGGTTTACATGAGATATGATGATAGCTAGAGCTAAAGTTGGGACAGCAACAAGAATATGGAGAAAAACAGATTGACTTGAGAGATATTATAAGCGAATATGCAAGACCTGTTGACAGACTGGATATGCGGGACAAGGGAGAAGAACATGTCAGAAATGACTCCTAGATTTTTGTTTGTACACTGAATGGCTGAAGGTATCATTCACTGTTAGAGAGCATAGGTTCTGGTGGAGAAGATAGATCACAAGTTTAGTATTGGATATGATGTGTGCCTTTAAGATCTCTAAGTAGAGATGTCATATAGGCAGTTGGGAGCTCAGCGCAGGGGCCTGTGTTGAGTCATTTGAGTAGTCATCAAAGCTGTGTAGATTTTTGAAGTTCCCTGAGGAGCAAATATAGAGTGAGAAGAGATTATGGCCAACACTTAATGGGTGGTTATAGGTAGAAGAGCCTGCAAATTAGACAGAGAAACCAGTGGCCAGGAAAATAGGACTAAAACCAAGGCAGCGTGACATTGTGGAAGGTAAGGGTAGAAATATGGAAACTATTACCAAAAAGAAAAGGAATTGTCAACAGTATAAAATAGTGCTTAAGGAGAGGTAAGATGAGGACTAAACCATCCATTGGATTTAATGACAGGCAGGCCACTAGTGAATTTAATGAGAGCTCTTTGGGTGGAATGAGGGGGTGGAAGCCTGAATGGAGTGAAAGATGAGTGGGAGGTGAAGAAGTAGAAACAGTGAATATTGAAAACCATTTCAGAGTTTTGGCTGTGAAGGGGAGGAGAGAGGCAGAGCAGTAACTGGGTGAGGATGTAGGAGTCAAGGGAACATCTTTTCTTCTTAAGGTGGAAAAGGCTTATGTATGTTTAAATGTTGCTATATTTGGCTTTTTTATAAGTTTTCATTTATGGAAGGATTATAGGACTTTTAAAAAATACCGTCCATTATTTTACAGGCAAAACAGAAAATGTGAGTCATCCCACAGAACCTGGGGCACTGGAGTCTGTAGAATTCCAGTCAGAGCTCAAAAGACAAGAATGGGTGCTTTTAATCTGGCTCTAGATGTAGCATTAATCATACCTACCCAGTTACAGAGCTAGATCTGTTTAGGTTTACTCTGCACACTTCCTGGGGCCCTGTCTTGTTTGGGTTTGTCTCACTGACATGACTCTCCCTCACAGCAATCAACCTCAAGGGAGTGTGTGTCTAGTCTTTTACAAAATTTTTGAGTTCTGCCACATAAATTTAATTTCTTCCTGCACAGATAGTTAATACAATCCAAAATATGATATTTTTCTCAATATGTATATGTTACATATATATATCAGAGATTAATGATAATATTTTTCAAAGTTCTTAGTTTTTAGTTCATTCTCACAATAATTAAATAAAGCAGATAAGGGCCTATGTATTACTAACTCAACCAATATATTTGAACACATATATCCCAATACTATATTAAACACTGGTGATAGAGATGCATTAGGCAAAGAGTACGCTCTCCAAAACTTATATTCTAGAAGAGGAGACCCTTATAAAACTGTGTGGTGACTACTGTGAAAGAGCTATGCTCAGAGTCTATAAGAACAGAGGAGGGCACATGCCCCAGGTATGGGAAGGCTCAACAGGCAAAGGTAGGAGTGGGAGAGCCAAGTACCAAAATGAAGAACACACAGAGTAACATGTAAACTTTAAGGTGTTAGGTGCAAATAACTAGAGCAAAAATTAATGAAATATAGGAAACATGGCTTGACAGGTAAGCAAAGGCCAAGCTATAAAGAACTTTGGATACCTTAAAAACAAACAAACAAACAAACAAACAAAAAACGTTGGCTTCACTGCATATATAGTGAGTAAAGGAAGATTACCAAGTTGCTAGTCATAGTCAGAAGATGACCTCAGACATTCTGACTTTTTTACCCAAGTTGTCTTGGTTGTCAGAATTGGCTGAAAGCTATCAAGAGTCCAGTTTTGGACATGGTTTTCTCACTGGATTCCGAGCATCTATCAAGATCTTGGTTTTAAGAGTGGAGGGAGGGTCTTGTCTGGGCTAAAAGCTATTTCATGCTGGCTAAGGAAATGATAGTGAGGATCCTCTTTAGGGTGCAATGACGGTAGACCTTATGGGGTGAAGAATGTCCCAATGTTTCAAGCTTCAGAAAGCATCCTCATAAAGACAAAAGTTTAGAATTTCAAATTTTCAAGTTTCCTTTTGTCCTTTTTTAATTGAAATGTAATTAACATACAGTGTTATATTAGATTTTTTTTATGTATTTTGGAACCAATACAAGATCTCCAAATTTTTTCTAGACCATCAGAAACTTCACAGCTTTTCAAACTTCTTTTTCAATGTTTCTTTAATTAGAAGATCATACACTTAGACAGAGGTCCATTAGAAAGCAGATAATTTTGAGCATTTCAATATCCCTTAGTAAATATAAGCAATATATTTTTACCCTTCCATATGCATCCAAATTTCTGGAGATTTTTACTATCTCAAAGTTTATGAGGAGACAGTACAGATAAACTCCTCTCCCCACATACTAGATTGAAGGTTTGGATCAGTTATTTAGATCAGCATTTGATTCTTAATTTTTCAGTCTCTACAGAAGAGTATTCCAACGGGCTGTGGCCCTCTAACATTGAAATTTAAAGTGGAATTAAACTCTTAAAGGGGCAACTGGGTGGCTCAGTCGTTAAGCGTCTGCCTTCGGCTCAGGTCATGATCCCAGGGTCCTGGGATCGAGCCCCGCATCGGGCTCCCTGCTCTGCGGGAAGCCTGCTTCTCCCTCTCCCACTTCCCCTGCTTGTGTTCCTTCTCTCGCTGTGTCTCTCTCTGTCAAATAAATAAATGAAATCTTTAAAAAAGAAAAAAAAAACTCTTAAAGATCTTTAATAGGGTAAACTATATAGAATTCTATTGTAGAACTTCTTAAGGACACTGAATTTATCAATAATTCCCTGATTAATACATAGATTAAAGCATCACCTTGGGGCGCCTGGGTGGCTCAGTCAGTTAAGTGGCTGACTCTTGGTTTTGGCTCAGGTCATGATCTCATGAGTCCTGGGAATGAGCCCTGGGTCAGGATCTGTGGAGTCTGCCTGAAGTCTTCTTCAGGCAGAAGAAGAATCTTCTGCCCCTCTTCCTGCTTGCATGCACTCTCTCTCTCTCTAATAAATCTTTTAAAAAAAAAGCATCACCTTTACAAAACCTATGTTAATGGGAAAATATATGACATGAAGCATGGATCATTGATTGTGATCTGTAAATACCTATAGACAAAACTGATATTATCTTACAAACTCCTATTATCCATATTCTTATGAGAAATATATAATATTTGGTTTTCCTATTTATTTTTGAGCCACATTCTCTTACATAAACTGCTTCTTCACCATCCTCTCATCCTCTCCCTACACCTTTTTAAGGAGGTTGAAATCTTCCTTCTAGTCTCTGTAATTATCCCCAACCAATGATGATGTGGGCCTCATCAAGCTCATTTATAAATGGGAAAATGGATTATAACAAATTTTATCCTTCTCTGTTGGGCACCAGTGTGTAGTTGAGTACCTTGTGAGGTAACCTTATTTGTGTTTGTATCTTTTGATTTGATAATATGTGTTTTATCCAATTTTAATTCAAAGAGTCCTAGATTTGGAGCCAGCAAATTAGAATGCATTTCCCAGCTTATCACTTACCAGAAGAGTAAAATCAAAAACAGGATCCTTAAACTCACTGTCTCTGTTTCCTTTTTTTGTTTTTAAAGATTTTATTTATTTATTTGACACAGAGAGAGAAAGCAAAAGCAGGAACACAAGCAGGGGGAGTGGGAGAAGCAGGCTCCCAGCCAACCAGGGAGCCCCATGCGGGCTCGATCCCAGGGTCCTGGATCATGACCTGAGCTGAAGGCAGATGCTTAACGACTGAGCCACCCAGGCACCCCATCTATTTCCTTATATGTAAAGGGGACTAATACTTTCATGCTTAAAGAGTCATTGTAAGACTCAAACAAAGCAATAACTTCATAAACTATAAAACAATATACAGTTATATCATTTTTAAGAAATATTAACATTTCAAAATATCATTGACATTGTGTTTTGAGAAGGGTAAATTGAATAACTGTTCATTTAGATTTATAAGTTTAAAGCAACTCTTTTTTTTTTTTGGTCTTTTCTTTATATCTCCTCCCTCCTCTATTTTTGAATTATACACATTTCACAAATACCCAACTCCTTTAGATAGAAGTGGAGTCCCCCCCCAAAAAAGAAGTGGAGTCCCAGTTTATAAAACACTAAGGGAGGGTAGGTTGGGCAGCAAACATTTATCAATCCACAGATGTTTGACCTTTTAGCACTGTTCAGCAAAATAAAAACAAAGACAAAGAAAAGAAAGTGGATTTATTATCTATAATAGGTTATAAAAATATATACATAAGGGTATATAAAGAAGATGGGAGAGAAATATGACAGTTCTTGCCATAAAGTGAACATTTTACCTCAGGTAGGAGAGTTTTTTTTTTTTAATTCCAAGGGTCTATAAACTACATCCACAGGGTCAAATCCCAAACCTGGCTGCCTCTTTTGTTAATAAAGTTGTATTGGAATGTAGCCATAACCATTTGTTTGTTTTCACACTGAAAATAGCAGACTACAGTGGCTCAGCTGCATAGAGACCATATGGTGCACAAGGTCGAAAGTTCCTGCAATCTTGTCCTTTATGGAAAAATTTGCTGACTTTTGCTTTATTCTTTTTATTTTAAATTGATAATTGGTCTATGATGCACTTATTAGAGGTTAAAAAAATCACACACTGTGTTTAATGTTTTAAGATATCTCAGCTAACATTAAATACATATTGAGTGCTTCATCTTTTAAACTAGAATAAAAAGATCCAAATTAACATGAATTAACAAATATCAGGATTTCTAAGGAAACAGAGCATAAGTATATCAGTTAGGAAGCTTTCTGAAATAGAAAGCTCGACTCACATTGGCTTCAAAAACAATAAAAATCTTTAGCTCAAATACAAGAGGTCCAGAGGTAGGTTGTATTCCTGCACTGGTTGAGTCAGAAGCTCAAAGAAGTTATTAAGGATGATTTACTATCTCTTCCTTTTGCCTCTGTGTGCAGAAAGCTATGGCCTCAGGCTGGCTCCCCTCTTGGTCTCAAGATAGCTGCCTGCAGCAATTCAGTCAAAATGTTGCTTTGTCCACATTTAGTGGGGGAGAGGGTGATAAAGAGAATGAGAGCTACTTCTTCAGTATGATTAAATCATCTTAGATCCCCTGTCCATTTTCAGGTCAACCACTGTTACCAGGGAAATGTCATTTGCCAGTAGGCTTAGGCTAATCAGCATACACCCCTTGAAGTGAGTGGGGTCAATTTATCCTGAGTTACTTCAAAGACAGTTGGATGCTAGAACAAAATTAGGATTCTGTTAAAAAAGAAGCAGGAGGCACAAGTGATGGATAAGCAACCAACAGTGTATAGTACATAGGTACATTTTAATTGGGTTAGGGAAGAATGAAGAAGGTTCACAGCTTGGAATTCATATGGACTGGATGGAAAATCCAAACAGAGGAATGGATGTAAAGTTAGAGATGGATGTTCTAAAAGTGAAGCTGTCTTCCCTTATCTGCAGAGGATTAGGCTTAGGCCTTAACATTGATTAAAATTAGAAAATTTACAAGACTATTGCTATTAGTTATAAAAATTAATAATACATTTGTCTTTTAAGTCTTTTGGGTGCCTTTCTAAAAATAAGTGAAATCACAGCTTAAAAGGTCAGGGGTAGCTCAATAAATTTGTCAGCTGGCAACATACAGAATGTTTCCTTTACTGAATTTCTTATCATAGAAAAAACAAATACATAAAACAATTTTATAATAATAAGTAGAAGACAAGAAGCCCTTTGACTTTGGCTGGAAGGAAGCCACTAACTTACTCTAGCATTTGATAAAAGGAATATAAAAGGTCTCTTAAAGATGATATGAGATCTGGGCGCCTGGGTGGCTCAGTTGGTTAAGCGACTGCCTTCGGCTCAGGTCATGATCCTGGAGTCCCGGGTTCGAGTCCCGCATTGGGCTCCCTGCTCGGCGGGGAGTCTGCTTCTCCCTCTGACCCTCCTCCCTCTCATGCTCTCTGTATCTCATTCTCTCTGTCTCAAATAAATAAATAAAATCTTTAAAAAAAAAAGATGATATGAGATCTATTCCTTGCATCATTTACCTAGTTGTACATTCAGATAAATTATCAAAGGCCATAGACAAAGCTATCCTACGGATATGGTTTATTCTCACAAGTACATAAGATTCTGTGTTGCATGTGGTCCATTCATTTATCCAGAGCTGGTATTACTCAGTCTTGTAGTCACTGGCCTTTCATACCATTAAAGAATTACTCTTTTAAACTAATTAACTCATTGAAAAAAATCATTCAGGAATTATTCTAATTTTTATTTTTCTCTTTCCACAAATAAATCTATTTTGACATTTGAAAATCTCAGCCGTTATTTAGTGAAAAATCTCATTTGCCTGAGATTGAAATTGAGGGGTAAAGGGCCCATTTTCTCCTGCCTTCCATAAGCTTCTGGTTCTAGAATTCTCATTTCTCCAGAATACTTTTTATCTTAACAACATAAAATCTAATGTCAACTTTTATTATCACAACTCACAGTGGATTAATGAATATTATGTAAATGTTAAAGCAGATTTTTAATGCATCATCCCGCTTTTCCATCTTTATATATCCTTTATGAGAAACATTATATATCTAACTTGATTGCTTACTATTTGCTAAGCATATCTCAAACTTTCCTATCTCTGTGCTTTTGTTGATTCAGTTTCTCCTTTTAAATTCACTGAAGGACAAATTTTCACAACATGTCTTATCGTATGTGAAAAATGGCAAACATTGAGAATACACATTAAATTTCTCAAAAATAGTACCTCTTTGTGTGTCTTATGAAGGCAGAAATGCCTTCAATTTAATGTCAGTTCATCTTTCAGGTTCTAGATCCCTATTAGAGTTAGATACTCTGATTGTTAACACCTAAAAGTAAAGCTTTTTCCTATGCCAAAGAATTTAAAGTATAGTGAATTGAAATTTCCATAAATCTTAGATATTCAATAAATCTTGAAAATGTTTACTTAATGGCAGAATTGGTGGATTCCTCCTGAGAGCTTGGAAGGTTTCTGCTCCACATCCTTAAATACGTTTCCCTCCTATGGTTAATATACCACCATTGGTAATTATTATTTTGCTAAATACCATCTTTTCCCTAAACCATTTATTTAAAAAAGAAATGTGCATATTGACAAAGGAATACTTTAGGGGAAGTTAGATATTTTCCTGTCTGAGTATCTGTCACATAGGAAGCTCTCAATAAATATTTGTTGAATGAGTGAAAGATTAAAAGGCAGATGAAACCCTTGAACATCTGGAGAGAATTGGTCTTTCAGGTAAGGAGCAAAGAGAAAGGAGTTGTGGGAGTGTCCAGATGAGATGGAGAAAGCTCTGAAAGAAGAACTAGTGAGATTTGTCTTCAAGTATTTTACAGTTATGCCTAGTATTGGCTAGAGGGAATGGAAAGAAGACATATTTCTTCCTGGTACATTTGAATCTGATTAAATATAATTTTTCAGCATGTCATAGAATGTATTCTTTCACAGCTGATTTTTCTAGACTCTCAAGGAAAAATAAAAAGATATTTTCTGAGATGACAGTTTCCTCTGTGTTCCTTAGAGAACAAGAGCAATAACATGAACTCCCCCATGGAGTCTCAAATTCTTGAAGCTTTTATAATTGGTAGATATTTTCAAAAAGAGATTTTTCTCTGGATTTCCTTACAATACATTTCTCATATAAAGTACTGGAAGATAAAAAGAAGAAAATCGGGGTCTCTCAGGTTTTGGTGAGAAGGTAAGCCAGAATTTGGTATTCAGAAGCAGAAATTAGTGATGATCTCAAATGTAGCAGCCCCAGCCCCTTACCTGAGACTTCCCTGGCCCTGGCTGGAGGCTATGCTTGTGTGTTCACTTTAGATATTGGACCAGAGGATGAGGCAGGAAGGTAACTGAATCCCAATTCTTTTTTGGTGGTGTTGCCTAAGGAATCTTAAATAAGTTAAAAATCATGAAAAAATCTTTAAAAATTTTTACTTAACAGAATACCAAAAATTTTATTAAGGTGTTGTGGGTAATCTGATTTGTTCTAAATCAGAAGAAAAACAACAACAAAAGACAGTTCTGCACTTTTTTTTGCAAGTGAAGAATAAAGTTTTCTTTGAGTTTTTGATTTCTAGGCTTTAAATAGGGAGGCTTTCAACTGAAGCAATTATTGTATATATACTGCTCTACACATATAACAAAGACTTGCTCCAGCAGAGAACTATTTTTCCCAAAGAACTAAAGATTAAAGGTAAAAAATATTTTTGGAAATGTTGAAATTACATTTAAAATTATAACATTTTGTAGTTATTGCAGCTCTGTAGGCTAATCAGAGCCTAGAAAGCAGTGTTTTGTAATCTCAATTCTGCCACTAACATGCTGGGTGGCCTTGAACAAATCAGAAAATTGCTCTCTGCCTTAATTTCCCCACATATAAAACAGAGATACAATAACTTGCTAGCTTGCACTAAGAAATAGCTGGGGAAATTACTTCCAAGCATTTTAACATTTATAAAATGCTACTGTAGTATTTTAAAGAAACCACATTTTGGGGTTGATTTCTGACAACAAAATACATTCCAATTGAATTGTTTTTAATGTACTGAAGTACAGAAACTAAATTTTCATAATACTATTCTGTTATGAAGTTACTATTTCATAATACTATACTGTTCATGAACAGACTCCAGAGAATCCATAAAGACCTTGACTCTTTAGGCAAATTTTAGATATATTGGCTTTGCAAGAGTTCAAAGCTTTCATCATTTTTTCAGAGCGGTACCTGACCCCCTAAATTAAGAACCACTTCATCCCACAGAAATAAACCTCTATTATCTCTATTATTATTTTGATATATGAGCTTCCATCTTCTTTATTGCACACACTGACACACATACAAACTCATACATATTTATTACAAAATATTCATTATGCCAAATATGGTGTTACATACTTGAGATATTATGACTATTGTCCTCTATAATTTTTTCCAAAAACATGATTTTAATGGCTGCATTGTATTCAACTACATAGACACCCTATGACTATTTTCATTAGTTCCCTTTGGATGGATATTTAGAATATTTATATTTTGCTATTATAAAGCTTTTATAGACTTCTGTTCATAAAAATATTTATGTATGATTTTTCTTAATTCCTTAGCCTAATTGTCTAAAAGTTACTCTTTGATGATTTTTATAATCATTCTGGTTCTTATTTATTGGCTTTCCTAGACTATTTCACTGGAATGCAGAATGCTTATTCTGAAGAATAGCACCTTTTAAAAACGTGTGTTCTCAGAAAATATCATTTAAATTTAATGTGGTGGTTTAGTTTATCTGTTGTCTACTTGAAACAATGAGTTTAATGATTGCAGAAATGAAATGGTGTGATTTTTCAAGTTACATAATTTTCAGTCTGTGGGGATTGCTTTGCGGATTTTCCAATCATGAAAATCTAACATTGGAAGGAAGCCAAAATGGCCTGATTCCTCATTTTGAGGTTTTAACTATTGCAGGTATATACATTCTTCAAGTAAGATTTATTAAAATGGCCATTTACCACACCAAGAATTAGAAGAGAAATATTAAAATAAAGGTACAATTTATGTTCATCTCTTCTATGAAACAAAATAGAATTAAACCATGTTACTGCAACACATCTTCTATCAATCATTCTCTTGCTATAAGGAAAAAGATTCTTTTGATGCGTTTCCTGCTTAAATATATTTGTCAGTACTTGCCCCAGAGAGCAGCTTCCATTCATTTTATGTTTATTTTTTAGTCTCTTCTACCAGGGCCATCTTGGCAGTCTTTTTGACCTTTTCAGGACTTGTGGATGGTCCATTCCTTCATAAGTAATTTTTCACTGGCAAACAACATATTTCATTTATGAAGTGACCTTTCCAATTCTTGTTTTTTAATGATGTGCTCCCAATAGTTGCCTTATGCCTTATAAAGCAAGGTACAGTCCAAGATTTTGAAATTTCTTTACCACAGTAAAAAAAGTATTTCTTGCTTTCTTAAAAACATTGAGCTGGAATTATCAGCAATTTGTTTATAATATGTTGATTTGGAAGTCATTTAAAAGAATTTTTTTTTCTGTTTTTCCATTTCTATAGTTATAGTTGCTTATGGGCTTCTATTTTTTGCTCAGGAGGTCCTGCCATCACCTCAAATTTATCATATCCAAGACTGATAGAAAGCAACCCATTACCTTCTTCTACTCTGTTTCTCTCAGTTGAACTACTGAGTTTCCAGTCTCCCAAGCTAGAAACCTTAGCCTCACTTTTATCCTCTATATCTTTGATGATTCTCTGCCCCAGATTTTTAGAATGTTTAAAACCCTGTCCTGCTTTTCTGTGTATCATAGAAAGTCTTAGAAATGTCAGAAATGTGATGTTATTTGTAATTTCTGATTTCATGTCCTTCATTTACATGTGGCATAGACATCTGTAGAAAGACCATGCATGATCCCAATTTTTGGTCCAGAATAAAACTGTAACTAATCTACATAGTATCTGTCACCAAACCTGCCTCTCTAAAAATATCTCCCAGTTTCATTTCCCAGTGCCATCCCTCCTCTTCACATACCAGGAGTATACCATAGCCTTCCAGATGGTCTTCATATCATCAATAGATTTATCTTCTAATCCTTCCTTCCAAACACTTTCCAGCTAATCCCTTGAAAGAACCACTTAAATCATATTTTTCCTTCCTCAGAAATAGTAACTACCTATTACTTTTTGTATTGCATGGTTTCAAACCAAGGTCCCCTGAGTCCTAGTGTTCTGCTTCCAATTCTTCAGGAAGCACATCATGTGAGAGAGACTGTGAGGAGACAGTTAACCTACTGGGTTTTTATCAGATTATATAATGGGGCTTGTTGCTAATGTGTATGCTGTGGAATATATATTATGTATATCTTTTTCAGTTAAGCTAATTATATTGAAAAAAGTATAAATATTATTATCACTTGCAGATAGTGTACAACATATACCTATTATGTGCCTCATCAATAAATATGTGTCTAGTTCATTAAATTGAGTGAATGAACTAATAATATTTCTTTTCTGCAATCCTGCATAGAAATATATATTATCCCATTTTTACTAGTGTACAAACATTTTATGAAAGCTAAGTGAATTTGAAATGAAGTCTGCCTTATCCACAAGACTCATGTCTTTCCTGAGACAGGTTAATTGGAGATAGGAGAGAGGAGGATAGGAAATCTCCCATATTTCATTCAATTTTAGACAAGATGCCCTCTCCTAGGCACCAAACTCCTAACACTCTCCTATTATCTTTTTTTTATTATTATGTTATGTTAATCACTATACATTACATCATTAGTTTTTGATGTAGTGTTCCATGATTCATTGTTTGTGCATAACACCCAGTGCTCCATGCAGAACGTGCCCTCTTTAATACCCATCACCACACCCCCTCCTCTCTAGAACCCCCAGTTTGTTTCTCAGAGTACATTGTCTCTCATGGTTCATCTCCCCCTCCGATTTCCCCTGCTTCATTCTTCCCCTCCCGCTATCTTCTTCTTCTTCTTTTTTTTTAACATATAATGTATCATTTGTTTCAGTTACAGGTCTGTGATTCAAAAGTCTTACACAATTCACAGTGCTCACCATAGCACATACCCTCCCCAATGTCTATCACCCAGCCACCCCATACCTCTCACCCACCACCACTCCAGCAACCCTCAGTTTGTTTCCTGAGATTAAGAATTCCCCATATCAGTGAGATCATATGATACATGTCTTTCTCTGATTGACTTATTTCGCTCAGCGTAATACCATCCAGTTCCATCCACATTGTTGCAAATGGAAAGATTTCATTCTTTTTGATGACTGCATAATATTTCATTATATATATATACACCACACCTTGTTTATCCATTCATCTGTCGATGGACATCTTGGCTCTTTCCACAGTTTGGCTATTGTGCACATTGCTGCTATAAATATTGGGGTGCACATACCCCTTTGGATCCCTACATTTGTATCTTTGGGGTAAATACCCAGTCGTGCGATTGCTGGATCATATGGTAGCTCAATTTTCAACTTTTTGAGGAACCTCCATACTGTTTTCCAGAGTGGCTGCACCAGCTTGCATTCCCACCAACAGTATAGGAGGGTTCCCCTTTCTCCGCATCCCCCCCCAACATCTGTCATTTCCTGACTTGCTAATTTTAGCCATTCTGACTGGTGTGAGGTGGGATCTCATTGAGGTTTTGATTTGGATTTCCCTGATGCCGAGCAAGACCTATGTTGAGCACTTTTTCATGTGTCTGTTGGCCATTTGGATGTCTTCTTTGGAAAAATGTCTGTTCATGTCTTCTGCCCATTTCTTGACTAGATCATTTGTTCTTTGGGTGTTCAGTATGACAAGTTCTTTATAGATTTTGGATACTAGCGCTTTATCTGACATGTCATTTGCAAATATCTTCTCCCATTCTGTCAGTTGTCTTTTGGTTTTGTTGACTGTTTCTTTTGCTGTGCAAAAGCTTTTTATCTTGATGAAGTCTCAATACTTCATTTTTGCCCTTGCTTCCCTTGCCTTTGGCAATGTTTCTAGGAAGAAGTTGCTTTGGCTGAGGTTGAAGAGGTTGCTGCCTGTGTTCTCCTTTAGGATTTGGATGGACTCCTGTCTCACATTGAGGTCTTTCAACCATTTGGAGTCTATTTTTGTGTGTGGTGAAAGGAAATGCTCCAGTTTCATTCTTCTGCATGGGGCTGTCCAATTTTCCCAACACCAGTTGTTGAAGAGACTGTCTTTTTGCCATTGGACATTCTTTCCTGCTTTGTCAAAGGTTGGTTGACCATAGAGTTGAGGATCCATTTCTGGGCTCTCTATTCTGTTCCATTGATCTATGTGCCTGTTTTTGTGCCAGTACCATACTGTCTTGATGGTGACAGCTTTGTAATAGAGCTGGAAGTCCGGAATTGTGATGCCGCCAGCTTTGCTTTTCTTTTTCAACATTCCTCTGGCTATGTGGGGTCTTTTCTGGTTCCATACAAATTTTAGGATTATTTGTTCCATTTCTTTGAAAAAAGTGGATGGTATTTTGATGGGGATTGCATTGACTGTGTAGATTGCTCTAGGTAGCATTGACATCTTCACAATACTGGTTCTTCCAATCCATGAGCATGGAATGTTTTTCCATTTCTTTGTGTCTTCCTCAATTTCTTTTATGAGTATTTTATAGTTTTCTGAGTACAGATCCTTTGCCTCTTTGGTTAGATTTATTCCTAGGTATTTTATGGTTTTGGGTGCAGTTGTAATGGGATCGACTCCTTAATTTCTCTTTCTTCTGTCTTGTTGGTGTATAAGAATGCCACTGATTTCTGTGCATTGATTTTATATCATGCCACTTGACTGAATTCCTGTATGAGTTCTAGCAGTTTTGGGGTGGAGTCTTTGGGGTTTTCCACATAAAGTACATATCATCTACAAGAGTGAGAGTTTCACTTCTTCTTTGCCATTTTGGATGCCTTTTATTTCTTTTTGTTGTCTAATTGCTGTGGCTAGGGCTTCTAATACTATGTTGAATAGCAGTGGCGATAGTGGACATCCCTGCCACGTTCCTGACCTTAGGGGGCAAGCTCTCAGTTTTTCCCCATTGAGAATGATGTTCGCTGTAGGTTTTTCATAGATGGCTTTTATGATATTGAGGTATGTACCCTCGATCCCTATACTCTGAAGAGTTTTGATCAAGAAAGGATGCTGTACTTTGTCAAATGCTTTTTCTGCATCTTTTGAGAGGATCATATGGTTCTTGTTCTTTCTTTTAGTAATGTATTGTATCACATTGATTGATTTGCAGATGTTGAACCAACCTTGCAGCCCAGGGATAAATCCCACTTGGTTGTGGTGAATAATCCTTTTGATGTACTGTTGGATCCTCTTGGCTAGAATTTTGGTGAAAATTTTTGCATCCATCTTCATCAAGGATATTGGTCTGTAATTCTCCTTTTTGATGGAGTCTTTGTCTGGTTTGGGGATCAAGGTAATAATGGCCTTGTAAAACGAGTTTGGAAGTTTTCCTTCCATTTCTATTTTTTGGAACAGTTTCAGAAAAATAGTTTTTTTTCCCATATTTTTTTATTGTTATGTTAATCACTATACATTACATCATTAGTTTTTGATGTAGTGTTCCATGATTCATTGTTTGTGCATAACACCCAGTGCTCCATGCAGAACATGCCCTCTTCAATACCCATCACCAGGCTAACCCATCCTCCCACCCCCCTTGCCCCCAGAACCCTCAGTTTGTTTTTCAGAGTCCATCATCTCTCTTGGTTCGTCTCCCCCTCCAATCCCCCCACTTCATTCTTCCCCTCCTGCTATCTTCTTTTTTTCCCCTTAACATATATTGCATTATTTGTTTCAGAGGTACAGATCTGTGATTCAAAAGTCTTACACAATTCACAGCACTCACCATAGCACATACCCTCCCCAGTGTCTATGACCGAACCACCCCATCCCTGCCACCCCACCCCCCACTCCAGCAACCCTCAGTTTGTTTCCTGAGATTAAGAATTCCTCATATCAGTGAGGTCATATGATACATGTCTTTCTCTGATTGACTTATTTCGCTCAGCATAACACCTTCCAGTTCCATCCACATTGTTGCAAGTGACAAGATCATTCATTTTGATGGCTGCATAATATTCCATTGTATATATACACCACATCTGCAGAAGAATAAGTAGTAATTCTTCTTTAAATGTTTGGTAGAATTCCCCTGGAAGCCATCTGGCCCTGGGCTCTTATTTGTTGGGAGATTTTTGATGACTGCTTCAATTTCTTTAGTGGTTATGCATCTGTTCAGGTTTCCTATTTCTTCCAGTTTTGATAGTTGATACATCTCTAGGAATGCATCCATTTCTTCCAGATTATCTAATTTGCTGGCCTAGAGTTGCTTATAATATGTTCTTATAATTGTTTGTATTTCTTTGGTGTTGGTTGTGATCTTTCCTCTTTCATTCATGATTTTGTTGATTTTGGTCATTTCTCTTTTCTTTTTGGTAAGTCTGGCCATGGGTTTATCAATCTTGTTAATTCTTTCACAGAACCAGCTCCTAGTTTCATTGATCTGTTCTACTATTCTTTTGGTTTCTCTTTCATTGATTTCTGCTCTGATCTTTATTATTTCTCTTCTCCTGCTGGGTTTAGGCTTTATTTGCTGTTCTTTCTCCAGCTCCTGTAGGTGTAGGGTTAGGTTGTGTATTTGAGACCTTTCTTATTCCTTGAGAAAGGTTTGTATTGCTATCTACTTTCCTCTTAGGACTGCCTTTGCTGCATCCCAAAGATTTTGAATACTTGTGTTTTCATTTTCATTGGTTTCCATGAATTTTTTTAATTCTTCTTTAATTTTCTGGTTGACCCATTCATTCTTTAGTAGGATGCTCTTTAGCCTCCATGTATTTGAGTTCTTTCCGACTTTCCCCTTGTGATTGAGTTCTAGTTTCAAAGCACTGTCAATTGAAAATAGGCAGGGAATGATCCCAATCTTTTGGTACCGGTTGAGACCTGATTTATGACCTAGGATGTGATCTATTCTGGAGAATGTTCCATGGGCACTAGAGAAGAATGTGTATTCTGTTGCTTTGGGATGGAATGTTCTGAATATATCTGTGGGTTCCCTTTGGTCCAGTGTGTCATTTAAAGTCTTTATTTCCTTGGTGATCTTTTGCTTAGATGATCTGTCCATTTCAGTGAAGGGGGTGTTAAAGTCCCCCACTATTATTGTATTGTTGTCAATGTGTTTCTTTGCTTTTGTTATTAATTGGCTTATATAATTGGCTGCTCCCATGTTAGGGGCATAGATATTTACAATTGTTAGATAGACCCTTTAAGTAGGATATAGTGTCCTTCTTCATCTCTTATTACAGTCTTTGGTTTAAAATCTAATTTGTCTGATATAAGGATTGCCACCCCAGTTTCTTTTGGTGTCCATTAGCATGGTAAATGGTTATCATCTTAGGTCTTCCTAAGGTCTTCCACCCCCTCACTTTCAATCTGGGGGTGTCTTTGGGTCTAAAATGAGTCTCTTGCAGACAGCATATTGATGGGTCTTGTTTTTTTATCCAATCTGATAGCCTGTGTCTTTTGATTGGGGCATTTAGCCCATTTACATTCAGGGTAACTATTGAAAGATATGAATTTAGTGCCATTGTATTTCCTGTAAGGTGACTGTTACTGCGTATTGTCTCTGTTCCTTTCTGGTCTCTGTTACTTTTAGGCTCTTTCTGCTTAGAGGATCCCTTTCAATATTTCTTGTAGGGCTGGTTTTGTGTTTGCAAATTCCTTTAGTTTTTGTTTGTCCTGGAAGCTTTTTATCTCTCCTTCTATTTTCAATGACAGCCTAGCTGGATATCGTATTCTTGGCTGCATATTTTTCTCATTTAGTGGTCTGAATATATCATGCCAGTCCTTTCTGACCTGCCAGGTCTCTGTGGATAGGTCCGTTGCCAATCTAATGTTTCTACCATTGTAGGTTACAGAACTCTTGTTCCGAGATGCTTTCAGGATTTTCTCTTTTTCTCTGAGACTCGTAAGTTTTACTATTAGATGTCGGGGTGTTGGCCTCTTTTTATTGATTTTGAGAGGGGTTCTCTGTGCCTCCTGGATTTTGATGCCTGTTTCCTTCCCCACATTAGGGAAGTTCTCTGCTATAATTTGCTCCAATATACCTTCTGCCCCTCTCTCTTTTTCTTCTTCTTCTGGGATCTCAATTATTCTAATGTTGCTTCTTCTTATGGTATCGCTTATCTCTTGAATTCTGCCCTTGTGATCCAGTAGTTGTTTATCTCTCTTTTTCTCAGTTTCTTTATTTTCCATCATTTGGTCTTCTATATCACTAATTCTCTCTTCTGCCTCATTTATCCTAGCATTAGAGCCTCCATTTTTGATTGCACTTCATTAATAGCCATTATGATTTTGACTTGGTTAGATTTTAGTTCTTTTATTTCTCCAGACAGAGTTTCTCTAATAACTTCCATACTTTTTTCAAGCTCAGGTAGTATCTTTAAAATCATCATTCTGAGCTCTAGTTCCGACATTGTACTAATGTCCATATTGATTAGGTCCCTGGCAGTACTGCCTCTTGTTCTTTTTTGTTGAGGTGATTTTTTCCATCTTGTCATTTTGTCCAGAGGAGAATAGATGAATGAGAGAACAAACTGCTAACAGGGTAACAATGTCCCCAGGAAATATACTCTAAACAAATCAGAAAAGACCTGAAACCAGGGGAAATGAAAGGGAAAGAAATAAAAAAGAAAAAAAAAAAGAAAAAGATAAAGATAAAAACAAATAGAAACAAAACAAAACAAAACAAAAAACAGAATATGATCAAATAGGATCAGCCTGGTGCATAGATCAGTGCCACACACTAGATTTTGGGCATATTTTGGTCTGTTAGAAGAAAGTGTCTCCCAAAATTTTAAAGAAAGAAAAACTTATATATGCACAAATATAAGGGTAAATATGATGAAGGGATGGAATATGACTGTAAAGATGAAAATTATAAAAGATATTATAAAAGGAATTGATAAGAAGTTGGTTGAAAAAAGAAAGAAGAGGATTTAAAAAAAATAAAAGGGAGAGAATGTGATCAGGCAGGAGACTAGAACAAAGCCATACACTAGAGATTTAGGGTATATTTTGGTCTGTTAGAAGAAACTGTATCTCAAAATTTTAAAGAGAGAACAACTTATATATATATACCAAAAATAAGGGTAACTACTCTGAAGGGATAGAATATGGCTCTAAAAATGAAAAATAAAGAATAGTTTTTAAAAAAAAGGGATTGATAAGATGTTGGTTGAAAAAGGGAAAAAAAATTAAAAAAAAAAGACAGTTAAAAAAAATTAACTTTGAAAGACTAAAGAATCACGGGAAAAAAGCCATGAATTCTATGTGTAGTATTACCCTAGCACTGGAGTTCTGCCCTTCTCATTGATCGGTAAACTTGGTCTTGGCTGGCTGTTCTTGCTGGTCTTCTGGGGGAGGGGCCTGTTGCCGTGGTTCCCAAATGTCTTTGCCTGAGGTGGAAGTGCCCCACCCTTGCCGGTCTGGAGTGAGTAATCTGCTTGGATTTGCTCTTGGTAGCTTTTGTTCCCTGCAAGTTTTCCACACAGCTTTGGAGGACGAGAGTGAAAACAGTGGCCTCCCAATCTCCGACCCAGAGGAGCCGAGAACTCAGGGGTCCCACTCCTCAGTGTGCCCCCAGAGAAAAGCAGTCAGTCGCTGTAGATCCGAGACTCTTAGTATATTTTCTCACCTTTAGTAACTGGAGAGACTACCTTTAGTATTTGAAATGTATCTATTCACAAGGATGTCTGTGGAATGGAACTCAGTTTCCTGGCTTCTCATGTTCCATAGGCCCTTTGTCTTTTAAGGTTTTGTTGCTGATCACTGTGGAGAAACAAAAATTAACAGATGAACAAAAATGTAGAAGTTCCAAATTATATAATCTTATATATTTCTTCAGTTCTAACAACCTCTCATCCACAGTACTTGAATGCCTCTGAATTGTGTCTTTTAAGCCCAGCACAGATATCTGCCTCCAAATATTATAGTTGGTGTTCACCAAGGCTCTACTTGTCCTTTACTTTAATAAGGATGTTGTATCTCTTTCCCTGTGATGGCACCTCTTACCACACTGAATCCAGAGAGAACATTTGATGTCTCCTTGTATAGCATAGGCAGTTTATGTTTCTGAAAATCTCCAGGAAAAAAATTCTTGGGGCACCTGGGTGGCTCTGTTGGTTAAGCATCTGCCTTTGGTTCAGGTCATGATCTCTGGGTTCTGGGATCCACCCCCACATTGGGCTTCCTGCTCAGCAGGGAGTCTGCTTCTCTCTCTCTAGCCCCCTCTGCCTCTCCACACTGCTTATTCATTCTCTCTCAAATAAATAAATAAAATGTTAAAAAAACAAAACAAAAACAAATCCACACCTCTTACCTACCTAGAATTTCAACCGTTAATTCAAAAAATATTGTTTTTGAATAATTACTATATATCAAGTACAGCACTAGCAATACCCATTACAAGTTGAAAGGACACAGCCCCTACCCTCCATAAGCTCACAGTGGACTAGGGAAAACAAAAGAATATATAGTAGATGTAATATAATTGCTATGCTAGCAGTTTCCTGTGGGAACATTGGAGGGTAGGAATTTAAATCTTTCAAGGGAACAAGGGAAGCCTTCATGGAAGAGATAGCATTTGAGATTTGAAGGATGGTGAGACTTGAGGTAGCAACTGAGACTTGGAAGACAGGTAGGAATAGACAGGTGCTCAGAGGGCATCTAGATACATGTGAACACAGAAGCCTGAAATAGCATAGAGTATTTGGAGACCTCAAGTCATTCAGTGTTGCTGAGACCTAAAATTTGAGGTGGCGAGTTAAAGGAGATGTAATTTCATGGGTAGCAGAGGCAGGGGAGCAAGGGTAATATGATCATATTTGTGTATTTAAGATTTCTCACATAGTCTTATCATAATCATGTGATGGCATGTAGTGTGAGTAGTTAAACAGTATCAGAAGTTTTTCTAAAATTTAAAAATGTGGACTGAAAAAGAAAAAAATCATTTGATAGATGCAGAAATCTGACCCTGGCCCTACTTGAACTCATTTACTACTGTGTGAATAAAATTGGGCTTACCATTTTCCCCAAGAAGCTGTGATGCAGGATGTAGTACTGGAAAAATGAAGAGTTTGCCTGACCATAGTGGGTGCACCCCTACAATATTGTGAAATATTTAGGCATCTTATTATATATTTACATGATGCACAGAATGTTCCAGTTTTACTGTATAAATAATACCAAAATATACACATCAGTTTCCTTCCAAAAATGATGATAAATTGTTTGGGCCAACTGAGGACATGGATATAAAAATAATTTTCTGACGGTCCCTTAGGGAATTAATCACACTGTGGTGGTGGTGGTGGTGGTGTGTGTGTTTTCATAATATTTTGTTCACATATCTATGATACATTGGGTTATATTTATTTTGTGGTTTAAATGCCTATCTCTACATTAGTTTTTAAATATGAAAGACTTGGAGTAGACTTCTACATTCTTTGACTGTTAACCCAGGCCTCCATTTTTACATCTGCAAAATTGGTATAATCTTACCTCAAATGAAATATGCAGTGACTAAGTGCAGTACAGATACATGCAAATTCTTAAGTTAGTGCCTGCACATTTCATATCCAATCAGTGACTGTTGAATGAAAAAACGTCTTGAATAAACTACACTATGGCAAAGGGAGTGTTGTCTTGTCTTTCACTTGCTCCACATGGAGTAAAGGAAAGCATGTTTTTGGGTCTCTACTTCATGTAGTAGTTGGAAATAAATATTTTGAGGGCATAGAGTAGATAACAAATGGAAATAGACCCAGTGATAGTGCATATACTAAATTACATTTTTTCATCATCGTCAATACATTTACTAATTAATATTTAGTAATGGTAATGCATATTACTTAAGAATAGAAGCAGAAAAAAAACTTCAAAACTCAGTTAACCTAAGTACTACTACTCCTTAGAAGAAGAAATTCAAAGTAGTTGCCAAGGTCCAGATATTATTTAGAAATTGTCCTTAATATGTACATGAATTTTATTTTAGTGGGCAAACCAAAGGGTCTCAAAGATGAATTTTAAACATATACTTTTCTGATTTTTTCTGATAGCTAGCAGAGAGAGGAAAATGAACAAATACATAATGAACTGAACTTTTATTTTGAATTATAAATTAATAAAGGAAGCTGAGCTTTCTTAATTTTTCCTCGTTTTCATAGCCAAGTTTTCTATTATCAGTGTTTCCAGAAAGGTTTGATTGGTACAGTTACAGTTAGCTCAATTCAATGGAAACATAGTTTTTGCACAGTCGATATATTTTAATTAATGCAGCTTAGAGATGTGAGAAGAACAGAGGTCTTGGTTTTTCAATTTTCCATTAACTTACTGGTTGACCTTCACCAAGACATCTTTCTCTTTCCCCTCTGTAAAGTCAGGGGCCCATGCCAGGTGAGATTTGAGGTTCCTTCCAGTTCAGATACTTGTTGGTATTAAGTTACCTGAAAGTAGGCAGCTTAGATGCAGGAATGAAGGTGATCATGAGAATGACAAGAGATGCCTTTGACTGAGCACTTATGTGCTATAAACTGTGTTAAGTGTAGATCTGTGTTCAGTGTGCCTTCACCTGAATCATCTGAATATATATCTCCAAGGTGATCCTGAAATTAAGCTGTTAAGTATAGCTATTCTCCTGTCTTTCTTAAAATTCACATTTTCTATTTTCACTAGAAATGTGTTTTTAATCTAAATGCAAAGAGGATTAACATAATAATTTAAGTTGTCTCTGGAAGAGCTAATGAATAATGGTATCGGAGTTCCTCTGCTGATGCCTTATTGAAGCAGGCTCTAGAGTGGGCTAACGGATTATTCTAAGGGCTTTACTCCCTTGCAGATTTGACCGATATGACCTTGAGCAAAATGCTTAATGTGAAAGGGCAGATCTGTTTCTCTTTATTCTTAAATCACAATATAGTACAGATATTTTTCCCTCCAATTTGATTCTGTGACTGAATTCTCAAGAATTAACGTGGGTGTTCAAGGTTTCCGATAATAGGCATATGTTACCATAGACACGTTCTTTAAATATGTTAGTGGTGCGTTATTGCACAGCAATACTTAAAGGCTTTCAGAAAAGTTGTATTTTATGAGATCCTGAAATTATTTGGTTGTGAAAGATAATTAGAGATTTGATTTTCAGATGTGAAGTGGTCCTGAGATGTTTTTTTAGAGTCTTGTGGCACATTATTATGGGAGTCAGTGCAATTTACTATAGAGAATATTTAGAAGGTAAGGGATAAAAGATAATGAGTCTCTCTAATACTCCAAGGTAGTCTTATGGGTTTATTAAAGATGAGAACTTGAGAAGCAATTTTAGTTGAAGTAGATCATTTTTACCCCCTTGCATTTGGGGGGAAATAATTTACCAAATGCTAGATTATTTTGCTTTGCAAACCAGCATTAAAGAAAGAAATAGAAGAATCCTTGGCCATCTTTCCCACAGTTTTTCAACTTGTTATTACTATTGCTATTATCCTTTTCACTATACTGTAAGAAATTTTAAAACAGATGACTCTAGGGGCACCTTGGTGGCTCAGTCAGTTAAGCTTCTGCCTTTGGCTCAGGTTATGATCCCAGGGTCCTGGGATCGATTTCTGCATTGGGCACCCTGCTTAGTGGGGAGTCTGCTTCTCCCTCTCCCTCTGCTTGTGCTTGCTCTCTTTCTCTCAAATAAATAAATAAAATCTTAAAAAAAAAACCCAGATGACTCTAAAATGTATTTCTGTAAGGAAGTTCTACGGAGAGGAGAGACTATTTAGTGAGCATATCCCATGTGCCTTGCACTGTGCTAAGCAGTGTGGTGTTTCTTTTTAAATATTTATTGAAACTAATGCTAGGGATGTTAGGAACATATGGATGAAAAGACGAGGTGTCTTTTCAGGTGTCTACAGACAGTAAGCTTCACATGTATTATCTTAAGTGATCTTCATAGTGAACATGGAAATTTGTTTTTTTTGTATTTTTTTTTTTAACATTAGTAACTGAAGTTCAGGAGAGCAAAATAATTTGTCCAAAGTTATCTTTCCAGTAAGAGGCAGGGCAGGACTTGTATTCAAGGTCTGTCTGGTGATCTTATACTGTATCATACTGTTTACTTCACCTCTGTCATGTCCATGGCAGTAGGAGAGTCCAGCATCTTGGGTTTAAGTTCAGGCTCCATCTGCACTACCTGTGTGACCTGAAGCAAGTTATTCTACCTCATGGAATCTGTTTTCTTATCTATAAGATGAGGACAGTAATATGCTACTGTCAAAGACTGGCTAAGAGTTGTGTGAGATGATGATTGTAAAGCACTTTGTATGTGTTTGATTGGCACATTGTGGGTCCCAGATAGTTGCTGTTGCCCTTGTGGGCATGAATAATCTAAGTGAAAAATCTTGGAAAATTTTGTGGTTGTCCATTTGTTTGTTCCTTTATTTTCCCAGTCCAAGGTTTATAGCACCATTTGTCTGTCTCAGGGGCTATTGGAGCAGTGATGCAGTGGGAGTGGAGCTAGGTATGGTTCGGGAGGGATCAGTTGTACTAAAGTGCTCTTGTAGGATCTGATTGGGGGTCAGCTGGGCATGAGCAGGGCTCTGGACTCCATTTTTCCATTTCAGCTAAAGACCCTTCACTTTTCTTGTCACGATAAATGACTAATTCATATGCTTTTGTTTGCAGAATGTTCAAAAAAACACTGCCTTTGAATGAAAGTTGCTTTCTAGCTCTTCTATTTTACTATTTTATTTACTAATATTTATGTCCTTACCATTTAACATTTTGACATGTGGTAGAGGTTCAATAAATGATGATCAATGAATGAGTTATCTAGTGAATAAACAAACATGTACTTACAAATATCTGAGTATATATATGTATGTGAATATATACATGTATGTGTGTATGTATGCATGTGTGTGCATTTGTGTGTTTAGATTCCACATATAAGTGAAATCATATGGTATTCATCTTTCTCTGACTTATTTCACTTAGCATAAGCCTTTCAAGGTGTGTGTGTATACACACGCACACACACACACACACACACACATACACACAACCTTGGGTTAGAATTTAGGGTTAGAGACAATAGCTAAGCAAGATCCAGAACTAAGAATGAGTAGGATACAGGAGAAGGGTTGGAACTATGTGTGGGATCATGGCCGGATGCTAAGACCCAGGTATTGGGTTAAGCTGATCACTCTGCCTTGCATTTACACAATGCATTTGTGCTACAAACAGCTTCCATAATAGTCTAGTGAGGTGGGTAGAGCAGTCACAAGCTGCACTGGTGTGAGACCCTAGCTGTTGGGATTTTTACCAACCTGTGCTATCAATTATACATTCTATTCAAACATCCATGCTGAAAATTCTTTTCATCTAAGCTTGTGCAGATTGTGGGACAGGCACCTACCAAGCAGAGCACCACAGAAGTCCTATATAAAGGCTTTACTCACCTCCAACCAATTAGGAGGCATGAAACCTGAGCCTACTCTCCTCACAGCTGCCCAAAATCCCGTTTCAATACATCTTTTACCAAAGGAACAGAGCGAATTCTCAACAAGAGAAACACTGCTTCATAAATATTGAATAGTGCTAGTTATATCTGACCTGAGAGAAACCTCAACTTGTTAGAGGACTGTGTTTATCAGCCTTAGCTCCAGAGTATTATATAGCTGGAATTCTGCAAGGTTTGTGAACAATGAGGAACTTGAAAATGTTGTCATTGTCTTAGTTAATATCTTCATCATCAAAGAACCAGTATTTACTATAGGCCCTTCTTTTCTGGGAATGAAAAGAATAGATGAAGGTGAACAATTGGAGGTTGTTTTACATTTGTTTAACATTTGAAGAAATGTTAAAACAATTGATATTTGGGTAGAGAAATAAATATTATATTTAATTGTAAGGAAAATTGGAATTTAGAAAAAAATCCGTTATATCTATGTGTAGGGAAATCGCTAACATTAAAAATGTCTTGATTTCATTTGGGTAGGATGCAGGATTTGGAGGATACCAGGAGGGTTTCATAATAGTGTAGGATCTGAGAGGAAGACTTGTCAAGTTTATGAGAGAATACAAAATGCTGTGGGGAAATAAAAAGAGCATGGGATCAAATAGAATTCGGTTCAAGTGTCCACTTTGACATTCACTGTTTCCTAACACAAGCCATTTGCCTTCCTAAGATTAATGTCTTTATCAGTAAAGTTTGGACAATAAAACGTTCCTTAAAAATGGGATGATATGGGGCGCCTGGGTGGCTCAGTTGGGCGTCCACCTCTTGATTTCAGTTCAGGTCATGATCTCAGGGTTGCGAAATTAAGCCCCGCATGGGGCTTGTGCGGGGTGTGGCATCTGCTTAGGATTTTCTCTCTTTCTCCCTCTGCCCCGCCCCCCCTGCTTGCATGCATGTGCTCTCTCTCTCTCTCTCTCAAACTAAAAAAAAAAGGGATGATATATGTAAAATCCCTTTTGAAGATCTGGCACATAGTAGATACTCAGTAAATGCTTGTTCTTTTCCCTTGCAAATATTTCAGAATCACCACTCTTAAAGAACTAATATTTAAATCCACTAATTTATAAGCCTTTATTTAACCAGTTTCTTCCTCATTGTCTATGCACATTTCCATGTTCCTTCTTTTTTTGTTGCCTTTATTTTACTTTTTTTAAATTGAGACATCATTGACATATATCATTATATTAGTTTCAGGCATGCAACATAAGGGTTCAACATTTGTATACATTGTAAAATGACCACCACACTAAGTCTAGTTAACATCCATGACCACATCTAGTTACAAACTGTTTTTTCCTGTGATGAGAACTTTTAGGATCTCCTCTCTCAGCAACTTGCAAATATACAATGCAGTATTCTTAACTACAGTCACCATGCTGTATTTTACATCCCCGTGACTTATTGATTTTATAACTGGAAGTTTGTACCTTTTCACTACCTTTGCCCATTTTGCCTACCCCCACCTCCCATCTCTAACAACCACCAATCTGTTCTCTGTTATGTATGAATTAATTTTTGTTTGTTTAGATTCCACATAAGAGTGAGATCATACAGCATATGTCTTTCTCTGTCTGATTTATTTCACCTATCATAATTCCTTCAAGGTCCATCCATATTGTCGCAAATGACAAAATTTCATTTTTTTTAAAGATTTTATTTATTTGACAGAGAGAGAGATAGCAAGAGCAGGAACACAAGCAAGGGGAGTGGGAGAGGGAGAAGCAGGCTTCCCGCCGAGCAGGAGCCCGATGCGGGGCTCTATCCCAGGACCCTGGGATCATGACCTGAGCCGAAGGCAGACACTTCATGACTGAGCCACCCAGGCACCCCAAAATTTCATTCTTTTTTATGGCTGAATAATATTCTGGTGTGTGTGTGTGTGTGTGTGTGTGTGTGTGACATTTTCTTTATCCATTTATCCACTGAAGAACACTTAGGTTGCTTCCATTTCTTGGCTATTGTAAATAATACTGCAATGATCCACATTTCTTCTTTTGTCCATTTTTCCCATACTCAAGAGAACATCCTTTCCATATCTTTCTATATACACAGGATTTCTCTCACAAGTTAAGTTCTCCTTTATCTGTGACCCTATCCTGGACCACTAAATAATGTTATCCCCTGCCCTGAACATCCATAGAATATATTATTTTTATCTTTTACTTATACCATATTACTACAGATCATATAATCATTTATGTCTTTCTTTAACATATATGGTACCAGGCACTGTGCTAAGCTCTAGGAATCTACAGGTGAAAAAGACACAGGCTGTGTAGTTAATAAGTCAAAGTCTTCTTGGGGAAACAGATACAAAGACAAATAATGACAAGTGTAAGTGCACTAGGACATGTTTGCAAAGTACTATAGACAATGTCCTTTCATTCAATTAAATTATATGCTGGGTTTTTTTTTTATTTATTCATGAGAGTCTCAGAGAGAGAGAGAGAGAAAGAGGCAGAGGAAGAGGGAGAAGCAGACTCCCCGCTGAGCAGGGAGCCCGAAGAGGGGCTCGATCCCAGGACCCTGGGATCGTGACCTGAGCCGAAGGCAAACGCTTAACCATCTGAGCCACCCAGGCGCCCCCTAAATTATATGCTGTTAAATGGCAGGACCCTGTTTTATATTTCTCCTTTTTAAACATTCTCCTCTAGAACATCTAGCTGAGAATTAAGTAATTATTATATACTCTGCCTTGAATTCTTCTGTGGAGAGTTTTAATATCATAGAGCATTTTTAGATGCCTGAGAGGGAATATTACCCTAAAACAATCACCAGTAAGATTCTGTATAAAGCCTCCAAGCCCATGGAAACCCTTGGAATAGAAATAGACCCTTGGTTTGTTTCAAATCTATCATTTGCTTTTGTGAAGCAAAAGTTCCCAAGCATTTAAGCAAAGTCAGGCTCTATAAAACCCTGTCTCTGGTGGGGAGGCTGTATGACAAGCCAGTCCCAGAAGCCTGAGCCAGCATGGTAAGTAGGTGCCTATAGTGCTGGCCAAAGGTCAAATATCAAAAGCATGCCTACGGGAGCATAATATGTTAAAACTCAAATCCAATATAGATTTATTATCAAGCAAAACTATCTTGGAGACCAGTGCTTGGAGCTTGGGTGTATGGTCAGTTATGGAAGCCCATTAATGTTTTTGAGAATTGTTAAGATTTGTAGTGTAGTACACAGTATGGTACTAATTCTGTAGCTACAAATATTAAGCCTATAGAAACCTATATACTGGCTACTGGAATTTTGTAGGCAAAGCAGGGCCATTTAAAGACACTTAGATGGAATAGCCAATCAGAGCTTGCAAAAGAGAACTCTCACTGGAGCTCCCTTCCATGTAATACCCCCCTGGTGTTTTATTGACATGGAATTCCTCCTTCCTCCAAGACACATCTGTCTTTCTGGCTGCATACTGAGCTAACTTTGGGAACTGGAAATAATGGTGATTGAAAGATCACAGCTTATTAGCTTAATGTTTGCTTAGCCTTTTGCTGGAGCCAAGTATAAACAACCCAGAGGCAAATTTGGAAACCCTAAGTTCCAAGAAAGAGTTTTTGACCAATGGAGCTAAATCAATGCGGTGGATTCATATGGGATTCTACAGTCAGCAAGTGTTGTTACATGATCTCAGAGATGGTCTTCCATGTGAATAATGTAAGTGTTTTCCTATAGGATGTGACTCAGGGACTCTTCAACCACTATTCCCTTCTAGAATTTGTTCCTATGGGTTTTTTGACTGATTAATGAAGTAGGGCTTGGGAATGGAGAATTGGAACTTGCTGGGAGGGAGCAGGGGAGATGAATAAAAGACCAGTAAAAAAGCTGTAGAAAGGTAACCAAAGCACAGTTTTTCCAAAGAGCAGTCCTAATATTGTTAACTACTAATATATGTGGAATTCAGTCTATGCTTCAAATATAATAGTGAGCAAATTATGCAGCTTTTAAATTTATTTTTTACATCATCCCAGTAATAAGGGTATTACTTACCTCAATATCACACATCTATTAAGTAACCAACTGAGACTCAAGCACAGATTTGTCTTATTCCTCAGCCTGCTACATTCTGCTGCCTCCCTATTTACAAGTGTGCTGTATGGGGTTCATGGTTCTACTCAGGAAATGAAGGCACTAAAGTCCAGTGAGTATAATTTCTCTTGCTGATATGTGGCTTTCCAGAAGTGAACACAGTGGTCATACCCTAAAAACAGGGCTCAATTGGTAATCTTTACATATTTTTTGTAATTAAAAATGCATACATTTACTTATTGACGTAAAGAACACCTGCTTTCTGCCAGTCCTAGTGCTACATGCAAGGGACTAAGACCTTTTTTTTAAAAAATTCTTTATTATTATTATTATTTTTTAAATTCTTTATTATTTTTTAAAAATTTATTTAAGAGGGGGGCGGGGGGCAGAGGGACAGGGAACTTATTAAGCAGATGCAGGGCTCAGTCTCATGACACTGAGATCACGACCTGAGCTGAAACCAAGAGTCGGTCACTTAACCAACTGCACCACCCAGGCGCCCCAACACCTTTTTTTGATGTAAGCAGATAGATATGTAAACAATGCAATGTAATGAAAGAATACAGCTCCCCAGGAGTACAGAGGAAAGAGTGACCCATTTTGCCTTGAGAGGATGAGGAAAATTTCAAAAAGGAGGTGGCAGTTGAATCAGACTTCAAAGGCGTTGGCCTCTGCTTTCTAAGGCTGAGGAGATCAGCTCAGAATAAAGGTAAGTGAGGTGGCCCTATATAAATTACTGAAAGGTGGGCCATAAAAGTGCTTTTTTGTTTTATAAAGCACCACTTTATTTTTAAATATCACAGATAATGTAGATAAATTATGTATAAATGCTAATAAATGAGGTAAGAAAATGAATACAATTTACAACCATGAAGTTATAATTAGTGATCCTGTAATGATATAGTAAAATATACTAAGGCTGTGTAGTATAATATTGAGATAATATAGAGTAGTGGTTAAAAGCACAGATTCTGGAGCTAGGAAGGCTAGGCTTGAATCTTTTCCTGTCTGAACCTGGGCAAGTACTTAATCTTTTAGTCTTCATGTCCTTCATCTGCAAAATGATTCTTCATGTTCTTCATCTGCATAATTGTATCTCTCCCTTAGAGTTGTGAGGGTAAAATCAGTTAATTCATATAAAAGTGCATGGCTTATAATAGACATTCAGTAGATGTTGACTGTTAATATATCTGAAAGAGGAGAATTAATATCTGAATTCCAATATAAAGATACATGAAAAGATCCCTTTTTTTCTTGAGCCACTGGTTTGAAATGCAACTGATTTTAGACTTTGCCTTTCTGAAGACTATCATCTTTTAAATTTTCAGAAAAAATTACTCTTGATATTATACTATTATAGAATTATATACTCCACAGGGTAGTATGTTTTCTGTCACCTTGGGTAAGTCAAATAACCTATCTGGTCCTCATTTTCCTTATCTATTGGTTGAACAAATTGTGCTCAAAAGTATCTTTCAGGCCGAAGTTTTATGATTCTCTTAATTATGTTTCTTCCTTTAGTACATATCTAGTGCCTACAGTAGCAAAGGGCCAATATTATCATTCTTATTTTAGACACAAAGAGCTAGAAACACAGAAAAGCCAAATTATGTCCTAGAAAATTGAAGACAGAGATGAGATTTTAACACAGGGTTAGCATGTGAAGTTGGTCAAGACCCGTAGTGTAGAGAAAAGACAATGGACATTGGTGTCTAGTACACTTGAGTTCAAATTTGATCTGGGTTCATGTCTAAGCTGTTCTATTTCCTACTGGCAGAACTGTGAAAATTTACACATATTTAATGAGCTTCTCCTTCTATGTAAAAACAAGGCTAACAATACCAATGTAGTGCTTAGAATAGATCCTCCCTAAATGTGAGTTTCTTTCTTTTTTTTCCATTTGGAACTGCCTCCCTCGTGAAAAGCTTGCTATTTAAGCTTTCTATACAAACATCCACCTATGTTGATTTTCAGGAACACTGTTCATCTTTTTTGCACTGCTTGAGATTATTACCAGAGTCAAAGAAACTTCAAGCGAAGTGTCTGAGATTGTAAAATCATCAGGTATAAAAGGGAGAACCATGCAGATAAATGATGACAGGTGGTGTTAACAGTTGCCTCAGGTCCTCAACCACAGCCTGATACCTGGCTGTGGGTGGTTGGGGTCTTGCTAACAGGCTTCTCTTCTCTGGAAATACACACCGCCTCCCATTCTCTATCAAACCATCTCTTGCTGTGCTTTTTCAGAACCTCAGAATTAAATTTTAGATGTCCCAATGTGTATTTCCACCAAAGTCGAAAATGTGTCTTTTACCAACTGGCAAGCCAAAGATAAACTAATGGATATAATGTGCTCATTTATAAGTTATCCTCCTATCAACACTTCGGTTTTTGGCACTTCGTATCTCTGTGAGCTGGTAGAGTGCTGGCAGATGACCACACAAATATAGAAGCAGCAAATAGTCAAAAAGTCCAGAAATAAAAGGAGTGGGGGATATTTGTATCCACGATTCTTTTTACCACATTTATCATATCTTCTTTTTTGTTGGTAATTTTGTTGAATTTGGTTTTTGCAATTAAATGTCAGCAGTATTAGTTCTTCTGAGGGCTCTTCTCCCTAAACAAAATTGAGAAGCATGGCCCTATTGTATGAAGTCTAAAATCTTCTGCTTGTCAAGTTAATTTATTCTCATTTACTGAGAGGCTATATAGTGTTATGAATAAAGTATAGACTTTAGGGTCCAACTGCCAGTATCCCATTTCTGCTGCTTAGCAGCCATGTAACTGTGGGCCAGTTATTTATCGTACCCTGGCCAAAGTTTTCTCATCTGTGAAATAAGAATACTGAGACCAAGAGTTATTATGAAGATTAAATGAATTAATACTTGTAAAGTATTTAGAACAGTGACTGACACAGAGTAAGCCCTCAAGGGATTATTATTGAGCATCTGTCATGTGCCAGGCATTGGGCAAGATACTGCAATGCAAAATGACTAATTTCCTTCCCCCAAGGAGCTTATAGTCTAGTATGAAGGTCTGTAAACTATAGCCCAAATGCCAAATCCAGCTTGTCAGTTGTTTTTGTAAATAAAATTGTATTGAAATATAACCATGCTCATTTGTTCACATATTATCTATGAGTGTTTTCATGTTTCAATGGCAGAATTGGATAGCTGCAACAGAGATTGTGTGGCCTGAAACCAGAATATTTACTAACTGGACTCATACAGAAAAAGTTTGCCAATCCTCATCTAGTGGAGAAGACAGACGTATCAACTAATACATTTTTATGTGGTGTGGCAGATAGGCTTAGCACACTGCCTAGTGTATATTTATCAATTGCCTGCCCTGTACTTGATAAGGTTCCAAGTGCTGGAGATATAGTAGAAAATAAAACACACATACACACATACACACACAAACACACACAAACCACTCAATCCACATGGAGCTAGGAGCCTAGTGAGGAAACAGATAATAAATAAGATAAATGAGTAAAGCATCATAAAGTCAAGTGGGAGTCTCAGTGTTCACAGCAGGACCACACCAATGTTCTATGGGATTATTGCCACCTGTAATCAGGTCCCACCCAAATTTGTTCAATCTTAATTCCTGCCCATAACCTTTGCTCAATAAAGCCTATCCCTTCACCAACCCTAGTGTACTGTATGTTGCTAGCACAGGGCCTTGCACAGAATAAATGCTAAATAAAGATTTGTTGAATGAATAAAAGAATCATTATTTTTTGTCCTATTTACACTGGTTGGAAATTTCTGTCCACTTTCCTTGATTCTACCCATTCTTCAATATTCAGGTCAGAGTTTTTTCTCCTCTAAGATACCTCCCCTGACTATTATTTCTTGATTTCCCCATCCTTCAATGTCATATTGCTGTTTCATCATGGAAGACACTTTGTTGTGGCCCAGTTGGTAAAAGCACCTAGATAACAGAAAAAATAGAAGTCAATGCATAAGTCCTAGGTGAAACTTGAGATTGTTCTTCTAGGGAAGGTAGGTTTGAAGTAGCTAGAAAATTACAAATAAGAGCTTTGCAGGGTCCTAGAGATTCTCAATGACCAAGACTGACATAGATCCTAACCTTCATTGCAAGAAGAGCAATAAAATCAAGTAGAAAGGGAAATGTGGTAATATTTCATACAGGATATATATGAAGAAAGGGACGTTGGAAGAATGTGTTCATGGAAGAGGAAACAACAAATGCTAAGGCCCAGAGGTAAGAGTTGAAGAACTTGCAGCACTCTAGTTGGCTGGAACAGAACACTGAAGAAGGGCAATGGTGAGAAATAAGACTATATTAGAAAACAAGGGAGGGCCTTATAAGTTGTGGAAATAGGAAACTTGAAGGGCCTTAAAAGGAGGGGTGTGATTTGTTTTGCATTTTAGAGATCATATTGCCTGCAATGTGGAAAGTAAATTAGAATGGAGCATGATTAAAGGAAGAATGACTACCATAAGCCAGGTGCTAGATTGTTATTATCTCACTTAATAATCACAACTGCCCTGAAAATTAGGGACCATGATTTCCATTTTATTGATGAGGAAAATAAGATTCAGATAGGTTAAGTAAATTGTCCATGGTCACAAAGCTAAAATGTGGATAAGGTGGGCTTCAAGTTAGCTTTCTCAATATAAATAGCCTATATTCTTTCTGGGCTAACCACCCCCCTCAAGTCTCCCCCAACATGGCATAGTGGGGAAAGAATGAGATAAAAAAAAAGGAGGGAAGAGTATTCTAGGAAGAGACTACATATAGAAAACTAGAGTGTATCCAAACAGAAGATACAGACAGAAAAAGAATGGTGAGGGGAAATAATCAAAGACCTAGAAGGCATTTGGATCTTGTTTAACAGATAAGGAAGAACTGTAGGACCCCTCCCCAGTCCCACCTCAAAAAATGATTCAAGCAGATTTGTTTCCTTAAAGAGAAAGAGTCAATGTAAAGATGTAGAGAGTGGTGTAAGACCAAAACCAGGAAGATCAATATGATGTTATTATAATGGTTCAAGTAAGAAATGATGAAGTTTTAAGCTAAGATAGTAGCTGGAGAGGTGAAAAGGTAGGGAAAGTTTCATGAAATCCAATTACAAGGTGGAATGGGTAAAGTGAGCAGTTTAGCCTCCTGGAACTGAAAGCACCTTTGGCGACTGGTAGGAAGTAAGCTGGAGGCATAGGAAGGCTCAGCTCACAGAGGGGGTCTTGGAGAGTTGACTTTACAATTTAGAACAGGTTATAAAGGCAAGTGGGAAAATTACCTTTAGGTCTGAATTGGTTTCAGATTGTAGGAACAGATTAAATAACCTTCAATGTGCCCTTTCAGCCATGTGGTTCATGGAACCTTGTGTTTGATAAGGACTTTAAAAATTACCTTGTCTATTTTTCATCTCCATTCCCTGTCCCCCATTATTTATTTTACATCCAAACAATTGAAGATAAAGGCGTAGTCACAAATCTCTGACTTTGTGTCTAGTCTTCTTTACATTACACTGAAGCACTTAACTCTTGGTGAAAATTGGAATTAAATGAAGTTCTGAGTTTAATCTTAGGGACAAAGAAAAAGGTCATGCTAATGGATCCATTAGAGATGGTGATGTATTTTACTTCTTAGATTTTTCTAGATACTTATGGCTGATGAAAGGTACATCAGGGAAGAAGTAAGCATAATTGGACTGCTACCCTGAGAAAAGAGTAAAAGCATTTAATTGTTAAACTGTTTATTCCAAAAGGACACATTACAAGCTTTTTAAGGTTACCACCTATGGGCAATGAATGCTCAAGAGAAAATTTATAATTATGCAGTTTCCTAAATTCATGCCTTCAATGACTTGTTTCCAATAAGTGAAGCTCATTCATTCAAACATTTTCAAGACACAGGGAAGTAATGCTTAACTCATAAGGCTTTAAATGTAGGAAGAATAAAAGTGGATTTCTACATGTATTAATTTAGTGCCTATATATGTTTGAGAATGATATGTGCATATTTATGTATTCTTTAAAGTGAGTAACAGTTTTGCATGTCCTTTATTCAGTCTTGGATGTGCAAACTAAAATAATCACAAGCCATTATAAATATATAATATATATACTTTAAAAAGCCATACTTACCTATGTGAGGACCTACGCATAGCTAGAAATTGAATACTGGTCAGTATTTACAATAGGAAAGAATAATAATGAGCAAATCAAAGCATTTTATTTCTGTTTATGCTTCTGATCTTAATAATACGACCTACCTTGCTTACAAACATATACCAAAGGTTTACTATTTCATTTACTCCTTGTAAAAATGCTATGAAGTACTACTATTCAGAACTTAAACATGTGTTCTGAATTATGAAGCTCAAACTCTTAATGCTATGTATAACGAGTTTGAGATCATGCAAACTTTATTTCTTGTATTTAAAATTGAGATAATTCTTACCACATGAGGTTGTTGTAAGGATTAGAGATAATGCTTAAAAACCTCTCAGCATGGTTCCTAGCATATTGTGAGACCTTCTAAATGGTAATGGAGACTTGCAGTGTAAATAGAAGCATCGTTTTTAAAGTGTCAGTTATTTCCTGATAGTGTATGCAAGGTTTAATACAAATGTGCTTCTGGCAAAGATAAGCTGACCAGCAAGCCATAGTCATGACCTAGCTGTCCTTCAGGCCTCCCCTGCCCAAATGGACATGGAGAGCTCACTGTCATCTGATGAAGTCTACCTTAAATACTATCTGGAACAAGGCAAGAGAAAAGTAGATTTAAAGTAAATAATTAAACACATAAGGAGGTAATGCCCCATAGTTACTAAGCCCCACCTTTTCTCTGAGTTTATTGCCTCCAAACTCTCCTGAAAATTCATGCCATATAGTCCTGGCTGCTAGGGCATATTTATATGTATATTTTATACACACATGCACACACACATACAGGCATATGGGCTTATAGGAGATGTGTGTATATGTACAAGGAGCAAGAAGGAAACAGAGAAACTGACTCCACAAAGGAAGGAGAATCCAATAGAGTGTTTTGTTCACTCTATATACTCAATGCCTACTATAGTATCTGGAACAAAAAGCACGTAGTAGGTGCCCAATAAACCTTCGTTAATGAATGCATGCAGATTTATAGGTATTTATAGTATATATGCATATGTGCATGAATATATGAAATTAGCCTCCCTCTTTCAGGAAGTCTATTTGTCATTCACGATTTTTGTCACTGTATAAGTTAGGAAGAACAGGAGGTCTGTGTTGTATCTATTTTCAAAATATCCTTATTTTACTTTTCTAGTAATGAGACTGAAATAGCCATATTTGCTCTGACTAGGGTTTAGAATCAGGCAACACCCACAGACAGCTAAAAATTTTTTTATTAATCTTTTCATAATTAGGAGTTTTTAGAACATTGAAAAAGCAGTATGAAATCTAGCAGAGCTCAAGAATATTCTTAGCACAGTGCAGATGCTCCAAATTTAAAAAAATTCATAAATGTGAGTGACAGTTAAGCAGGTTGTAGTCTAATTTGAGAGGCAACCAAATGTAAATAATCAGAATTTATTGTTGGAAGCATTTACTAAAAGGTCTATTATGATCCTCCTAAATGTGACCTATTGAGTAACAGTGACGAGAACAATAGAAGTGACTATTTATCAAATGTATACTACAAGTCAGGCATCTGCGAGGTATTTTTCATACCCTATTAAAATTAAATCGCACAGCAACCCTATAAAGTAGCCTTATTTTTCTTACTTTCCACATGAAGACACTGAAGCTCAGAGAAATTATGTAACTTACCAAAGTCATAGTACTTGCAACTGGTGGATTCCAAGTCAATCAGACATTCAGGAAACAAAGACCTATTCTGTACCTGCCAAATTCCATGCTTGGTTTATAGTGCTGGGCAGAAGAGAAATGGTCTCAACCATTGTGGACCTTATGGACTTAAGCCTAAGTGTTTCTGACTTTGAAGCTCTTGAACCTACATCACTCTGCCCAGGAAGTGCTACTCTTTAGGGAAAAGCCATGTAGTTATGTAAGTTGGGCAGGTAGATTACAAAACTTCATTGTTTCACTTGAAAACAGAACACCTGAGAATAGCAAATTGAAGAATCCTTACTTTCCATTGACTCATTCCAGCCTCACCCCTGTTTTCTTTGGTCACATCTCCTGTCTGCCGCATTTTTTTACATCCCTGACATCAGGGGTCATCTCTGGACAGGCACAGTAGGTTGCAGAAAAGCAGGCAGGTAACAAATTGCTTTCAAAGAAAAGAAACTGGAGAGAATGTTATAGTCTGAAATCTCATCTTAGAGTGACTTACTATGTAGCAGAGAGACAGAGAGAGAGGAAAATGGAAACAGAACAGAACAGAAGTTAGCCTGCAATGGGAAGGTCTAGCAGTGTGGGAGAAGTATTTGCTATGGCAACTCTTGCATCATCCTGCAGGGGTGGCAGGAATGCTTCAAGGGAAAGGAGGACACTACTTAAAATCCCATCTCATGTTTACTAAAGCTGGAAATCCCATCAAAGAAAACCAGATATAGTAGGTAGAATACTCCTCTCCCCCTAACTTGATTTTATGATAATAGACTTTTTAGTTATTAGTTATCTAATGGCCCAGTCCACTTTTTACTGTCACCTGCCATTGCTTTGTCAAGTTGCATAGCATCAGATTGCCTGTTAACCCCTATGTCTAATGAGCAATTTACCTAAATTGAGGGTACCCATGTAATTTCTCTTTCTAATAAGGACATTTTTTGAGAATAAAAATTGGGTGTTACTAATTACAGTGGGACAAAGGAGACAAAACCCTGTGCTAAACCTGGTAAATTGGGACAAATGGTCATCCTACGTAAAAGTAACTGTCACTTTCTGCAAATATTTGTGGACCTGAATAAAGACTGCTCAAATGAGAATAAACAGAGGATATTTATTCAGAGCTTGCTATATAGCAAGAGAGTCAGTCACCATCATTTGGGTGTGGCAGAATCAAAAGTAGATAGAGTGGGAACACTTCATAGTGGAAGAAAGAGAAGGCTTCAGATCTGCTCTGACTAGAGCTTGTTGGCATGGGGAATTTAGAGGTGCTAGACATCCTATGTGATTAGGGAGAATCTTTGGCTTTATCTGATCCTAGGCTGGAAGCAGGAGCAAAAATTCGGGAAGCCAGTAGTCATTGACCAAGTCCTAGATATTTGGGGCCGGTTGATGCAGAGGTTGTAGATCAGAGGTTTGTTGTTATATGTGGTCTATCCATCGTCCATTTGTATATTCAGTCTCTCACATTGAATTGCTCATTTAGTATGATATCTTTTATGAGTTTTAAGGACACTTTATCCAAGTTGCCTAAGATAATTTCTAATGTAGTAAGTATTTATTAAATTTGTAGCATTTGTAGATAATTGCATTGTTTTATATCTTTTGTGTCTTTCTAATTTAGCTCCCTTTGAACACTTAAAGGAAATTTTAACCTGTTTGTCTATAAACCTTCCACCAACAATCATTTTGAATTTGTTTAGTTTTATTTTTCAGGTACTTGAAGAGATGCAAAAACTCATACAAAGGGCTTCTATGGTAGATAAACTGCTCATTAGGGTAATTTTCTTATGTAAGATGAGCATTACCCCTAATAACCATGTTACTCACACCTAGACACCCCTACCCAAAATTAGGAAGAATGGTTGGCAGGTTTGAGAGGAAAGCAGCAGCTGCAGACATGGCCAGCTTTGAACTCTTTCATATACATTTTGTCAGATGAAGAAGAGTTAACATTTATAAACTTCAATTCTGATCATACTCTAGTTTTAAAGTCTATTTAGTAGTTCCAGTAAATCTGGAAAGAAATGCTACCCATAGATAATCTGAATTTGTGAATTAGGTGAATTTGTGTCTTATGAAATATGAGTTTCAAAATCTAAACAGTTTTAATTTATTAGTGGAAGCCAGTGATCTATAATCAAGGTAAAATTCTTAGCAAAAGCAAGTCATATTTAGAATTGGTATGTAATGAAATGGATAATTTATGGCTTTCTAAATTATTTTCCCTGCTATAGTCCCCTCATGTTTTATGTCCATAAAATTTGTGTATATGATCTTGATCAAGAATAATAATACTGGCTGATATTTGATTGATTTATGTCAGGTATCTATGAAACTTGTACTAGATACTGTGGACATAATAGCAGAATAAGGCAATATTTCTATTCATAAAGTGGTCATGTGTTCTTGAATAAGATAAGCTTTTGGTCTATAATTTTGTACAAGCTACTTAATTTCTCTGAGCCTCAGTAACTGCCAATGTAAATAGTGATTATAATACACACTTCATACAGCTGTTAGGAGAAGCACAGAGTGCCAGGTGCTGCCTACTCCTGGAACAGAGAGAACTGGGACTCAGGAGACCTGAGTTATAGTAAAGTTATATGACACTGGACAACCAATCTCTTTTCTCTTGGCCAAATTTTTCTCATCTACAGAATGAAGGGATTTCTACCAGGCTTTCCATGGTTCCTTCTACCTCTCAGTTCCTGTTTCCAAGAATACAAAGGCAGCACAGACTGATCTGTTATCAGTCATTCACTGTACTTGTAAAATTAATCTTATGTTTCTAATATGCCATGACATTATTATTTTTTTTTAGTATTCTAACCTCACTTTTGTTTCTGTTGCTCTCTGAGTTCTACCAAGTAAATTTCAAGTCTCTTCATTAATTAAACAAACTTCTTGTTTCTAACCTGTCTAGTCAAATCAATCTGCCTGCCAATCCCCAAACAAGTCCCTTTATTTCTCACTTTTGCTCACGATGTTCCTTTGGCAGGAAATGGCTTTCCTCATGCTTTCTCCTCCATCATTAGTTATTGAAATCCTAGTCATCCTCCAGAGCTAGCTGAAGTGTTAATTCTTCTATGTACTCTCACTGCCTAGTAATCACACCTTCTCTAATTTCCCACTTCATTCAATGTATCTCTTGTAGGTACCTGGTGGAAAGTATATTAAGCTTTGAAGGTAGCAGACATTAGTTTGAGTTTCCTTTCTTCCTTTCTTCCTCCTCCTCCTCCTTTTCTTTTCTTCTTCTTCTTCTTCTTCCTCCCTCCCTCCCTCCCTCCCTCCCTCCTTCCTTCCTTCCTTCTTTTCTTTTCTTTTCTTTTCTTTTCTTTTCTTTTCTTTTCTTTCTTTCTTTCTTTCTTTCTTTCTTTCTTTCTTTCTTTCTTTCTTTCTTTCTTTCTTTCTTTCTTTCTTTCTTCCTTCCTTCCTTCCTTCCTTCCTTCCTTCCTTCCTTTCTTATTTCTTTCTTTTTTCTTTCACCTGTATGACCTTGCAATTTACTTAACCCCTAGGAGCCTCAGTTTCTTCACCCACTAAATGTGTACGTTGAAACCTATCTAATGGAGTTGTTTTGCAGATTTCATGACTTAATGCATGGAAAGCCTGAGTGGTAGCAAGTGCTCTTTAAATGTTTGGTCATGATGTATCTTACTCTTACTTTTTTCATTATCTAAGTTATCTACGTAGGTATTTCATTTTTGTAATTAACTTGAAAACCTCTAAAAAGCAAGGATTTTGTCTTATTCTTTATAACACAGC
This sequence comes from Neomonachus schauinslandi, assembly GCF_002201575.2. Lineage (NCBI taxonomy): Eukaryota > Metazoa > Chordata > Mammalia > Carnivora > Phocidae > Neomonachus > Neomonachus schauinslandi. The sequence goes on along the minus strand of NC_058413.1, from coordinate 64,399,925 downwards.
AACTTCTTACAGTCTCTTCCTAAGAAGACCTAAGCTAAGTACTCTTCCTCATTCTTTTTTTTTAATCTTAAAAGTCTTGTTCACTGTAGGAAAATTAGAAAATTCAGAAACTCAAAAGAAAGAAAATTTAAATTACCTTAATTCCATAATTTTGAGATTACTAGTATCAGTATTTTGTTATTTTTATTATTTTGTTATTTGTTATATTTTTCTGTGTTCATGTATAGACATGTGTACGTGTGTATAAAACATGTATATAGAAAATCTATATGATGATTTTTCCAAATAATTTTTATATTAAATATATACATATCTTCCTTGTGAGATATACTCCATTATAATTTTAAATTTTATTATTTCTATTGATTTATTTAACTAATGATAAAAATCCACAGAACTAAATCTTTGCTTAATTATTTCTTTTTCATAAATTCCTGTAAATGAAATCTTCAAGTAAAAAAATATGTATTTAAGGCTTTTGTTTCATAATATTCACTTCTATGATTATAATACACACTTCATACAGCTGTGTCAATTCCTGCTCTAACCTATAAAGCCTAGTACTGCTGCAAAATACTTAAGAATTCATCAAAATATTTAATCTTCATAAAAATCTTTGTCATAGGAATTACTATTCCTATTTTACATATTTGAAAATGAGGCCAAATGAAATGTTAAGGGACCTGTTCAGGGATACATCTAATTAATGGCAAAGCTAGGATCTTCCATGGTGTTGTAAGTCTAGCATTCTTTTTATCTGTATAATAACTTTATTCATTCATCCATTCATTTGTTCATTTAGTAAGTATTTTGAATGGCTAGCTAGATGATAAGGATATTGTGTTAAACACAGTTCCCAACTTCATGGACAAGAAACCTGGCAAGGAAAGCAAACATAAAATGAGCAAGTAACTAGTTCTAAATTACAATAAGGCTACAAAAATAAAGAAAAAATGTGGTATGCATATATAGCAGGTGGACCTAACCTATAGGCAAAAGTCAGGGAAAAGCTGCTGTGAATATAGGCCATCTAAGCTGAGTCAGAGTAGGTAAGTATATTTCATCTAGATATGGAGGTCACATGGGGTACAAGTAGAAGAGAAAACCTTCCAGACTAGGGTTTCTCAATTTCAGTATTACTGACATTTGGGTTTGATAATTCTTTGTCATGAGGAGCTGTCTTGTGCACGGTGGGAGATTTCACAGCATTGCTGATCTCTACCCATTACATACCAATAACATCCCATGCCCCGGTTATAATGACCAAATGTCTTGGGGCAGGGATACAATATCTCCTCTGGTTGAGAACCACACTATTCTAGACTTAAGGAATAGCAGTTACAAGGGGGGACATGGTATTTTCTATGAATTGAAACAACCTCAGTGTGACTGGAACATGAAATATGAAGTGGAAACTGGCTCTAAAGCAAGGTTCATACCATACCATACCTTGAAAATCCTGTTAATTATTTTGGACTGCATTTAAATAGCACTGGGAAGCTAGCAAAGTTTGTAAATGACAGAGTCGTATGGTTCAGATATATGTTTAGAAAATATCAGTTTCAGAGTTCTAGGTCAATAGCAGATTAGAGGGGGTCAAGACAGTATGGAGGGAAACATTTAGGAGGCTTCTGAAGTAACCTATGTGAAGATTATAGACAGTTACTGTGGAGACTGAGAAAATAATACAGATTCTTGAAATATTTTTTTAAAATATTTATTTATTTGAGAGAGAGAGAGAGCACATAAGTGAGGGGAAAGGGAGAGGGAGAGAGAAAAACCCAAGCAGGCTCCACACTCAGCATGGAGCCCGATGCCAGGCTTGATCTCAGGACCTTGAGATCATGACCTAAGCCAAAATCAAGAGTCAGTTGCTTAACCGATGGAGCCACCCAAGCACCTCCAGATTCTAGAAATATTTAGGAGAATTAGTAGGACTTAATAATTGACTTCCATTGGAAGTATAGAAAAGATATTGTCAAAGATGACTGCTAAGTTTCTGACATGAAACTGGATTGTAGGAAGCATTATTCAACAAAATAAGAAAAAATGGAGGAGGATGACGGGCACCTGGGTGGCTCAGATGTTAAGTGTCTGCCTTCGGCTCAGGTCATGATCCTAGGGTCCTGGGATCGAGTCCCGCATTGGGCTCCCTGCTAGGCGGGGAGCCTGCTTCTCCCTCTGCCTCTGCCTCTCTCTCTCTTTCTCTCTGACTCTCATGAATAAATAAATAAAACATTTTAAAAAAATGGAGGAGGATGAAGTTTCAGGCAGACAGTCAAAGTTTATTTGTGACTGTAGTGAATGTGAAGTGCTAGTAACATACTCAACTACTCAACAAGCGGTTTGATAAGTGGACCTGGTGCTCAGAGAAGGGATGTGCATTGAGAAAAATTGGGAAGTCATTGTCATGAGGTGATAATAAATGTCATGGGAATGAACAAAGAAAACATAGAAAAAGGTATGGAGTGAAAAAACAGGGGGACCTACATTTGAGGCTTGAGGAAATCAGGCATATAAAAATCTGAGACTAAAGGAAGAGCCAGTAAAGGGAATGAAAAGTTGAAGTGATAAGACAAATTGAGGATAGAAGCTAAGGAGTCAGTGTTTCAAGAAGGGGAAGAGCTCAGAAGTTTGGAATCTGCTAAGAAGTCTGGTAGGGTGAGAATATAGAAGTGATTATTAGATAACGATATATTGGTTATGATGCCCACTTTCATGGAGTGGTGAGACATAAGCCATATATTGAGTCAGAGTGGTGTGGAAAATGAGAAAATGGACAGAAGGTGAAGTGATGGCTTTCTTAAACAGATTGTGAGTGAAGGAAGGAGACAGGGCAGTAGTTTCATATAGAATTATGTTTAGGAGAAGTTTTTCCTTTATATATTTTAAGATGAGAGAGGCTCAAACATATTTAAATTGGCATAAGAAAGTAGAAAGAAGTGTACAGAACTGAGCAGAAACAAACATTTGATAGTGCTCCTGGAAGAGTAAGAAGATTAGGATACAGAATGCACATGGAAGCAATGACCTTAGATAGATAAGGTGACAATCCCTTTGTAGCAGGAGGGAAAAAGGAGCGTGAGGGCAGCCATTGGTTTTTATTTTCAATTTATTTTGATGCAAAAATTGAGGATTTCCTGTGTAATAGCTTTTATTTTCTCTGTAGAGTTGAAGGCAAAGTCATCTGCTAAGAGGAACAGGGATGGAGGAAGATCTGAGGTTTGAAGAAAGTGAAGAAGACACTTTTGCAAAGAATAGGGAGGAGGCTGTTCATAGGGCATAAGTATGTGTGTGAGGGAGACATCAGCAAGATGGCAGAGTAGGAGATACCAGCCTTTGTCCCTATACAAAAATAATTAGATAGCTATCTATGAATGAAAATAGCCCTGGTAGGGCTCACAAGTTTAATTAGGGGCATGCAGCAATACAATAGGATAATGGAGAATAGCTGCACAAAAAGAAAGAGCCACTGTTGCACCAACCAAGGACTAGGTCTGCCATTCCTTCCAACTCTGCACATGCCCCAGAACCCAGAGCTGGAGCTACTCCATGCACACCCCTGCTTCAGACCCTGGCTTCATGACCACACCACATGCCTGCACCTCAGACACCAGACATTGCCATCTCAGGCTTGCCTGCACCGCAGACCCCAGAGCTGCTATTGCTCTGTATGCCAGACTCTACATCCACAATTGATCCATAAATGCCTGAACTACAGAAACCAGAATCACTGCTTTAGCAGCTGTGTCTACACACCAGATCCTAGAGACATAATTGTTGCACACATGCTCACTCTCCAGAGCCTGACTCCACAGCCACTCCACAGGTGTTCACACATCTGACACCAGTGCCACTGTCAGTGCAAATGCACCCATAAGCTAGACCTGGAGCCAAGAGGTATCCTTGGCTATCACATCCCCTAAGGAAGAAAAATAAATCAGGAGGACCCTGGCAGCCATCACCATTGAAGATCCCAATAGCATTCACCCACAGCTTTGGCTCCTAAGGACCTCTGCAATCTTCAGTGATGTTGTTCTCAACTGATAGAGACTGCACTGATGAACCCTCTCTGGAGACAGAACTGCCACACACCATTCAGCTGCTGCCCTCACACTCACCTGTAGGTGAAGCTCCATCTGCACCAAAGCCAGAAAATTGGGAAGAGGTAACTTTTTCATTAAATGCTCTGACATCAACACAAGGCCACAATAAATATTAAAAAATAAAGAAAGAAAGAAACATGACATCACTAAAGGAACAAGATAATTTTACAGTCACTGACTCCAAAGAAATGGATATCTTTTAATTACTGGAATAATAATTCAAGATAATTGTTTTAAGGAAACTCAGTGAGCTACAAGAGAGCACAGATAGGCAAATCAACAAAATTGGGAAACCAATACCTGAACAAAATGAGCTCAACAAAGATAAATCATTGAAAGAGCTAATATATTCTGGAGCTGAAGAATATGATGAATGAAATATAAATTGCAATAGAGAATATCAAAAACAAACATGATCAAGCAGAAGAAAGAATCTGTAAATTTGAAGACATGTCATTTGAAATTATGTGGTTAGAGGAACAAAAAGAAAAAAGAATAAAAAAATGTGAAGAAGACCTACAGGATTTATAGGATACCATAAAGAAGAACCATATACACATTATAGAAATAGCAGAAGAGAGAGAAAGGAAAAAGCACAAAGCTTATTTCAAGATATAATGGCTGAAAACTTCCCAAATCTGGGGCATGATCTGGACATTCAGGTATATGAAGCTCTAATGTCCCCAGAAGGTTCACACCAAAGAGGTCTTCACCAAGACACATTATAATCAAAGACCAAGAGAGAAGTTTGAAAGCAATAAGAGCTGAGACTTGGCTAATACAAGGGAATCTCCATAAGGCTATCAGGAGATTCCTCTGCAGAAACCTTGAAGGCTAGGGGAGATTGGGATGCTGAAATCAATGTGGTGAAAGAATACTTTAGAACTAAGAATAATTTACCCAATGAAGCTGTCCTTCAGAGATGAAGGAAACAGAAAGACTTTCCTAGACAAACAAAACCTAAGAGTTCATCACACTAGACTTGACTTTCAAGAAATGCTAAAGGGAGTTCATTAAGTTGAAATGAAAAGACACTAATTAGCACCATGAAAACATAAAAGTTTTAAAAACCACTGGTAAAAGGTAGTATATAGTCAAGTTCAGAAGACTCTATACTGTAATGGGGATGTGCAAATCACTTTTAACTCTAGCATAAAAGTTAAGAGATAAAGTGTTAAAAATATCTATAGTGACAATAATTTGTTAATGGATGCACAATATAAAAAGATGTAAATTGCAGTGTCAAAAACTGTAGCGTGCGTGTGGAGGGGTTTGAAGTAAGCAGGTAGAGTTTTTGTATGCAATCAAAGTTAAATTGTAATCAGCTTAAAATAGCCTACTCTAACTATAGGATGTTCTGTTAAGCTTCATGGTAACCTAAAGACAAAATCCTGTAGTAAACACTCAAAAGATAAAGAAAAAATAATCAAAGCATACCACTTCAGAAAAATCAACAAATCACAAAGGAAAACAGCAAAAAAGGAAAAGAAGGACTATAAAACAGTCAGAAAACAATTAACAAAATAGCAACAGTAAGTCCTTACCTATCAACAATTACTTTAAAGGTAAGTGGATTAAATTCTAAAATCAAAAGATATAGAGTGGCTGAATGAACCAAAAAGAAAGAAAGAAAATACTCAAGTATATGCTGCCTACAAGAGACTCACATCACTTTTACACACATAGGCTCAATGTGAATAAAGATAAAGACATTCCATGCAAGTGGAAACCCCAAGAAAGCAGAAGTAGCTATGCTTATATCAGACAAAGTAGACTTTAAGTCAAAAACGATAATAAGAGGGGGCCTGGGTGGCTCAGTCGTTAAGCATCTGCCTTCAGCTCAGGTCATGATCCCAGGGTCCTGGGATCGAGTCCCACATCTGGCTCCCTGCTCAGCGGGAAGCCTGCTTCTCCCTCTCCCACTCCCCTTGCCTGTGTTCCCTCTCTCGCTGTCTCTCTCTCTCTCTGTGGAAAAATAAATAAAATCTTAAAAAAAAAATGATAATAAGAGGGGCACCTGGGTGGCTCAGTTGGTTACGTATCTACCTTCGGCTCAGGTCATGGTCCCGGGGTTCTGGGATTGAGCCCCATGTCATGCTCTCTGCGCAGCAGGAGCCTGCTTCTCCCTCTCCCTGCTGCTCCCTCTGCTTGTACTCTCTCTCTGTCAAATAAAAAAATAAAATCTTTAAAAAAACGATAATAAGAGACAAAGAGCATTATTATATAATAATAAAGGGATCAATTCATCAAGAAGTTATAACAACTATAAATATGTATGCACCTAACACTGGGGCACATAAATATATAAAGTAAATATTAACAGATCTGAAAAGGAAAATAACCAGCAATGCAATATAGTGGTGGACTTCATTACCCCCCTTTCAACAATGAATTGATTATCTAGACATAAAATCAATAAGGAAACACTGGCCTTGAATTATACTTTAGACAAAATGTACCTAACAGATATATACAGAACATTTTATCCAACAGCAGCAGAATGTACATTTTTCTCTAGCACGCATAGAATATTCTCCAGGACAGATCATATATTAGGCCACAAAACAAGTAACAAATTTAAGAAAACTGAAACCATATCAAAAATCTTTTCCAACCATAGTGGTATGAAACTGGAAATCAATAACAGGTAAAAAACTGGAAAATTCACAAATATGTGGAAATTAAACATCAACTCCAAAACAACCAAAAGGTCTAAGAATAAATCAAAATAAAAAAAAATGTGTATTGTGAAACAAATGAAGATAGAAACATGGAGACACAAAATACCAAAAATTATGGGATATAACAAATGACGTTTCAGGAGGGATGTTTACAGCAAAAAAATGCCTACAGTAAGAAAAAAGAAGGATCTCAAATAAATAACCTAACTTTGCACCTTAAGGAACTAGAAAAAGAAGAACAAACTAAGCCTAAAGTTACCAGAAGGAAAGAAAAAAAGATGAGAGCAGAAATAAAACAAATAGAAAAACGAGGAAAGATCAACAAAACTAAGAGCTGGTTTTTTGAAAAGATAAAATAGACAAATCTTTAGATAGTGTAACTAAGGAAAAAAGAGAGAAGACTCAAACAAGTCAGCAATGAAATAAGAGACTTTACAACTAATACCACAGAAATACAAAAGATCATAAGAGACTATTCTGAACAATTATACACAAAAAAGTTGGATAACCTAGAAAAAAATGGGTAAATTTCTAGAAACATACAACCTACTAAGACTAAATCATGCAGAAATAGAAAATCTGAACAGATCAATAACAAGTTAAGGAAATTGAATCAGTAATCAGAAATACCCCAACAAAGAAAAGTCTGGAAACAGATAATATCACTGGTGAATTCTACCAAATGTTTAAAGAGGAATTATATCAATCCTTCTCAACTCTTCCAGAAAATTGAGGAGGAACACTTCCAAACTCATTTTATGTTAGTATTACCCTGACACCTAAGCCAGACAAGGAGACTACAAGAAAAGAAAATTATATGTCAATATCCCTAATGAACACAGATGCAAAAAGTCTCACAAAATGCTAGCAAACAGAATTCAACAGTACCTTAAAAGGTCATGCACCATGATCAAGTGGAACTTATCCTGGAGATGCAAGGATAGTTTACTATGCACAAATCTAAATGTGGTACACCACACTAATGGAATGAAAGATAAAACAAATGAATGGAGAGATAACCCATGTTCATGGATTGGAAAAAATTAATATTGGGTGGAGGAATGAGTGAAATAGATAAAAGAGATTAAGAGTATACTTATTGGGATGAGCACTGAGTAATGTATAGAATTGTTGAATCATTATATCATACACCTGAAACAAATATAACACTGTATGTTAATTATACATCAATTATATATATATATATATATATTCTAATAGATGCAGAAAAAGCATTTGGCAAATTTCAACATTCATGGTAAAAACTCCCAACTAATTAGGTATAGAAGGAGTGTGACTCAACATAATAAAGGTCAAATATGACAAGCCCACAGCTGACATCATATTCAGTGGGGAAAAACTGAAAGCTTTTTCTCTAAGATCAGGTACAAGACAAGCATGCCCATTCTGACCACTTCTAATCAACATAGTACTAGAAGTCCTAGCATACACAATTAGGCAAGAAAATAAATAAAGGCATCTAATCAGAAAGGAAGAGTTAAAATACCTCTCTTTGCAGATGAATTGATCTTATAGAGAGAGAATCCTAAAGACTTCACTGAAAAACTTAAATCTAATCAATGAATTCAGTGAAGTTGCAGGATACAAAATCAATATACAGGAATCAGCAGCATTTCTATACACTAACAAATACATGAAAAAGAAATTTAAAAAACACCTATTAACAATTGCATCAAAAACAATAAAATACTTAGAAATAAATTTAACCAAGGAGGTGAAAGGTCTGTACACTGAAAGTTACAAATATTGGTGAAAGAAATTGAAGAAGACTCAAGTAAGTGGAAAAATATTCCATGTTCATGGATTGGAAGACTTCATATTGTTAAAATGTTCATACAACTTAAAGGGATGTACTGATTCAATCAATCTGAATCAAAATTCCAATGACATTTTTTACAGGAATAGAAACAGAACAAAACAATCCTAATATTCACTGTGGCACCACAAAAGACCCTGAATAGCCAAAGCAATCTTGAGCAAAAAGAACAAAGCTAGAGGCATCACATTTCTTTTTTTTATTATTTTATGATGTTAGTCACCATACATTACATCATTAGTTTTTGATGTAGTGTTCCATGATTCATTGTTTGCGTATAACACCCAGTGCTCCATTCAGTACATTTCTTGATTTCAAATAATATTACAAAGCTCTAATAATCAAAACAATATCGTACTGGCATAAAAACCAGTAATAGACCAATGGAACATAACAGAGGGGCCCAGAAATAAACTCTTGCATATATGGCCAACTAACCTTTGACAAAAGCACCAAGAACACAATGAAGAAAGGATAGTCTAATCAATAAATAGTGTTGGGAAAACTGAATATCCACATGAAAAAGATGAAATTGAACCCTTATTTCACAGCATACATAAAAATCAACTCAAAATATATTACATACTTAAATATAAGACCTGAAGTTATAAAACTCCTAGAAGAAAATATAGGGGAAAAAAGCTCCTTGTATTCTCACTAGATTCATAGGGATGATGACAGTATCTTCAAGGTTGATGTGAAGATCAGGAATTAAATGGGATCTATTTCTACTTTGTGAACCGAAGCAAGATACCCCTAAGCATACACAAGCAGTACGTGTGCCAGAGGGTACTTGAAGCCATGGGATAAAGAGAGCACAGTCTTCTTAGCTTATTAAATCTAGTGGTCAGTAAGTAATATAAAACATTACCTTATAACAAATACAGAGATATTGTCAACTTGAATTTAGCATTTATGTGAATTTTAAAGATAACAAATTAGACATTAAAGAATTCCATTTTGTTCCTGTCCTTCAAGGGTAATAAATGCATTCCCTTCTGCTTTGGGGGATACTTTGGTGGAAAATCTTGACAACTTCTGACATGCTTTGTAATTTTTAAATTAAAATTTAAAATATTATCTCAGAAAAACTATAAGGAAGGTACAAGGAATTCCAATGATATGAAATCAGTTCAGAGGTTATAATGAGATAACCAAATTTCCAGAGAATCCCCTTCAGGGCTGACTGGGGATCCTAGGGAAGTCCAAGGTTTACAAACCCGTACAGGGAATCTTCTAGATATTTAGAAGTTAATCAAAAGTAATGATAACATCTTTTTATATTTCTCCTTTCCTCTGTCATTTCAGCCTTTTTTACACTAAAAACTACCACTTACATTTACTATGTACCAGGTACTGGGTCAAGCAGTTTGCACACCGTATTTATTTTAGTCATTACAACGTCCCTGTGAAGTAGGTTTATTTATTTTACAGAGGAATACTCTGAATCAGAGAGAGGTTATGTAACTTGCCCAAGGTCACATCCCAGGTAAGTGGCAGAAAAGGAATTTAAAGCCAAGTTGTTGTGGGTTTTTTGTTTGTTTGTTTTGGTTTGGTTTGTTTTTTTTTACTCCAATGTCTAAGAGCTTTTAGAGTTTCTAAGAGGAAAAGGTTTACATTCTAAGGTGGTAGTCAGATGGCCCCCTTGCTCAACTGGCCTCTATCTCAGGCTTGAACCTCCACTCTAGAATGATCTCACATACACCTGCAGTCATTTTCTCTTTATTTTCTATATTATTTCCCCTCTAAGGCTAATTCTTCTATCTATACTCTGGAGTCTATCTCTTCCGCTTTTGTGGGAGCCTTAGCTCTCAGTTTCCTCTCTTCCTTCAGAGCAATGGTTTTCAAACCTTACCTTACATGACAATCACATGGGGTTCTTGCTTGCAGAGATTCTTGAGCCACAAGCCTAGAGTTTCTGTTTGGTAGGTCTGGGATATGACCTGAAATTTTGCTTTCTTTTTTTAAAAATTTTATTATGTTATGTTAATCACCATACATTACATCATTAGTTTTTGATGTAGTGTTCCATGATTCATTGTTTGCATATAACACCCAGTGCTCCATGCAGAACATGCCCTCCTTAATACCAATCACCAGGCTAACCCATCCCCCACCCCCCTCCCCTCTAGAACCCTCAGTTTGTTTCTCAGAGTCCATAGTCTCTCATGGTTCGTCTCCCCCTCCGATTTCTCCCCCTTCATTTCTCCCTTCCTACTATCTTTTTTTTTTTTTAACATATAATGTATTATTTGTTTCAGAGGTACAGGTCTGTGATTCAACAGTCTTACACAATTCACAGCGCTTCTCAGCTTATGCTGATGCTGCTAATGAAGGATCACACTTTGAGAACCACTGCTTGACTCTAGAATAGGGATGGGCAAACTACAAGCTAAAATATGTTTTTACATTTTTAAATGTTTGAAAAATATCAAAAGAACAATATTTCCTGACATGTGAACATTATATGAAATTCAGATTTTAATGTTTATTAATAAAGTTTTATTGTAACACATTATATAATGTCTATGGCTGTTCTCTCACTACAACATCAAAGTTGAGTAGTTGTAATAGAATTAGTAGTTGTAACAATGACTGTAAGTCTTGCAAGTATAAAATATTCACTATCTGGTCCTTTACAGAATCAGCAGCTGACTCTGCTTTAAGTAATTCTCAATCCTACCTGCACATTACAATCACCTGAGGAGCTTTATAAAATTCTGATGCCTTGGTTCCATCTCCAGATATTCAGATTTAATTGGTCTGGAATACAACCTAGTGGATCCTGAACATTTAAATATATCTTATCTGTCCTAATTAAATAAAACCAAAAGCAAGCAAACCTACCAAAGTTACTCTGCCTTGAAGAAAGAACTAGATAGTACAACTTCCTTATTTTATATTTAAGGAGAATTTTGTCCAGGTATATGAATTATTTGTCCATATTAACAGACATTGTTGCTGTCATTATTATTACCAAGTTATAATTGCAAATTCCTTTAATATTAAAAAATTTACAAAAACTAGGTTGTAGTCAAAAAGTGTTATATGCTTGTCTTAGTCCATTTGGACTGCTATAACAAAATACTATAAATTGAGTGGCTTGTAAACAATAGCAATTTATTTCTCATAGTTCTGGAGGCTGTAAGTTCAAGATCAGGGTGCCCACAAATTTGGCGTCTGGTGAGAGTCTGCTTCCTGGTTCATAGATGTCTGTCTGCCTTTTCATTGTGTCCTCATATGGTGGAAGGGGCAAGGGAGCTGCCTGGGGCTTCTTTTATAAGGACACTAAACCCATTCATGAGGACCTAACTATCTCCCAAAGGCCTCACCTCCAAATACCATTACATTGGGGATTAGTTTTCAACATAGGATTTTGGGGGAACACAAACATTCAGTCTACAGCAATGTTCACTGTAAAAAAAAAAGCGCGAGAGAGAAATACAAACTATATGTAGATGTCAGGTTCTAAATTCAGTGCTTAAGGTAAAAATTGACTAAAATCAAGTTTACTTGATAGCCACTTTTTAAATTAAGAAACAAAGTAGTTGGCTTGTGTTAAAGGCCATGCTTTAAGAACAATATATTACACACTAGAATTACATGCATTCTAGGGAGATGTCCACACTACAGGAGGTACTCAGGAGCTAACATCATTTAGGAATCAATACATTTCTATCTCTTGTGTCATGATCCTCTCTAACCTGTGCTCATTTTTGCAATAGGCAGAACCCCTCATAGGTCCCTTCCTGTGTCTTTATTTCTCTCATTTACTGAGAGAGGATATTGGATAAATAGTTCATTGTGGGTGAGGCCACTGTAGTATATAGAAGATATAAAAGGAAAAATGAGAGGTAATGTCTGATTTCCCTTTCTAAGCCTAGTCCCAATTCCCAATGATCAACACTGTCAAAATTTTATACACATGCGTGCGCGCACACCCCCACCACAATTACATATAAATATACATACAAATATAGGCTCATACTATACAAACTCTTTAGCAACCTTACTTTTATATTTAACATTGTGACTTGAACATCTTTTGATATAAGAATATGATATGTACCTAATATTTTTCTAATCATTGTTTAGTATTCTGTGATATAAACTGTAATCTTAAAAATAAGTCTTGCATTAATGGATGTTTATAATATATCTATATATATGTGTGTGTGTGTGTGTGTGTATCTCTATCTCTATATATCTACATCTATCTGGGATTAATTCCTGGGAATTGAAGTTGAATCAATACATCAAAGAGAATGTGCCTTTTAAAATATTTGATAGATTTGAGGGGGGTGGAGCAAGATGGCGGAGGAGTAGGAGACCTGGATTTCGTCTCCTCTCAGGAATTCAGCTGGATAGGGATCAAACCATTCTGAACACCTACAAACTCAACAGGAGATCGAAGAAAAGAAGAGCAACAACTCTCTCATCAGAAAAGCGACCACTTTCTGGAAGGTAGGACGTGCAGAGAAGTGAATCCGAGGCAATATTTGGGAGGATAGACGGCGGGGGAGGGGCCTCCGTTGGCCGCTTCTGGCAAGTGATAGAACCACAGAGCACAAAATCGGAACTTTTAAAAGTCTGCTCCACTGAGGGACGTCACTCTGGTGGCTAAGCGGGGGGTGGAACCCTCCGGAACAGTGTGGTCTCAGGACCCTCGGGGTCACAGAAAGACCGGGGGTGCCTGAGTGTGGCAGAGCTCCCAGGTAACGGAGCAGGGAAGCCGGCTGCAGAGGCGGAGCCCAGGCGCGGGCTCTCAGCTCGGGGTTGCCATAAACTGTGATCCGGGGCATAGTCAGGCCACTGCTCCTCCAGCAGGGACCCAACAAGTGGCAGATCCGGGGAGACTCACCTTCCTCCCCCGGGAGGAGCCACGCAGGAGTGCGCTGCAGGGATCTGCTGGGTTTGGAGACTCCACCTGGGGTCGGGTGCCAGAGATAGAAACGCGTGGTCACAGGCCGGGTGAGCACGGAGTGCGGCCGGAGACCGGGAAGACGGGAGTGACTGACGGCTTTTTTCTGGGGGCTCACTGAGAAGCGGGGCCCCAAGTTCTCGGCTCCTCTGGGGTGGAGATTGGGAGGCCGCCATTTTCACTCTCCGCCTCCAAAGCTGTACGGAAAGCTCACAGGGAACAAAAGCCCCGGAGAGCAAACCTGAGCAGATTACTTAGCCGGGAGGGGGCAAGGGCGGGGCAATTCCGCCTCCGGCAGAGACATTTGGAAAACACGGCAACAGGCCCCTCCCCAGAAGATCAGCGAGAACAGCCAGCCAAGACCAAGTTTACCGATCAATGAGAACGGCAGAACTCCAGCTCTAGGGGAATACTGCACATAGAATTCATGGCTTTTTTACCATGATTCTTTAGTCTTTCAAAGTTAATTTTTTTTAACTGTCTTTTTTTCTTTTTTTTGAATTTTTCTTTTTCCCTTTTTCAACCAACATCTTATCAATCCCTTTTTTTTAAAAAAAAAACATTTTTATTTTTCATTTTTAGAGTCATATTCTATCCCTTCATAGTAGTTACCCGTATTTTTGGCTTATATATATAAGTTGTTCTCTCTTTAAAAATTTTGAGATAGTTTCTTCTAACAGATTAAAATATACCCTAAATCTCTAGTATATGGTGTTTTCTATTCCCCTGCCTGATCACATCCTCTCCCTTTTTTTTTTCCTTTTTTAAATCCTCTTCTTTCTTTTCTCAAACAACTTCTTATCAATTCCTTTTATAAAATTTTTTATAATTTCCATCTTTACAGTCATATTCCATCCCTTCATCATATCAACCCTTATTTTTGTACATATATAAGTTTTTCTTTCTTTAAATTTTTGGGAGGCACTTTCTTCTAAAAGACCAAAATACACCCCAAATCTAGTGTGTGGCACTGATCTATATACCAGCCTGATCATATTTGATCACATTCTGGTTTTTTTGTTGTCGTTGTTGTTGTTTTTGTTTTTATCTTTATCTTTTTCTTTTTTTTCTTTTTCTTTTTTCTCTCTTTCCCTTTCTTTTCCCACTGCTTCAAGTCTTTTCTGATTTGTTTAGAGTATATTTTCTGGGGATGTTGTTACTCTGCTAGCATTTTGTTCTCTCATTAATCTATTCTCCTCTGCACAAAATGACAAGATGGAAAAAATCACCTCAACAAAAACAACAAGAGGTAGTACCGAAGCCAGGGACCTACTCAATACGGACATTAGTACGATGTCAGATCTAGAGTTCAGAATCATCACTTTAAAGATACTAGCTGGGCTTGAAAAAAATATGGCAGTTATTAGAGAATCCCTTTCTGGAGAAGTAAAAGAACTAAAATCCAACCAAGTAGAAATCAAAAAGGCTATTAATGAGGTGCAATCAAAAATGGGGGCGCTAACTGCTAGAATAAATGAGGCAGAAGAGAGAATCAGTAATATAGAAGATGAAATGATGGAAAATAAAGAAGCTGAGAAAAAGAGAGATAAACAACTACTGGATCACGAGGGCAGAATTCGAGAGATAAGCGATACCATAAGACGAAACAACATTAGAATAATTGGGATCCCAGAAGAAGAAGAAAGAGAGAGAGGGGCAGAAGGTATAATGGAGCAAATTATAGCAGAGAACTTCCCTAATTTGGGAAAGGAAACAGGCATGAAAATCCAGGAAGCACAGAGAACCCCTCTCAAAATCAATAAAAAGAGGCCAACACCCCGACATCTAATAGTAAAACTTACGAGTCTCATAGACAAAGAGAAAATCCTGAAAGCAGCTTGGGAGAAGAGATATGTAACCTACAAGGGTAGAAACATTAGATTGGCAACAGACCTATCCACAGAGACCTGGCAGGCCAGAAAGGACTGGCAGGATAGATTCAGACCAGTAAATGAGAAAAAATGCAGCCAAGAATACTCTATCCAGCTAGGCTGTCATTGAAAATTGAAGGAGAGATAAAAAGCTTCCAGGACAAACAAAAACTAAAGGAATTTGCAAACACAAAACCAGCCCTACAGGAAATCTTGAAAGGGGTCCTCTAAGCAAAGAGAGAGCCTAAAAGCAATATAGACCAGAAAGGAACACAGACAATATACAGTAACAGTCACCTTACAGGCAATACAATGGCACTAAATTCCTATCTTTCAATAGTTACCCTGAATGTAAATGGGCTAAATGCCCCAATCAAAAGACACAGGCTATCAGATTGGATTAAAAACAAGACCCATCGATATGCTGTCTGCAAGAGACTCATTTTAGACCCAAAGACACCCCCAGATTGAAAGTGAGGGGGTGGAAAACCATTTACCATGCTAATGGACACCAAAAGAAAGCTGGGGTGGCAATTCTTATATCAGACAAATTAGATTTTAAACCAAAGACTATACTAAGAGATGAGGAAGGACACTATATCCTACTTAAAGGGTCTATCCAACAAGAAGATCTAACAATTGTAAATATCTATGCCCCTAACATGGGAGCAGCCAATTATATAAGGCAATTAATAACAAAAGCAAAGAAACACATCGACAACAATACAATAATAATGGGGGACTTTAACACCCACCTCACTGAAATGGACAGATCGTCTAAGCAAAAGATCAACAAGGAAATAAAGACTTTAAATGACACACTGGACCAAATGGACTTCACAGACATATTCAGAACATTCCACCCCAAAGCAACGGAATACACATTCTTCTCTAGTGCCCATGGAACATTCTCCAGAATCGATCACATCCTAGGTCATAAATCAGGTCTCAACCGGTACCAAAAGATTGGGATCATTCCCTGCCTATTTTCAGACCACAATGCTTTGAAACTAGAACTCAATCACAAGAGGAAAGTCGGAAAGAACTCAAATACATGGAGGCTAAAGAGCATCCTACTGAAGAATGAATGGGTCAACCAGGAAATTAAAGAAGAATTAAAAAAATACATGGAAACCAATGAAAATGAAAACACAACTATTCAAAATCTTTGGGATGCAGCAAAGGCAGTCCTAAGAGGAAAGTATATAGCAATACAAGCCTTTCTCAAGAAGCAAGAAAGGTCTCAAGTACACAACCTAACCCTACACCTAAAGGAGCTGGAGAAAGAACAGCAAATAAAGCCTAAACCCAGCAGGAGAAGAGAAATAATAAAGATCAGAGCAGAAATCCATGAAATAGAAACTAAAAGAACAGTAGAACAGATCAACGAAACTAGGAGCTGGTTCTTTGAAAGAATTAACAAGATTGATAAACCCCTGGCCAGACTTATCAAAAAGAGAAGAGAAATGACCCAAATCAACAAAATCATGAATGAAAGAGGAGAGATCACAACCAACACCAAAGAAATACAAACAATTATAAGAACATATTATGAGCAACTCTATGCCAGCAAATTAAATAACCTGGAAGATATGGATGCATTCCTAGAGATGTACCAACTACCAAAACTGAACCAGGAAGAAATAGAAAACCTGAACAGACCTATAACCACTAAGGAAATTGAAGCAGTCATCCAAAATCTCCCAAAAAACAAAAGCCCAGGGCCAGATGGCTTCCCAGGGGAATTCTACCAAACATTTAAAGAAGAATTAATACCTATTCTTCTGAAACTGTTCCAAAAAATAGAAATGGAAGGAAAACTTCCAAACTCATTTTATGAGGCCAGCATTACCTTGATCCCAAAACCAGACAAAGACCCCATCAAAAAGGAGAATTACAGACCAATATCCCTGCTGAACATGGATGCAAAAATTTTCACCAAAATACTAGCCAATAGGATCCAACAGTACATTAAAAGGATTATTCACCATGACCAAGTGGGATTTATCCCTGGGCTGCAAGGTTGGTTCAACATCTGCAAATCAATCAATGTGATACAATACATTAACAAAAGAAAGAACAAGAATCATATGATCCTCTCAATAGATGCAGAAAAAGCATTTGACAAAGTACAGCATCCTTTCTTGATCAAAACTCTTCAGAGTATAGGAATAGAGGGTACATACCTCAATATCATAAAAGCCATCTATGAAAAACCTACAGCGAATATCATTCTCAATGGGGAAAAACTGAGAGCTTTCCCCCTAAGGTCAGGAACACGGCAGGGATGTCCACTATCACCACTGCTATTCAACATAGTATTGGAAGTCCTAGCCACAGCAATCAGACAACAAAAAGAAATAAAAGGCATCCAAATCAGCAAAGAAGAAGTCAAACTCTCACTCTTTGCAGATGATATGATACTTTATGTGGAAAACCCCAAAGACTCCACCCCAAAACTGCTAGAACTCATACAGGAATTCGTAAAGTGGCAGGATAGAAAATCAATGCACAGAAGTCAGTGGCATTCCTATACACCAACAACAAGACAGAAGAAAGAGAAATTAAGGAGTCGATCCCATTTACAATTGCACCCAAAACCATAAGATACCTAGGAATAAATCTAACCAAAGAGACAAAGGATCTGTACTCAGAAAACTATAAAATACTCATGAAAGAAATTGAGGAAGACACAAAGAAATGGAAAAACGTTCCATGCTCATGGATTGGAAGAACAAATATAGTGAAGATGTCAATGCTACCTAGAGCAATCTACACATTCAGTGCAATCCCCATCAAAATACCATCCACTTTTTTCAAAGAAATGGAACAAATAATCCTAAAATTTGTATGGAACCAGAAAAGACCCCGAATAGCCAGAGGAATGTTGAAAAAGAAAAGCAAATCTGGTGGCATCACAATTCCGGACTTCCAGCTCTATTACAAAGCTGTCATCATCAAGACAGCATGGTACTGGCACAAAAACAGGCACATAGATCAATGGAACAGAATAGAGAGCCCAGAAATGGATCCTCAACTCTATGGTCAACCAACCTTTGACAAAGCAGGAAAGAATGTCCAATGGAACAAAGACAGTCTCTTCAACAAATGGTGTTGGGAAAATTGGACAGCCACATGCAGAAGAATGAAACTGGACCATTTCCTTACACCACACACAAAAATAGACTCCAAATGGTTGAAAGACCTCAATGTGAGACAGGAGTCCATCAAAATCCTAAAGGAGAACACGGGCAGCAACCTCTTTGACCTCAGCCGAAGCAACTTCTTCCTAGAAACATTGCCAAAGGCAAGGGAAGCAAGGGCAAAAATGAACTATTGGGACTTCATCAAGATAAAAAGCTGTTGCAAAGCAAAGGAAACAGTCAACAAAACCAAAAGACAACCAACAGAATGGGAGAAGATATTTGCAAATGACATATCAGATAAAGGGCTAGTATCCAAAATCTATAAAGAACTCATCAAACTCAACACCCAAAGAACAAAGAATCCAATCAAGAAATGGGCAGAAGACATGAACAGCCATTTTTCCAAAGAAGACATCCAAATGGCCAACAGACACATGAAAAAGTGCTCAATATCGCTCAGCATCAGGGAAATCCAAATCAAAACCTCAATGAGATACCACCTCACACCAGTCAGAATGGCTCAAATTAACAAGTCAGGAAACGACAGATGTTGGCGGGGATGCGGAGAAAGGGGAACCCTCCTACACTGTTGGTGGTTTGCAAGCTGGTGCATGCACTCTGGAAAACTGTATGGAGGTTCCTCAAAAAGTTGAAAATAGAGTACCATATGATCCAGTAATCGCACGACTGGGTATTTACCCCAAAGATACAAAAGTAGGGATCCGAAGGGGTACGTGCACCCCGATGTTTATAGCAGCAATGTCCACAATAGCCAAACTGTGGAAAGAGCCAAGATGTCCATCGGCAGATGAATGGATAAAGATGTGGTATATATATACAATGGAATATTATGCAGCCATCAAAAGGAATGAGATCTTGCCC
The DNA here is from genome assembly GCF_002201575.2 of Neomonachus schauinslandi. Classification (NCBI taxonomy): domain Eukaryota; kingdom Metazoa; phylum Chordata; class Mammalia; order Carnivora; family Phocidae; genus Neomonachus; species Neomonachus schauinslandi. The sequence goes on along the minus strand of NC_058413.1, from coordinate 64,380,481 downwards.
TTTGCAACGACGTGGATGGAACTGGAGGGTATTATGTTGAGTGAAATAAGTCAAACAGAGAAAGACATGTATCATATGATCTCACTGATATGAGGAATTCTTAATTGCAGGAAACAAACTGAGGGTTGCTGGAGTGGGGGGTGGGGTGGGAGGGATGGGGTGACTGGGTGATAGACACTGGGGAGGGTATGTGCTCTGGTAAGCGCTGTGAATTGTGCAAGACTGTTGAATCTCAGATCTGTACCTCTGAAACAAATAATGCAATATATGTTAAGAAAAAAAAAAAGAAGAAGAAGAAGAAGGTAGCGGGAGGGGAAGAATGAAGCGGGGAAATCGGAGGGGTAGATGAACCATGAGAGACGATGGACTCTGAAAAACAAACAGGGTTCTAGAGGGGAGGGGGGTGGGAGGATGGGTTAGCCTGGTGGTGGGTATTTAGGAGGGCACATTCTGCATGGAGCACTGGGTGTTATGCACAAACAATGAATCATGGAACACTTCATCTAAAACTAATGATGTAATGTATGGGGATTAACATAAGAATAAAAAAAAATTAAAAAAAAATATTTGATAGATTTGATAACTTTCACAAAATTTTCACCATTAGTACTTGACATACCAATTTTAAAAATCTTTTCTAATTTTTATGCTTTTCCCTAAAATGAAGGAGGTGAAGCGTTTTAAATGTGTTTTGTGGTCTTTTTGTGAATTACCACTTTATGTTCTTTACCTTTTTTTTTCATTCAGATTCATATTTTTTTCTTAGTGACTTATGAAAATGCTTTGTATTTTAAGGAAATATTCCATTGAATATGTTGTATTGTTTTCCCATTTTGTCATTTTTCATTGTATGTAATTTAGCTAAGCAGAAACTTTATATTTTTATATATTCACAGTTGTTTATTTTTCTTATATGTCTTCAGGTTTCTCCACTCCACAATTATATAAAACCAAAACCAAATCTGTTTTCTTCTAATATGTTTATGATTTCAATCTTTATACTTAAATTTTTGATCCATCCAGGGATTCATCTTGAATCTTCTTAATGACACTATGAATTAAGTATGATCCCCATTTTAGACATCTCCGTTTTATAAATGGTAAAAGGATCTGATGTGGAAGGAATTTTCCAGGACTCCTGGCTCATGAGGATTGGAGCCTAAATTTACTATGCTGTCTCATAAATAATAGCCAGTTATTGTTTCCTTCTACAATAGCAAATGTTATTCTTTCAGCAGGTACATTGCCCTGTTGAACTCTTTGCCTAAAAATAGGGAATAAGTTTTAGCGGGACGTTGTCATTGTAGTTAGTGCTCTTCCTGTATCTGTAAAATGAGAATAATAAGTCAGCTATCCTAGTACAGTTAGGAAATTTAAGCAGCAAATCTACAGGTATGGCCCAGGTCCAGTCGGTACTGGGATACTGTGGGATGGGTAAGCGTAGGTGGGAGTTTTAAGCAGATATGCAAATGTAAGAGCCTTTCTTTAGAATGTACATACATTAGCCCTGTATCTGAAGTCCTGTCAGAAGCCCTCCCTGATTGCCTCAGCAGGGAAACCTCCCTGTGCTTTTTTACCTGTAACTTCATTTTTGCTTAATCCTTCCCTGTGAACTGTTCTGAGATTTGTAACATTTCCCAGCTCTTTTCTGTCTCTCCTGGGCCATCCAAATACCCTAGGGTCTATTAAAATAATAACTTTTTGTAGAAAGCTATAAATTTGATTTTCCCCCGTAATTCCTAATGAAAAAAAAACTAACATTACTTATTGACAAGTTGAAAAAATGGTTTTTAAAAATCTTCTGAACCCCCCCCCCCCCATGGAGAAACGTATTTTAAATTCTATGTTTTCCGTAGCATTGAGTTGCTATGTTTGGGTCTGTTTATCCAGAAGTGCTGCGGGAAAAGTGACCTGCCATGACCTCAGGAGAGGAAAGTGTTATGAACTGAAATGTTTGGTTTTGCACTTAAAGCCATGATAAAAGTTGTGGAATGACGAGAGTTGGGCCTCCATGTTGATGTTTGAATGTCCTGGAAGTCACTGGTTGTGTTGCAAGTGCTTACAATTTGTAATTACCTAGACTCATATGACAGACAGAACTGGGAATCAAATTAAGGAGCTGCCTTCTCTTACGATGCTAGAGAATCTCCAGCTTAAGACAAGATTGCCTTTTTTCCTTCCTAAAAAAAGGCACAAACAATGACAGCCCAAAATAGCTATTTAGTCAGAACTGACGACACTTTCTGAATGCTTGTCATTAAGAGAGAAATAGAAAATCCTGATTTTCTTCTTCCTTTAATTTCTCTCCCTTAAATACCTTGCTCCTCCTGAAGCTGCCTCACCTCATTGCCCAGGAGAAATGCCCAGCGGCTCTGACAGGGCCTCAGCACCACTGCAGGCTCCAGAGGGGAGGGGCCTTATGCAAAACATATTACAGAAAAATCCTAAAAGTCACTGCAGCTTTTTCTAGTGAGTTATGCTGATCTTCCCTGTTGCTGTAAGCTGATGGGGGAACGTTGTGGCAAAGACAGAACCACTCTTTTTCCTCCCACTATTTTTGCTGCAGTTAGAACTGTTCATATCTGCTTGCATTTCGCCAGATAGCTTCAGAATTCTAGCTGAGAATTAGGGCTTTCTAAGGCTGGAAATAAGAGTTTAGAACCTTAAATTGGACTTTGTCCTTTTGGCTCAGTAAAAATTGAGTTAATCTGCAGCATCTAGTGCCTGACTGGAATGACAACAGACAGTAAGATCTGACGATGTTTTTGAATTAAGTTCTTTTTTTTCCCCTTATGGATTCATGCGGGCAGAAGCTTTTATTTTTCTCTCTTCCTTACAGAGCCAGCTGAACATGTTACATTCAGCAGCAGTAGCTACTGAATCTACGGTTATGTTATCCCCTGGAATCTTCTATCTTCATCTCAATCCCATCCTCTATTATTGATTGTAATTTACCAATAAAGCTTAGTTTTGGAAAGAAAAAATAGATGCAGTGTTTTGTTAGCAAGCCTAGCAACTTTAGATATCCCTGGAAGATGTAACAGATATTACAGGACAGGGAAGTAAGAGAAGGTGGTATTTCTCAGGCATGTAACCACAGATCACCCTAGGGGAACACAGCTTACATTTTAGGGGACTTGAGGGGACAGTGATCCTTTTGGTCTTGGTCCTATTCCACACGAAAAAGCAGAATGAGATGTGTTTGCAGTGATTTGTAGTATTTGCCAAACAGAGTGCTGCATCAGAATAGCCTGGAATCTAGTGCAGAGCCCATATTAAACCTCCAAAGGGAAAGGGGTTTCCTCTTCATTTAGAGTCTGCCCGGTGCAGTCCCACTGTAAAGTATCTAATAGGATAATACCAGGGCTCTCCAGAAATATAAGTAACTCATTGGTTAAATTTCATTCTTCACCTTTCCCCCCCCCTCCTTCCTGAGTGAGCTCATTCCCCCCCCCCGTTTTTTTTTTTTTTTTTTAAACCCAGTGATTTAAAATGCTAGAAGGAAAGCAACTGAAGTCTTAACTTTCAGATGCTGAATTCTCAGCTAATTGAAATTACTGGGCACAATGCTATATATAGCCAATGAAGAGATTTTGAGCTCTCACTCAGTGCCTTCAAGACATGTCGTTTTGTAGTCAGAGAAAACAGAGATCAATGCATTTTCAAACTGACAGAGGGAACGGATGCTCCTTAGTAGCACATGCCCAGGATCGTGTGTGTGGGGCTTGCGCTGTGCTGAGAAGCTGAATACCGGTCCATATGCTCCTTATTTACTGCAATGTTCTTTGCATGTTACTGTGCACTCCGGACTAACGTGAAGGTAAGAGGAGGCGAGCCGGCAACTGGGCACAATATACATGTTAAACCAGCTGCAGAAAATGTCTACCTTGTGTAGCTTCAGGACTTTTCCGATTGCTGGCTGAGCAGGCAGATTATTACAGGTGGTTGCAAGGGCTTTGTTTTATTGTTGCCGAACAGCCTCGCTGGGGGAGCATGTTGGAACGCTGCTGTGAAGTGACCTTCAGGTTTAACTATTTGTAATTCAGGTTCACGCTCACACTTGGGGGGTGGAGTTGGGGGAGGAAAAGATGACAATTATTTAGGTAGGCCAGAACCAAGAAATTAGAGAAGGTAAAAAACTATAAGGCATGCTTTAGATTAAGATTTAAAGTCTTTCTTTTAAAAAGTGCTGTGAGCTGCCTGTGTTCGTGCAGCTTAATTAAGAGTTGGGGATTAAATGTAGTGGCTAGAATGGCATTAGAATGTGATCTGTGGGATATCTGACCATCCTGTTCATATAAACAAATTAGCATCATTGGAAGTTGGTGATATTGATTGTACAAATCCTCAGCTCTGGGTGGGCTGGTTGCTTAGGCTGCGTGGGCGCCGCTGCCCCAGTGTTGTCACCCCGCTGACATTCACTTGCTGTAGCTAATGAGCCTCCAAAGTTGAGCCTAAGTTTGGGAGATTTACCCCTTGTCGGGAAGGACGGCGTTATTGTTGGAGAGGTTTTCTGACACTGTTCATTCAGCACTGAGCCAGACAGGCAGGCCAGCTGTGGAATACCAGTTGCATAATTCAAGTGAATTACATCCTCTTTTAGCTTTTTGAACTTGTATATCTTATTGAAGGGAGTCCAAAAGGAAAGTGATTGCCTTTCAGGAAAAAAAAAAAAAAATAAAGGCAGTGAAGACTTAATACCTAAAATAGGAATCTTTAAAAAAAAAAGTCAATGTAAAGTGTTTCCCCCTTTTATTTTACTGGGGGAGTATTTTAATATGTCTGGCCACTAAAGTTTTGTTTTCTGTGTTTACAAGTTTTATTAAAGAGCTCCCTGCTACTCACTCTTTTGTAAGCCTTTTTATTTTCTATTTGAATTTCAAACAGGTAGTATTTATGTTTTGATGATCAATTCTTTTACAACTACAGCCTGGCAGCATTCTGTGGGTCATTTTGCAGAGTCCTACAGAATTTACTTTTTACTACTTTTAAGATTAACTTCAGCAGTCAATTTTTCCCCATATGTCTGATGGATATAGTAAATGACATGAAAAGAGATATTTAAAAACCTAGAGTGTACCCAAATGTCAGCTTGGATTTCTCCATCACCAATGCCTATTCCTATTATGGGGTATGGCATGCATTGTTCTGTAAGCTCAATGAATTGTAAATGTTTTCCCTCCTCATCTTTTTTGAAGGAGAAAAGTGTTGTGTTTTTTTTTTTTTCAGAGAAGTATTCATACATATTTTTGATTAAGAGATAATAATTGTTTTTGATAGTCCATTGTCATATTTCAGAAGTGCAAGAAAACCTGAGTCCAAAGTTCCTTTCATATGGGTTTTGGGAAATCCATTTTTTTAAAACTTTTGACTACTATCAGTGTGGTCTTTATGGGTTGAGCTGTAATTTTTTCTCACCTAAACTCATAAGCAAAGGAATGAAAAGACATTTACCAACAGTATCTTAATTCAGATAACTTGTGGACAATAAATTCTTAATACTGTGGCTAGTCTGTACTGAGATACAAAAGACTCAGTAGCAGCTCAGAACATGCACATTGCCACATACAACACATATAACCTTGCTTTAAGTTGTTTAACTTCAATTTTACATATGCTTAAGTCCTTTCAATAATTAGTTCTTGCACTTTCTGCATCGTTTTCTTTTAGGGTTATCTTTTCCTTCTGAGATAGCAAGGTTTGTAAAAGAATTTACATTTCACTTGTGGTCTGATATTCCATCAAGTTGGCACACTGAAGTCTTATCTGATAATTTTATTTTTAATTTTTGTTTTATTTCTTATTACATTTTAAAGTATTTGATTTTATTTCTATTGGGCCTAGAATTACTAACTTGTTTGGTTCTGGTAAAGTCTTTTTCATAGTGTATAGCTTCTTATGTTTCCATGATTGAATGTGATTGGTGTTACAGTGACCCAAAACTTCAAGGTGGTTAAGATTCAAAAAATAGAAATATCTCTTATTTATTTTTTTTTCTGCACAGAATTAACCTCAAACATCACAATCTTTTGTTCTGCAATGATTGTTTTGTTAATTGGACATTTATAATATAATACAGTCAAAAGAATTTTTTGAGAGTGGAATATTTTATTATATTTCATATGTGTTTTTATGTAACACAGGCACTAACGCTGTGCTGTATGTATACGCTCTATATGTGTGTCTCTATATCTAGTATGTATGCCCTATATGTGTATATATAGTACACACACTATACACACACACACAATTTACAACTCTCAGAATATAGCTTATGGGTCACCATTTATTCATTCATCTATCAAAAAATTTTGAAGGACAACTGTGATTTGTGTACCATGCTAGAGTCTGGGAAACTAAGATCACTAGAAAACAGTCCTTGCTCTCAAGAAGTTTCCAATCTTGGAAAGGCCACAGACATATAAACAAGTAAGTGTTTTGAAATATTACAAGACTAGTAATGGAAGTCTATGCAGGGCATTGTAGGGACAAAACAAAACAGAATACTGGCCAATTTTACATGGGCTGGTCAAGAAAGGTTTCACTATGAAGTCACCTCTGAGTTGAATCTTGACAGCTAATGGAGTTTTGCCAAGCAGCCTAGAGTGAGAAAGTCATGCCAGGTAGATGGAATGACAAAAACATGGTACTAAGAAGCAGAACACTTTGGAAAGCTACAAATAGTTTGCAGTGGATGGAGCATGGGGTCTTGCAAGGCTGAACAGTGAATTAATATGGCAAAACAAATAAATGGGAGCTAAAGCCAGTGCTGTGAGAAATGACTGAGTGATCCTCACAATCTAACTCTTTAGAAATTGTGTTATTTTGCCACCTATTTCCGGAAGGAGAGCTTTCTAAAGAAGGAAAAGAAATGAAAACTTCTAAACAAAGGGTATTATTTATATTCTGTGGGGGTTTTTTGTTGTTGTTATCTCTAAGTTTGAGTTTGATAAACATATCATATGGGCTTGGATTTATCTTTTAATTTTTTAAAGAATGTGATTAGAACAACTTAATCTGAGACAGCTCAAGCAAAAAGGAGCAATGTGATCATTATAAAGATGCATAATAACTCATCATCTCAAATTGCTTATGTTGTACAAAAAGTACCTCTTCGATAGGAAAGTGTATAAGAAGTTTGTTGTACCAGATGTCCATATCATCTTGTCCTTAGAAATGGCTCTATTTTTGAAAGTAATGATATTGATAATAACTTACATCCAGATGATACCTTTTGCTTTTCTAAATAACTATGTTCCTCATCTCATTATTTCCTCCTTTTATCCTGCTGCTATAAACATACATATACACTCACAAACCCACAATCTCTGAAATATGAATGGCAAATATTAGACCCATTTCACAGATAAGAAAATTAAGATAGAGAAAGGGAATGACCAGTTCCTCTGTTCCACAGTGTGTCAGAAGGAGACCTAATGTAGGGCTCAGATCTCTTTGCCTAGTTTACTGCTTTCCTTCTCATTCTAGTATACCCTGCCGCCTACCTCATAGATTCAAGAATTCTCTTTTATTTCTGAACTTCCTTAATAGTAAATATAAGAACTTTTCAGAAAAAGAGTATAGCCAAATGATTTTAAAGCATAGGTTTTTGGGATTTCAAAAGAACTACATTTGGGTCTATCTTTCCCACAGATTGCATAGAAACATTTTCTGCACAAAAAATTTTTGATCTACCTGAAGTTCAATAACAATAATAATAATATAATAATAATAATAATTATGTGAGCTAAGGCATGTAAACACCGTAAGAAAAATCTTAGAATATAATAAGTACTCAATCAATTTAACTCCTAACTGATAAAGTTGAGGCCACTGGATAGGGGTAAGACTTCAGACTTGCTTTCAGTAAAAATCATGTTAAGAAATTCTAGGAATTCAGCCCAATTAAAATAAATTTATAATTAATGAGAAACATATTCAGATGTAATATTCCTCTCCCACCACTATCACCATCACTACCACACATGCATATATTAGCCTGTAAACTCCACAGAAACCAGGATTTCAGTTTGTTTTGTTCAAGTCTCTGTATCATCAGCATCAAGAACAATGCCAAGTACATAGTATGTGCTGAATAAATATTTGTTAGATGATTGCATTAACTGAGTACAGTTTTCTCTTTATTCCTCAGCTTTTCCCCAGATTTATTTATCTTAACCCTTTTTAAATTATTTTGAGAGAAGGGAAAAAACAAAACCATAGACTTTAAAGTCATATAGGCTTTTGGGATTAAACACTGGATTTGGCAATCACAAACAACTTGCATTCAGTCACTCTTACAGATCTGCACAGCCAGGTCGTATAGCTAGGTTGGAGGGAATCAATAACTCAAACTAAAACAATTTATTGGATGCCTAACTGCTATAAATTCAGACATTCATCATGCTTATTTCTAGCAGGTTTATTCAATGAAGTCATTCTTTTCTAAACACTGCACCCTTTTCTGCCTCTGAGCATTTGCTGGAATTGTTTTCTGCAATGGGAATCCCTTCTCTGTATGGTCATGCTTGTTTAAATTCTATTCTTCCTTTAAGAAATATAACAGGGTGTCTATCTTACAAGAAGCTGTTGCAGCCACATAACTCCCTTACTTTATCCCTCCTCTGATTTGATGAGTGCAATTTTTACATCATTCATGGCAATAAATCTTATATTGCCTTATGCCATCATTTGCCATTTTTATCTTACATTGCTAGATAATTTTTATTATGTTTAGGTATTGCCCTCACTGTAACTAGATTTTAAGCATTTTGAGGACAGGAGCTATATACTATTTTGTTCATTTTTTTCCGCTTGTAGTTTGTATGTTAGGAATTTTAAAAAATGATGGATAGACTGATTGAAAGGGAAACTTGCAGAAGCTCTACCTCCTTATGCTACTGATGCTTATTCTCAGCTAGATTTCATGATACATCCCACATATTGATGCTTTTAATAAACACATTATTTTGTTGTAGGCAGGGCCTGGAGTCATGAATCAGAATGTGTGGACAGTTTGTGTAACACCTATGGCTCATCCAAATCAGGAGTGGTCCATCTCAGGTTTCAGTTGAATAATTATCTCTCTTAGGAGGCCAATAATATATTAGTCCCTCACTGGGCCCTTATATTATGGCCTCCAAATGGTGTGCACCTGCTCAGTATATTGGGTTTATAATACCTAGGCCTACTCAATGTATTGGATTTATAATTTCTAATGAGGCTCTTTAATACAAAACTTTAAAAAATAATACAAGGAATTAGTTGATAAAGAATAAAACAGCACAGCAAACAATAGCAATGATAGCTATAATTTGTTAAGCTCTTAGTATAAGCCCTGGACTACAACAATAACATTGCACATATTCTTTCAAAATGCTTTCCAGTGACCTATGATGTAAGAATCATCCTCATCATTATTTTATAGATGAGAGAACTGAAGTTTAGGGAACAAAAATAATTTGCCTGCTGTCACACAAATATTAAATGCCTGTGAAGCTAGCTTCAGGTCTGTTCTACTGTAAACCTTTTTAAAACCTTCCTAAATAGGCAATATAGATACATGAACTATAACTACTGTATCACGGACACCTCAATTTTTTTTAAATAAGGTAAGGAATTAACTAAATGATAAAATTGCATGTTTTACGTAGTATGACCTTACCATTCCTTTTCTAAGCTTCTTTCTAGTAAATATGTTTAGAGTCAGAACATGAGACTTTGTTCTGATTCTATATTCATTAAGTCACCAATTATTTAATGAGCATCTATTATGTGTCAGGCACTGACCTAGTTGCTAAAAATACAGGGTGGAATAAAACAGACAATAATCAGACAATAATCCTTATCCTCATAGAATTTAAATGCTAGTAAGGTAGATGGGCAGTAAAAAAGTGAAGTAAAATGCATAGTGCCTGGGTGGCTCAGTCAGTTAAGCTTCCAACTCTTGTTTTTAGCTCAGGTCATGATCTCATGGGTCATGAGATCGAACCCCACGTCTTGCTCCACACTCAGCATGGAGTCTGCTTAAATTTCTCTCTCCCTCTCCTTCTACCCCTCCTCCGACTCATGCAAGCACACTCTGTCTCTCTCTAAAAATAGCTAAGTAAAAATCTTAAATCTTAAAAAAAAATAAAATGCTAAAAAGAAAAAAAAAGAAAACATGGAAAGAATATCAGAAATGTGAATGTGGAATGGGGTTGAGTTTACAATTTTAGATAAAGTGGTTAGTGAGAGTCTCACTAGGATGGTGAATTTTGAGTAAAGACCTAAAGGATGTGAAGGGATTAGCCATATAGGAAACGGTAGCAGAAAATGCAAAGGCCCTGAGGTGGGAGCTGGCCCAGCATTTGAAGGAGTGTCTAAGAAGCCAGTGTGGCTGGTAAGAGAAGGAGCAAGAGTGAGCGCTCATATAGGACTTTGTAAGTTAGGCTTCCTCTCTCAGTGAGATTGGAAGCCAGCAGGGATTTTAGGAGGGGAGGCACTTGATTTGACCAATGTTTTCACAAGATCATTCACTAAGAGGGCAAGGGCCAGAGCAGAGAAACTAGTTAGAAGTTCCTGCAGTAATCCAGGTAAGAAATGTTAATAGCTTGGATCAGGTTATACCAGTTGAGACTTGAAACAAGTTATCTAGTTCTGTATACAATTTTATTTTTGGATATTTATCTTTGTTTTTCTTGCCCTGTTACTGAGATCTCCTCAGCTCTGGGGTACTGGTTCTCAGCTCTTCTATACTTAACCAGTATTAATTGGAGAAGAATGCTTTACTATATGGTTGTCGTTGCAGTTTTACCACTTTTTAATCCTCTGAACATTTTGAAGGGTAGTCACCCAAGATTTATGTCATACATGTACATTCAAGATTTTATTTTATTTTTAGCTTCAGATCTTCTGATCTTCAGGGAGCTACCTTAGTTCTGAAATGAATCTACTCAAAGCTACTTGAGGGCAGGAACAATGTCTCATATGCATTTATATCCCCATTGCTTTGCAAGTGGCAAATGATCAACAAATGTTTGCTAGATGAGTGATTGAATGAATGTTAGTCACTTAAAAAGTTGGACATATTTTACTTTGGATTAGGCATGGTACCACCAAATAAGAATACATACACAAAAAGGAGAACTGATTTTGCTTTTGACAAATTTTCCTGTCTAATGGCAAATTATCACCCCTTTTATGACAGTATTTCTCCAACATCAGAATCTCTAGGGAAGCAGCCTGGGAATCTGGAAATTATGCTAGGTAATTCTTATCGTAAGACAAGTTTGAAAAACACTGTCTTATGGCTTATGTTTGGAATTACAGCAGTGAGTCAACAAGTTTGTTGAGAAATTGTTATGTGTTAATATTTATGTAAGTAACATATATATCCCAAGTATTTCAAACTTTTTGGACTGCAACCCATAGTAGAAATATAAATTAAAAATTGCAACTCAGTATGTATAAGTTTCACAAAGTAATACTTAACTTTCCCAAAAGCTATGCATTCTGGCATTTTCTATCCTATTTATTACCTTTTTAAATTTTGTTTCTTTTTTATAATTTTGCTCAGGATTTTCTACATGTATTTTAATCAGAAAAATGGTTGAGGAATTACATTTCATACTGACCCATTTAAAACCGTTTTCTTCATTTACCCTTATTAATGAGTTTGAATGGGTACAGAATGGGCTATAACTCACAATTTGAAAAACACTATAACATGTTCCCTGCTTTAAGGAACATACAGCCTCTATTAGGGTTATGCATCTACGAGATGCTGAATTACAATAGTCAGCAAACACCAAGAGGGAAATGTGTGAAAGCTGTGCACTGAACACAGGCTAGGTGTCCATATAGCCTGGTCCATTTACTGATTAATGTAGTCATTTGAGAATTCATGGTTCAGCCCTTACTTCCCTGGCCCTGGCTCTGGCTTTGAGGTTTAGCCTGTCCACCAACGTACCTCAGTATGCCTAATAGCAATAGCTAATGTTTATGGAGTATTAGTGATGTGATGGCAGGCACTGTTCAAAGTACTTCACTCATTTAATCTTCACAACACTTGAAGAGGTTCTTTATTAAACACATTTTGCAGGCAAAGGGACTGAATTATAGAGGTTTAGTTGTCCAGGGCCTCACAGCAAGTAACTGACACGACGATAAATGCCAGACACAGGAACCAATGCTCAGGATAGGGCAGTACCTGGAAGAAAACCTCTCTTACTCTTGATCCTTGCTCTGGTGCTTAGTACTCTGACTTCTGATTCTTTTCACCAAGGGGCAGCTTTGCATATTTTTAATTTCCATGACTCTGTTGGTTATTCTCTGGCTTGTTGACTTAGCTTCTGATCAGATCCCAGTTCCCCCTGATTTGGGTGTGTCATAGTTTCTTCGATTAGGCAGTGACCAGAAGAATTCCCATGGGCCTGGTAACCTATACCCTCCCATGATTCAGGGGTGCTTACACTAAAGAGACAGTCATAACCATTTGAGGTATGAGCACCCTTTGAAAGAGGCCAATTTGCTCAACTCTGCTCTTGTTATTAGTGCAGTAAATAAGGTAATAAAACTCTCCAGGATGAATTGGTATTGCTAGGAGAACCTAGCTTTTGAGAATTGAAAACGGAAAGATGAACAATAAAACAAAGAGACATTTGACCCTGGGAAGGTCTGGTCTTAAATATTTCCCAAATGTAAAGTAGATTTTTTCTTTTTGTTCAGACTCATAAAGGACTTTGACACCTTTAAAATAGGCAGATTTAATTGAAAGAAGCTGAGGGAATGTCTTTCTTCGAAATTAAAATTAGATGAATAGGAGACAAATTTTGAGTCATGTTTCTTTCTTTCTTTCTTTCTTTATTATTTTCTAATGGGTGTACTTAGATTTACATATTCTTTAAAAAGGTATACATAGATTTATTTGTTTGTTTTTTAAGGTTGTACCTAGATTTGAAGAGGAAAGTAAGACCACGGGGTATGCAGTGAGCCTGGAAAGGAGGGATTTGGGTAGGTTTCTGGAGCAGATCCCTGAATCTCACTGGAGTAACTAAAGGAGCCCTTTGCACTTATGTTGGATGTCTAGGCAATTAATTTATAATCTTTACTCTTTCGAACTCTTTAGGAAAAGTAAACATAGAAATCAGTTTTGAATGGGTCAGTATGAACTGTATCTCAACTGTTTTCATGATTCTAAAAGTAATATATGCTCATTATAGAAAATGTGTAAAGTCCAAAGAAGGAGAAAAATTTATACTTGCTCACAGTCTTGCCACTCATATATAAAATCTCTGTATTCTTTTCATTTTTAAAAATATATGTGTGTATGTATATGTATATGAATGTATATGTGTTCTGTGTATAATATATGTAGGATCAAGTTATATTATTTATACCCTGTGTTTTCATTTAATACCATGTCATAAGAACATTCTCACATCGTTAATAATTCTTCATAAGCATCTTTTTAAATTTTTTTTTTTTTTTTAAGATTTTATTTATTTATTTGAGAGAGAGAGAATGAGAGACAGAGAGCATGAGAGGGAGGAGGGTCAGAGGGAGAAGCAGACTCCCCGCTGAGCAGGGAGCCCGATGCGGGACTCGATCCTGGGACTCCAGGATCATGACCTGAGCCGAAGGCAGTCGCTTAACCAACTGAGCCACCCAGGCGCCCCATAAGCATCTTTTTTAATGGCTGCATACAAGGGGAACTTTTTTGAAAAGTAAATAAATAAAGGTAGGCGGGAACAGAAAGCACTGTTTTTCTCAGACCATTACTTTTCAACAGAGGATAGAAAGCTTTCAAGTATAACCTTGGAATAGCTTTGAAATGAGATGCAGTTTGGAAAAAAAATATACGTTGAGTCTGAGTTTCAAAAGAGTCATTGCCGTTTTACTTCAAACAGGGAAACTATGTATACTTAATGCAAATATGTTCCTTTAGCTAGTCCCCTAACACTGTTTCTACATTCACCCCACCAAATAATTGCTTTGAGCTGTGTGTGTGTGTGTGTGATTATTTTAAACAGAAGACAACCAGACAACTTCCTATTATCACTATTCTCTTAGGCATTTAGAGCAGAAACAGAAATCATTTTTAACTCTCCAGCCCCCATAGAAATCTAATCAGTCCACCAATCCTGTAGGGTCTATCTCTGAGTGGTATCTCCTACCTCTTGTCTCTTTCTACCTCTTTCTTTCTCAGTGGAGGCACTCATTACCTCTCAATGTAGGCACATCCTGACTAGCTTCCCTATTCTCTCTGTTTCCTCTTCAAATTTATCCTCCCCATGGTGTAACCAAACTTATTTTTCTAAAACACAGATAAGAAGTGGCTATCTATTTCTCTGTTCAAGAGCTTTCTGTGTTTCCTACTGCCATAAAAATTCTTCCATCCTTATGGTATGGCCTCAACCACCTTTCCATCATTACCTCTGCTAGACTCCACTTACATGTAACATATACAGCCAGAATCCAGTCCAACCATGTACCCATCCACTGCTCATGCCATAGCAGGGTTGTAGAAAAAATGAAAGGTAGAAAACCTAGGTTTGAAATTCATCATCTCCACTTACAAAATAGTCTGCAATACTTCTGGGTGAGTAAATCAGTTTTTCTGATGTTTAATTTCTAGATGTTCTAATTGAAATGATAATGATATCCTCAACCTAATAGCATGAGCATGGCTTTAGACAGATAAATCCTATATGCAGGATCCATTCAGAACTTGCTGAATATTTCAAGAAAGCCAATGAAATGCCAATGGAAGCAGTGAAGAGGGTTAGCTTTAAACTTGGTAGTTTTATGAACTTGTATAACTGACAATTCCCTTTACAGCATATTTTGAATCCAGTGGATATGGGCTAGGAAAAAATTCCTTTCTACAATTTTGGAGTTCATGAGATAGTGACTGTAAACAATATTTTGTCTATAGTTTAGAAGGTGAGAAAAATCACCCTCAATATCTGCAGTTATATATCTCCCAGCCAAGATCTCTATATGAGCTACAACCTCAGTCAGCTACATAAAAAACCCTCAAAATTTCTTGGGAAACCAACCACAAAATTTGCATAATTGTTTCCTTAGTGGGCAGATATCTCTAATCCTGAAAAGATTTTGATTAATTATAGAATAATGAAGGAAATTAAACCTTTTATTAATATTTTATTATGTAATAATTATACATATTTGGTAGTATATGTATTTGTATTTTTAAAGAGAATTTGCTAGATTAAAATATTTAACAAATTAAATATTTTAGAATGTCAAAGAATTAATTTTAACTTGAGATTTTAAGATGAGAAATGAAAGAATCAACATTTGCACTGTAGTAGAACATATAAGAGTGCTTAAAACTCACATTTTGGTATAATTTTCAGATATAAAATAATTATTTAAATACTTGGGAAGGTTTGTTATTCAGATAAAGTATAGTTTAAGGAAAACTTTAAAAGGAAATTTAATATGTTAAATTTATAAATGCAGGTTAAAATATATAAGGGGAGTTTAATTAAGTCATAAAAACTTCCTTAACAGTGATTGTAGAAATCTTGCTAGATTTATAAATAGAACAGTAAATTATAAATTGAACTTAAGTAAAAATCTAGACTTTCTAATTTATAATTTAAAAATTAAATATTAATTTTACAAACCAACAGAGCTCCAAATAATCTTTTTTAAAATTTTATTTTATTATGTTATGTTAATCACCATATATTACATCATTAGTTTTTGATGTAGTGTTCCATGATTCATTGTTTGCGTATAACACCCAGTGCTCCATTCAATACATGCCCTCTTTAATACCCATCACCAGGCTAACCCATCCCCCCACCCTCTCCCCTCTAGAACCCTCAGTTTGTTTCTCAGAGTCCATAGTCTCTCATGGTTCATCTCCCTCTTTGATTTCCCCCCCTTCATTTTTCCCTTCCTACTATCTTCTTCTTCTTTTTTTTAACATATAATGTATTATTTGTTTCAGAGGTACAGGTCTGTGATTCAACAGTCTTACACAATTCATAGCGTTCACCATAGCACATACCCTCCCCAATGTCTATCACCCAGCCACCCCATCCCTCCCACCCCGCACCACTCCAGCAAGTCTCAGTTTGTTCCCTGAGATTAAGAATCCTATCAGTGAGATCGTATGATACATGTCTTTCTCTGATTGACTTATTTTGCTTCAGAGCTCCAAATAATCTTTTCTGAACACAAAAGATGACTTAAAATACACACATTGCACACTTTAGGGTTGTTACAAGGCATGAACAGAATAATGTATATGAAAAACTTTGTAATTTCTAAAACACCTTAAAAGCATTTGTCATTATTTTTCCTTCTAATTGGTTTTGCTCAGTCTGTTACTTTAGATTTGAAAAGTATTCACCTTTTCTCTCCCCTACATAGTAATTCTCCAGTCAATCAAGGCCCTCCCAGTTAATATCTCCTCCCAGGTAGACATTAACTGTTTCCTATTCTCCAGTATTTTGTATTACTTTGTATTGTTAGTGTAATACTTGTTAGACTTTGTATTACTAGTGTAGCACTTTGTATTACCAGTGTAACATGTATATACCCCTAATATTGGAGATGTTTACTCATCTTTACTCATGTTTCTCTTCTAAGAAAGGAATTCTGTATCTTCTTCTGTTAACTTTTTTTTTTTAAGCGAACATTAATTGAATCTCCCTTATGTACTAAACACTGTATTCTTACAAGGAACAGAGCCATTATTAAGAAAGGATATCTGTGTCTGTGTTTAGTAGATAATGAGTTATTGAATTTAAATTGAAATGAAAAAAACATTGTCCAAAGAAAATTCTGTAATAAAATTTTTAGAAAAGCAGTTGATTAGTTCAGAAAAATTCAGTTAATGTAACTAACAAATAAGAAAAATTCAAAATACATTAAAGAAAATTTGAGACTTCACCAGCATAGTGAAAAGCACTCACTTTCCCTTTTAGGTCTAAAACACTGTTTTAGTTCAGATAAAAAAGTTAGAGGATAGTTTTGCAAAATGATGGGAGCAGTAGAGGCCGGGGGTGGTTGATCGGTGAGATAGAACTGTTTATCTGTATGAGAATTACTCAGTCAAGGCTGTCTGCCCATTCCTATTTTGAAGACTCTGCTGCCCACCTCCCATTCCTTCCCTGCCTTCCAGTCTACCACAATCAACAGGCTGTTTTCCCTTTTCTTTAGTCCAGCAGTCAATAACATTGATTTTCACAGCACTAGGTGATTCTCACCTCTTCCCTCATTATCCCCTCCTTCAAGGCTAAACAAAGCCAAGTTCCCAGGTGTGCACCACAGTTTGCAGAGCTTGTAAAACAGAAATGGCTAGAGGCAGAATGTAGGGCTTTGGCTGGGTGGGAGGGACAGTCAGTGCCACAAAATCCCTCAGGAGCATCCTGGGCAGAGTATTTTTGACACAATCTTAAGTTAAGGGATAATATATCCTCCAGAGAAAAAGAGCACATAAAATGTCTATCTTCCTCATGGCAGTTCCATTGAGCAGGCTGAGGGGAAAAAAGGCCTGAGGTCCTATTTCCATGTGTAATTCTTACTGAGCCTTATTCAAATAGACAGATACTACTCCTGGGGAAGAGACCAACTATTGGAGATGAGTCAGAAGAGCAGTAATACATAACAGGGCCATCAATGGCCAGTGTTTCACAGAAGAAAAGGAAGAATTTACTCAATGAGTGCTTACTATGAGCTGGGAATTTCATAATCTGTATTTTTTTTAATCCTTTTGACAACCCTGTCAGGTATTACTGCCCTCACTTAATAGACATTAAAACTAAAACCTAGAGGGCACATTCATATGCCCAAGATCACATTGCAAGAAGATGATAGAGCCAGTCTTTCTCAAATATACCATATTGCCTTCTAGAACCACTGACTTTTCTTCTTGAGAATTCATGCAAAATCTTTAGTAATTAGAAGGAGTGGAAACATGACCCCTCAGTTTAGAGATGAAGGGGAAAATGTTAAAATCAGTTTTGATTCAGTAATCTTATGAGGGAATGGTAGAGGGTTTTGTTGGATAGCCAAGAGGAGAAGCAACTGAGAGAGGAAACTTCGAGTACTATTTAGGAAAGATTTAGCCCAAGCTTGTGAAGAGGTGCCTAGATGCAGGGTTTTTAAAGATTGGAAGAGGAATTTCAGGTTTCTAGACTATCTGGGCTGTGATACTCTAGAATTTTGTGTGACCAATCAGGGTTAGCTCAAGTAACACCACCGCTTTTTTTTTTTTCATGTTAAGTTAGTCACCATAAGTACATCATTAGTTTTTGAGGTAGTGACCCATGATTCATTGTTTGCATATAACACCCAGGTAACACCACCTCTTAAATATTACAGCTTTGGTTTGAATTTTTTCCCTACCTATGTCTCTTATATAGGCATAGATTTTATTGTATGACTTATATGTGCTAATATTTACAAGCTTTTCAAAGTGTCTTATCTGCAAGGGAAACTGAGTCAATGGTAGACTCCTTCCTTCTTCAGTGATGTCTTCCTCTCACCCCTCCTGCACCATAATGGGAAAGTTAATTCCCAGGCTTCCGTTCCGCTGAGGTGTAAGAGTGATGTTACTACTCCCAGGGAAAACACCTTTGGAATCAAAGCCTTAAGAATTGACATCAAATTCAACTATAACAATTAATTTCAAGCCTAAACCCTCAAGTGGTGGAGGAATACAGGTGTCCCTAGAGCTGCCTAGCAATTTCTGAAGAAACGCTGTAGAGCTGTGCTGTCCGGTAGAGTGGCTGGCTAGTCACATGTGGCTATTAAGCATTTGAAATGTGGTAAGTCTGAATTGAGATGCATTATAAGTGTAAAATCAATATTAGATTTTGAAGGCTCAGTATGGGGAAAAAGTAAAGTATCTCAATATTTTTTTCTTGATTATATGTTTATAATATTTTGGTTATATCAAGTTAAATATAGTATCAAAATTAATTTTATCTGTTTCTTTTTACTTTATTCAATATGGTTACTAGAAAATTTAAAAATACATATATGGCTGATATTTTGGTTCTCATTATATTCTTCTTGGACAATGGTGATCTAGAGGCTAAAGGGTAACTCATTCTTCCCATGGATAATCTGGTCCTTGACCAAGATATTTGGAAGGGGTTTTTATAATCAATGTGATTAGCAGTCTTTCTCCCTCTCCAACTTTGAGAAGGAGGGATAGGACTTTTAACCTGGTGGTTCTGAGATCTAACACAACAATTAAATGTTAGACTTTAAAGGAAACTTAAAGATTCCAAGTTTCAACTCTTAACTGAGGTTCAGAGAGGTTAAATGACTTGGACAGACAACTAATGTCCAGTGCTTTTCCCATTCAAATGCACTGCCTCTCAAGTGCATGGCCCTTATTCCTGATGAACTTAAGTGTTTATACCATCTTGGGAAAACACAAACCCTGTCATTTGGGTGTGGGCATGCTTTCTTGGAATAAAGATTTCTCTTCTGCCCTGTTTCAGTGTGGTTCCAGTGGAAAACTCCTACTTGAACTTCAAAATTATATACCAGTTTAACCTCCTCAGTGGATCCTTCTGGCCCTAGGCAAATTAATCCCTTTACACTCTTCCTTGAACTACACTACCCTATTTTACTCCAAACTCATCATGTGGTATTGACTTAAGGCAAAGTGCTTGTTTTATGGGCCCAGCATTGGGTGCATGGTAGGCCTGCAGTAAATATTTATTGAATTGAACTTTTTTTTTAACACTTTCACAAACTGTTCTTTACATCCAAATTCTTGTTATTCTATAGGTCACACTCCATAAAAATTGGGGAGAAAAAAGCCTAACCACTCTCTCTCACTCTCTCTCTCTCTCTCTCCCCTGTGTGTGTGTGTGTGTGTGTGTGTGAATGTGTGTACTGGTGTGTGTATTTTTAAATCACCCATACTTACAAAATGCTGTCTGTCATGTGTTGGAAATGCCATTCCTTAACACTTCTCTAAATCTCCCAGTTAGTCCTATGCTGAATTTCCTCATCAAAGAGATCTTCTCTATATAAATGAAGTTGGACCTGTCAGTTAGGGGCAGATTGAGTAGGCCTGAAGAAGCAATGATTCAGACAATCTCATTTCCATGGTGTATGCCTTAAATGCCACATCTTCAGCCAGCAGTTAGTCTCCCATGAAAACAAAATTGAGCTTTGCATTCCCTTTGGATTTTAAAAATGCACATTGAGCTTTGTGCTGAGAAGTATGTGTAGCCATACTAGTGATGCATTCTTTTTGGCCCTTTGGCTTTCTCCAGGTGAGACTTAGAAATGGCTTCATTTCCCCAGAAAATTGACTATAATTTTCCATAAATCCTGTCTATTTATAATTTTAACATTAAAAAATATACAGTAGTTCAAAGAAAGAGGAAATGAAGTTTTTTGTTTCATTTTGTTTAGCTTGCCATGTCTTGGGTTCAGTTCATTTCCTTCTATATAGGTATGTCAGGATGAGAGACAGTCTGACTATATAGAAATCCTGGTTCTAGCCCCTTGACCTGACTTTTCCTATTTTGTTCTCACTGCTGAACCTCTTATTTTTTAGGCTGCAGTCCCTCATATTCACAACCACTGATACAACAGATTTTAAACTCATATAATGGAGACTCATTTATTCAACTTTCATTCATTGGATATCAACTGTGTTTTAGCCACAGAGGCAGGTACATTCAGATCTATATCCATATCTATATCTATATCTATATCCATATCCATATCTATATCTATCTATATCTATATATCTATATCTATATCTATATCTAATCTGTTTAATATATGTATTTGTTTAAATCCCTGTTTCAGAGCTGAGGTAACTAAAACTAAGAGACATTAAGTGATCTCCCCCAAATCATTGCTTAAAAATATTAGACCAAGCACTTAAGCTAAAGTCTTTATGGTATAAAAAACTTGTGCTCATTCTATAACACCCCACTACTGCTCCAGAGTATAAAAGAGATTGTGGCTCACAGTAGTTAAGAATGGGGGAAATCTGGGAATGGGAGTCAAACTACCTAGGTTTGAATCCAGATTCTACTACTTAATTAATAGTCCTTTGATCTTTGGCATGTTATTTACCATCATTGAGCTTCCACTTTCCTCATCTGTCTTTGTGGATAATTATATTATGTACTTTATGTGGTTGTAGTTAGGATTATATAAATTAATCCATATAACAGTTTTAGTGGAGGATATGGTATTTAGTAAGAACTCAGTAAACATACATTTATTTATTTAATTTATTTTTTTAAAGACTTTATTTATTTATTTGAGCGACAAAGAGCAAGCACAGGGGGGAGGGGGAAAGGGAGAAGGAGAGGCAGACTTCTTGCTGAGCAGGGAGCCCAATATGGGGCTGGATCCCAGGACCCTGAGATCATGACCTGAGCTGAAGTCAGATGCTTAACTAACTGAGCCACCCAGGCACCCCTATTTATTTAATATTATTAAAGGCAATAATATTTGGCTATGCCTCCTTATAATAATTATTAATAATTTTTAGCACTTATTAGATTACTATATTACGTATTTTGACTGTATTAACTTTTCACAACAAATTCGAAGTAGATGATATTACCCTTTATTTACAGATGAGGAAACAAAAAATTTCAAATGTAAAGGTCCTTATTCCAAGGTAATACAGTTGATAAGTGTTAAATTGGAATCAAATAATAAGTCTAGCTAATTCCAATCTCTTTCTTTTTTTTTTCTTCCAAGTTTTTACTTCAAGTTGGTTAACCTATGGTGTAGTATTGGTTTCAGAAGTAGAATTTAGTAATTTGTCACTTACATATAACTCTTAGTGCTCATTACAAGTGCCCTCCTAAATACCCATCACCCATGTGCCCATCCCCCACCCAACTCTGTCCATCAACCCTCAGTTTGTTCTTTATCATTAAAAGCTTCTATGGCTTGTTTCCCTCTCCAGTCTTTCTATTGTGCTATTCTGGCTCCTGGAATTTTCCCCCTATCCACCAAATAGAAGCTATTAGGGTTGGGTTCTCTCATTAATTTTGTAGTTGGAGCCTCAGAGGGTAAGAAGGGCATGAAAACTGACGTGGAGCCTTCCAGCTGCAACAGTGATCAATTAAAATCCTGGTCCCACTACTTCCTGCTCTTATGCACTCTTGCTAGATAGGGCAGCTCTTGTACCTGAGTCCATCAGCAACACAAACCTCTATTTCATCCTCAGCTCAAAACTGCTATTTCTACCAAGGCTCACAATCCTATAGGTCTGGGTGGGAAGACCCTCACTCAACTCCTCAGTGACTTGACCTATCAATGTGTATAATTTTGGAGGCTCCAGAAAGAGTCTGATTCTTCTGTGACATTGTTTTGCACTGGAAAATTCCACCAGCCTTCCACCACCCTTTTTCAAACATCTTGTTTTTTTGTTCCACCTCTACTATTGCTCAACTCTAATAAAGGTTCCTTATCTTTCTTGCTGGGGTTACTATAATATATTCTTAACTGGGGCTTCCTTCATGTATTCTTGACCCACTCTGACTGTTTTTTATAATGCAGCTGGAGAGATTTTTTAGTTATGAATTTGATCACGTCACACACTTGCTTAAATTGTTGAAGTCTTTCCCTTGCTCTGAATACATTTGACAACATCTTGTGTGATCTTGCTCCAGCCTGCCCATCTAGATTCTCTGTCCATGACACCCTCTTTTCCCTGTGTGAGCTGCATTCTCTTTAGTTCCTCAAAATATTAGATTTCTTTCCAATATAGCCTTTGCTACATTCCCTCTCCAGAATGTCCCCCACCAACCCTTCATTTGGTTAATTCCTACTCAACCTCTGGATCTCATCTCAAACCTCCATCCTTCATGAAAGGCATCCCTGCTTCTCTACTCTAGATCTGGCCCCCAGTATAAACTCTCCTATCATCTGAACCCATTGTTAATAATACTTACCACACTCTGCTAAAATATATGCATTTCTTGGGTTAATTACTATCTGTTTCCCAACTAGCCTGCAAATTCCATGATAGTAGAAACCAGAGCAGTTTGTCTGCATTACATCCTCAGCCTTAAATACTATGCCCTACATTAAATATATATTACATAAGTGAATGATTAAATGACCTTTGCACTGTGTCCCCAAAGTGGATAAAGCAGACTGATTCAGTATGAGTTCCCTGCCTTCTTATAGCATTGGCCTGGAATCTGGAAAGGAGCTCTCATTCCACTCTTTGTGGGTCTCAATTCTGTTGAGTGGGGACCGTACCTACTTGTTTCTGCCAGGATTCCAAATGCCATCATGTAAACAGATCCATTGGTAGTTCAAAGGAGTGATTATTGTATAATGAAGTTCTATTTTCTGCTGGATGCTACTTTAAAATTTTTACACACATGATAGTTTCTTCATCTTCACTTCTAAGTTCTCATTTAAACAGTTTTACTGGCTCTAAAACTCTAGATCTTTCCTCTGAATCAATGTATCTAAAAATTTACTGTCATTAAAAAATCACCTGGACAGCTTGTTACAATGCAGACTTCTGGGTTCTACTCCTGGAGATTGTGTCCCGAAATGTGCTGTTGCTGCCCCTTGTCTGTGGACCACATATTTAGTAGCTCTATACTAAACCTCAGTACCTCCAAGAATTCCTGATATCTGAACCCTGACTAAACTCAATGCTCTATTTCCTACTCTGGAAAAAGGAGAGACAGTATCATAGGGATATTTTAAGAACTGCATATGATAATTTGATGTGCTGAGTATATGAGGAGTATAAAACCCAACATTGATATTCTGTGTTTAACATTTCATATCTCAGTTGTAAGGAGTTATGGGCATGATAAATGACTGAAGGAGGCAAACATTTTTTATAAGCTGTCAGTTTATTTTCTCCAAATTATCATGTCTCCTGTCCCAGATAATATATTTTTGTTTGATATTATATCCATCATCTCTCCTTCTCTGACCTAGAGCACACTAATAATTACCATTCCTTGGCTCTGTGTGTGTGTTGCTCTTGCTGTGGGTAACAGGCGACAGGTATGTCAAATTACCAGGTGTTTTTCCTTTTACAACCATATCTCCCTGTCCTACCTGCTCTATTTTGGCATATGTGAAAGTTCATTTCTCAGGGATGCAAAAAAAAAGCCCCTCAAAAACACACATGAAATTATTTTAGTATTAGTTCAGGATAAAGGTGAAAAAAGAAAAGAAATTTAGTTTGTTGCTTAAAAAATAAAACACATAATGTATTCCTAAGCCTAATACTTTAAATGACATTTGACTGATAAAATACTTCGGATAGCCCATGTGACTCCATTAACACAGTTACTTGGGTTGAATTTGTTAAACTAGGGATCTTAGCCTAGAGTAGTAGGCTTTAAATTCCAATGATATTGACACAGTCTTAATCTTTTCATCTTTATTTTTTAATCTTTGAAGGAGTTTAGATTTTTATCATTGGTTTGATTTGCTTATAACTCAGAGGGTCATTGGTTTTGGAGGTAGCACAATAGTCCTATCTCATCTGTGGTTTCAATTTTGGTTTTGCTTTCGGTTTGGGCTTTGGCTTTCCTCAGTTTCAATTACCTGACATCAACCCCGAGGCTCCTGGTTTGTGGTTCGAAAGCGCCTGATCCTCTTTCTGACAAATTGTCAGATGTCAATAAATAGCCTAATGCTACGTCACAACGCCTGCGTCATTCACCTCACGTCATCTGATCCTTAGGTGTTTTATCATCTCACATCACTGGAAGAAGGGTGAGTACAGTACAATAAGAGTTTGAGAGAGAGACCACATTCACATAACTTTTATTACAGTCTATTATTATGATTGCTCCATTTTGTTATTGGTGTTAATCTCTTCCTGTGCCCAATTTATAAATTAAGCTTCATTATGTTTAGGTATGTTTAGGAAAAAACATAGTATATATAGGGTTCGATGCTATTCGCAGTTTCAGGAATCCACTGGGGGTCTTGGAACGTCTCTCCCACAGATAAGGGGGGGACTGCTCTTTTAAAAACTCAACATTAGGGATATTTTAAACTGTACCATGTGTATGCAATCAGCAAAATCCATACTGTGGGGAACTTTACAGGTCAAAAGACTGGCTTTTCGACAGATAAATGGTAAGGAAGAGAAAGAGATGGAATAGAAGCCTGTATAAAGACATAAAATTAAGCTGCAGTGTTCAGGGATGCATAATTGGGTAAATAGTCTATAAAGAAATGCAAGAAGTTATTTATAAGAGTCTGATGACTTTTAAGGGAAAGGAGGAGCTTTGATTGGCCTGAAGTACATAGATACTTCTGCAGTGGCTGGCAAAATTCGATTTCTTTCTTTTCAGTATTTTTTCAGGATTCTGTTTCTTGATCTGAGTGGTATTTCCAGGGGTTTTGCCTTATATGATTGATCAAATTATGTTTTCTGTGGTTATCTGATTTTCTGCTTTATTTTACAATGAAAACTTTAAAATAGAAAAATAAAAGGAAAAATCAACTTTATTACTAATCTTTTTGTATTAAAAATTTAAAAATCCCAGAAGGATATTGTGTTAAGAAACATGTTCTGCTAACACCTTTCAATGGCAAATAGAGAAAGCACTTAATGTCTACTTCATTTGGACATTAAATTTTACAAAATTCTTTTGAGTTTAGAACAGTGTTTACCATTGAAAGAGACAGAAGTAGTAGAAAAGAGGACCCTGGATACAGAACGAAGTAGTAGCAAAATTTGCAATTTTTAAACAAGTAAAAATTCAGATAGAACCAATTGACTTTGGAGAGGTATATAATACAGAGCTTGGTAAAGAGTTGGTGCTCATTAAAATAAATTTCTTACTACTTTCCTTCCTTATCTGCACCATGAAAATGCAAGAGAATATAGTGTGTTCCTACTAGATTAGGGCTTCAGCAGTGGAGGAGAGGACTTCACTCATTTTTAAAATATTTACTTTGCCTCTTCAGTGTATTACACACCACTTTATTAAAATTTCTCCATGACCATTTAAGACCTGTTTATTACCCCATTTTACAAATGTGGAAAAAAAGGAAATAGTTTTGGTAGATGGGCTTAAAAGATAAATAGGCCTTGAACCCGCAGGGGCATTAAGAAAGGCATTTCCAGGAAAGGGAATAGCCAGTGGCAATGAGTGACAGCATAAGGAACATTTGGGAAACCCTATAGTCTAATGTTGTTAGACAAGACCAAAGAAAGTAAAGGAAGGACATAATATGAATATCAAGGTGAGAAGTTATTACTTAACTTTGTAAATTATGGAAAGTTATTGAGGTTTTGAGTGGAAAAACAACATGTTATGAAGTTTTTGGAAGATGCCTTTGTTGACGGTGCATCCGACAATATAGTTAAACAAAAGGCATATAATTACAACAAAAATAAAGCTTAGAAAAAGGTAATCTTAAGGAAGCGCTTCTTTACACAGTGGGTGGGATATAGATACAGGTTTTTGCACTATTACATACAGGAGGAAATGGTTTATCATGTTAAGGCTTTGTGTGTATATTGTATAGTTGTTCTGCCAGAAAGGTTTTATTGGTTTTATACTTTCATTAAGGGTACATGACAGTGCCAATTTTAAAGAATGATTATTAAAAATGACTAATTTCATTTTGTTATATAATATTTGTCAGTTTGCTTAAAAATTTTATTCCAGTGTTGGTTCATTTCTTATATTTCTCAACAATGTTGAATGTTACAGGCTAATAGTGACTTGTATTTCTTCATATATGAATTACCTTTCATATTATCGGAAAAAAACCCAGGAACTTTTTTCTATTCATCTGCAAAACCTTTTTTATATTTAGAATACTAATTTTTATCTATTATCTGTTGCAAATATTTTGTCTGAGGAGAATGTAGTCTCTATTGACTATGCATTTTGATTTCTATGAATTTCTATGTATAGGTACATTTTACTTTTAACACCTCCGAACTTGATTCTCACTAAAACCATTTGAAGGAGATGAAATGTTGTAGCTTAACTCTAGTTTTACTTGTGTAATTATGACTTTTCTAAACTTCTCTGAAGTAGAGAGATTGCTGTATATTACACAGACACACACATTACTTGATTCAACTAAATTCATGTACATTGCCAAATACCAGAGATATGAAGACGCATGAGAGGTTCTTGGCCGGAGGAGTTCATGTTGCAGTGGGACTTAGTGGAATATATGAACATTTACCATCATGATGATGTAAGCAAACTCTGGGAATAGAGGTGCGTGGGTAACTATGCCTAGGGGAACTGGGGAGAATCTTGAACTAGATCTTGAAAGGATGAGTAGGAGGTAGGAGATTTCCGTTAACTAGAGCATAAGGCATGAAAATAGTGAAAGTCCATGATCTTGTTTTGGGAATATCAAATATATCTGCTGCTTACTCTCTTCAATGTGGGAAAGGTGAAGTTAGAAAGGTATGGTTTGGGGTAATATTATATTCTCTACCAAGAAATTTGGACTTGATCTTGTTGTCATGCTTTATACCACCACCAGTTTAATTTTTCTGAAGTTTTAAAGTAGGGGTGTGTCTTGACCAGATTGGTGTATTTAGGAGGATTATTCTAGCAGGAGAATTGGAAGATGGCCAGGATGTGCAGTCAGATGAAATGGGAGAAATCTTAGGAAGCTTTTGTAATTAGTCAGAAAAGAGAAAGGTAAGGGCATAAACTATAAAAATAATTTAGGAAAAAAAAGGAGGAATCATTCAAAAGAGATCATTAGAGCAGGAGAAGCCAAGACTTCAAAATTTCTAGCTTAGTTAACTGATAGGTCATGGTATTATTAGTTACTCTCAAGCACTTGAACAGATAAGAAGTCTGGAGAGGAAAATCGTTTCCATATGCTGGGAATGATTTCCCAAAGATAAACCCTGGGAGTTTTTCAGTTCACAGGACATGTGCCCTTCTACATCTCCGGTGTGAACACTAAGCTGAGAATAAAGATTGGGGCATCATCATCACATGGATGGTGGTCGAAATCGCAGGTGTGGGTGATATATCCCAGGGAGACTGTGAAAAGTGGAAAGCGCTGAAGAGCTATGGACAGAACCTTGAGGGATACCAGCATTGTGGGGAGAGATGCTGTGAAGATGAAATCAGATCCTGTGTGTGAAAGTACTTTGTGAGTGGTAATGCACTTTTTGGATATAAGTGATTATTATGATGATGATGATGATGATTATGGATTTCAGCTTCTGTAAGAATTCTGTAAGAAGGATGGATTGAAACAGAATAGTTGACATTTTAACATCCGAGGCATTGTGAAAGCCTACTGGCAAATGTTTTTATAAACATTTTTTATAAAAACATTTCAAGTGGTAAGGTAAAAGAGCCGGAGTTCTTAGTTTTGCTTGTTCCAACTGTAGCCATGGATTTGCCATCTGGGAATTTGTAGTAACTGTAAGCAAGTATGTTACCACTGAGTCATCCCCCATGGAGTACTGGAAAAACAAGGCCTGGGTCCAGATTTCCATTCAAGAATTTTACAAAACTGCCTTCTAAGAAAGCCCAAGAAATTTTCATGGAACAGATTGGTTTAAAATTTGTATATAGCTTTTGCTTGGATTTGCAATATTAAAAAATATTTTTAAGGCTACAGAAAGAAAATAATTCTTTGTTATCACCTATGTGTTCAGATCCCCAAATACTTTCAAAACTCATGTTTTGTATTTAGTATTGTAAATTGAGCCTTACTTTTTATCCTAAATTGAAAGTAAGGAAATACTTGCCCAGTAAACTATGTTGTAGTGTATTAGAAATAGCTACTGAATTTGAATGGGAATACATGAGATGTTTATGTTCCACCTTTGATATTTGTTGATGTGGAACTTTATTTCCATGGTCTTCAGTTAACTACATCTACAAAATGGGAATAGTCACAGCTAATTTCTGCTATATAAATTAAAAGACTCGATAACAACATGAACATTTTAAGATGTAAAACACTTTATAAATCTACAGGACTATCCAAATATAAAATTATAATAGTTAACTCTGTCATGACCCTGAAAGAAAGGGTTCAGTTTTTAAAATATTCTGGTTGATAGAGTAATAGAGTTTAAGATAAATCAACTCTTACTAAATATTGACGCTTGAAAGACCTCCATTTACGAAGTTTGAAAGAGAGGACTATGTGGAAAATCCATGATTGGGTATTGACTGTGTATCAAAGCCAACATCATCTCTAGTAAAGGGTCTGGGTAACTTGGCTAGGACATCTCTCATCCTACTGATTGTCAGGAAGATTGTAGAGTTCCTCCTTCCATCTTTCCCAGTTTGTGACCCTTCAGAGTCCTTGGGTTTATTAGGAAAAGGTACTTAGTGACCCCTCCTCTGGTCACATTAACTGAAGGTTGTTGTAATTTTCCATAGCATTTATCATATAAAATTACATGTAATGGTTATTGGTGTGGGCTTTGTTTTTTTCTGTTAGGCTGGCAGCATGGCATGGAAGAGCAAGTTTTTTGTTGTTGTTTTTTTTTTTCTGACAGAGACACAGTGAGAGAGGGAACACAAGCAGGGAGAGTGGGAGAGGGAGAAGCAGGCTTCCCGCAGAGCCAGGAGCCCGATGTGGAGCTCGATCCCAGGACCCTGAGATCATGACCTGGGAAGGGCAAGTTTTCACTGTAATTCTTTTTTTTCTTTAACGTTTTTACATAAAAAATTCTATCCCCCATGGGGCACCTGGGTGTCTCAGTTAAGCATCTGACTTCGGCTGGGGTTGTGATCTCGGGGTCCTGGGATCAAGCCCAAGTGCCCCGCTTAGTGGGGAGTCTGCTTGTCCCTCTGCCACTCCCCCCACCTCATGCTCACTCACTCTCTCTCAAATAAATAAATAAAATCTTAAAATTTATCCTATATTTAATTCTGTTTTGTATAGGGGCTTACTAGTATTGGGGGGGAGGGGAGAAAAGAAAGGACAGAAGGAAGTCACAAGCCTTACAGAATTACAATAAATTTTTATAATGAACCACAATGGCCTTGAATACTGTATAGTGCAAAATAATTCTGAGGTTAATAATTTGATCTCAAGTGTTTAAAACAAAATAGCATCTAAAACCTTAAATAACCTGTATAGATAAGAAGCCAGATAAATAATAAAAGGGGGAAAACTCCCAAGAAATAGATTTTCGTTTCTATTACAGAAGATTATTTTTAAATGTGTGAAAAGTGAATTGAAGAGCTAAATTCATTTCATTTTATCTTCAGTGATCTAGTTATGCATGATCATAATGTTGTTCCTTATTACAAAAATAGCCACCGAATTTAATACTGTGAATATATACAGTGTTATACCTATAATTGGTTTTTATATTTTTAACCACTGAGTTTTATGATCTCAATAATATAGTTGACTAGTGGACATTTTCAAATTGTTAAAGTATAGAGAAGAATGTATTTTATAGATGAATGTATTTCTCTAGTTACTTGTCTTTTCTAGTGGAGACTAGAGTAAAAGTATCTTGAAGACAGGTACTCTTTCACTTACCAGTGTATTCTCAGCACCTGTCATAGAGAGTTAGCACTCTCAAGTGCTAATCTAATCAAGTACAGAATATTTGTAGGTTGAATTAATGTCTATATCACCTAATTTATTTGATGAGAATAAAGGTGGTTTTGATGTTTGAGTTAGGCTTTATACACAATTTTAGATTTTTAAATTCATAGCTACATTTTTGATAACTAAAATGATTTGAGAAAGAGAATTTTGAATGTGTTGCTTGCCAGAGAAGAAAAGCATTCAGTAATATATTCATTATTGCTTCTAATAAAATGTACAAATCATTAACCTAATCTATTAATTCTACAAAATAGGTCAGAGCACTTCTTATTACTAGCCATTGTAGGAAGCCAAAGGTCAGAGGAAATGTTCTTAATGATCTAAGGCAGATTGAGCCTAGAAATAATTCCCAAGGAGTTAAGTCCTATTCCAGTAGATGCTGCATTAACTCTTTCAGGCCACTAGGGTACTATTGAGTGCATTGAAGCTGCAGTTTACCAAATGGTACAGTAGTGGTCTCACTCTATTACCGAAGCTTCCAGAAAGGCCTGTCTTTCCAGAGAGCAGTTTCAACATTGGAAAAATCTGGTCCAGTGTATATTTTCCCAAGGTGATGCTTAAAGGAAATAGCTAGTGCATAGCTTTACCTTGTAGCACACAGTCAGTTATTTGTGTAAATGTACCTCTGAACGATGAAGATGCTCTCCACTTCCCTTTTGCTCACCACCATTTCCAGGGGAATTAGAATAGATGATGGTGTAGCTTTAGTTAAAAACTGAAATTTGCATAATATAATGTCTTATGTGATCCAGTAATATTGGTACTTTGGAAATTCGCTTAAGGCAGATGGGGATGCTAGGGGCAGTGGGAAGAAGGGCGGTTATGAAAGAAAAAGGTCCTATGTAGCTTTGGATATTAACAGTATTCTACAGTGAAGTCCCCTGGGCCCCAGTAGTTGCTAGATACAAGTAAGATTAGCAACAACTGTAGTCCTTTATCTTTTAATTTAGTCATGTGGGCTAGCTAGGAGGTAACACTGTTGAAATAATTGTGGCAGTGACTCAGATTTAACATTTGCTACACAATTAGATTTTCTTTAGGTCAACCATAGCAGATCAAACTTTGCCTTCAGCAAACCTTCCTCAGATCTATTGTAATTTCATCAAAGAGTGGTGAAACATGGTACTAGATGGGGTTTAGTGTTTGAAGAACCATCCCACATTCATTTTTCCATTTTTCATAGGTTTTGATGTTTTCTCTGTTCAGTGTAGCATCAGTTTTATTCATTTAATCCTTTTTTCAAATATCAGACCATCTACTCGTTTGTTCTGTTGGCCAAAGTTTAAAGCGCGTATTTAGTGCCTCATTTCAATACTTCTTCACGCACTCTGTTACTCATTCACCAAACATTTAATTAGTTCCCACCATGTAGCTTCTGAACTAGTGCTAGGGATACAAAAATGAATAAAATTCAGTTGCAGCTTTCAAGGAGTTTTACAGCTGAGTAGAGAGGTATATGAATGAATAGTTAATATGCAAAACAGTAATAGCTATAATAGAGGTATACACAAAGTGCTACAGAAACATAGAAGAACAAATGACTAAATTCAGTCTGAACCTTGAGGGGAAAAAACATACAGAAGAGTAACGTTTTAGTTGGACCATGAAAGATGGGTAAAGACCTTTTAGAAGAAAAGGAGGAGTGGAGTGAGAAAATTTCTAGGAAGGCAGAGTACCATGCAGAGAAGAACAGGGAATCGAAGAGGACTTGTTATACCTGGGAATGAAAGCCATGCAAAGAATTTCCAGGAGAGGATAATCAACAGTGTCAAATTCTCCAGGAAAGTCAAATGAGATAATAATTAAGAAATGATCCTGAATTTGGTAATGAGGAGTTTTGTAATATTGAAGAGCATTTTCAGTGGAAGAATAGGGACAGGAGATCATTTTTCTATGAAGAAATAGAATTGTATAGCAAAGTTTGTGCAGAAGAAATGGAATGTTCTTTCAAGAAGATTTACAGGGAAGAAGATTGATAGGATGTTAGCTGGAGGAAGAAGCATGGTTTATAAAGGCTTTGGAGATTAGGTAGATGTGATATTTGAAGCTGAGGAAATAAATTAGCAAAGCGAAAATACAAAGATAAAATTTTTAAAAAGGCTCTTTTAGTAATTTAGTGGACTATTTCAGCTGATTAGATATTTACCTACTCCTCTCTTGTCAATTCTGTGCTTGAGTACTATAGACTTATTTGAACAAAGTTAGTCATGTAAAAACGGGATCAAAAAAGGTATGTTTTAATTATATGTAGTGACTATTTTTATTGTTCTATCTTTGCAACCTGAAACCAATATTGCCAACTTAAAATTATTTTTCACACTAAGATTTGAGTTTGTGAATTATAAAGATCCACCTTCAAATTTACCTTAAATTTTCCTGTCTTGAGGATAAACAGGGTTAATTTGGAAATAGCCTTCAGTCATTTTCGTTTGTGCTCATGTGTTTTTCCATCAATTACCCTTTATATGGGCAAAAACTATGTGTTCTACATTATTTCTAGACTGTTTTACCCAATATTTTTCACACAGATGTCCAGTCTGAATTATCTTAAATGTTTTACTTTAATGATGTAATAAACCTTGGACAACTGCTTCCCAAAGCCTCAATCTTGGAGAAGGCTATGTGTTTGAGATGGAGGGTTTTTTTCCTTAAAATTAAGCATTTAACTTTTCTATAGTCTTTCATTTATTATTATTATTATTTTTAGGGATATCATATCAGAATCTAACCTTTCTACTCTTCTGGAAATACTAGGAAGATATGATGATGAGAGCTAATGGCGTTAACAGTTAGAAGGGTATTCACTCTA
Source organism: Neomonachus schauinslandi (assembly GCF_002201575.2). Taxonomy (NCBI): domain Eukaryota; kingdom Metazoa; phylum Chordata; class Mammalia; order Carnivora; family Phocidae; genus Neomonachus; species Neomonachus schauinslandi. Next base: position 64,347,129 of record NC_058413.1, on the reverse strand, counting down.
GTAGGATATATGATTAAGAAGATCTAGGGAAAAATGATCAGGTTTCCTAGATATCAGGATAGACTTATGATGAAAGAGAAGAATATAAAGATTATTTTAATTCTAGGAAATTTTCCTTGGAGAGTAACAGAGAAGGCCATATCCTCTTTCTAGGGTCATTTCATATCTACTGAATAACATAAGGTCTTTTAATAACTATTGACATAACAAACATGTTTAACCGTATTTCTTATAGTATCATTGTTTATAATTGCAAAAACTGGAAATAGCCTGTCTGTACATTGTGGCTTCTTTATATACTGGAATACTATACAGTAATGAAAATGAATGACCTGCCCATACAGGCGGCAACATGGATGCATTTTAATAACAATATTGAGTATAAAATACATAGTAAGATTCCATTTACATGAAGTTCAGAAACAAGCAAAATTAAGCACTTTTTATTTAAAGTTATACATAAGTAATAAATAGAAAAGCAAAGGAATAATAAACACAAAATACTCTGGGGGTGTTGTGTGATTGAGTTTCGTGGGTACATCTGATGCTTTGGAGACACTGATAATGATACATTTCTTAAGCTGGCTGATTGGCACGTGGAGGTTCTTTTTATAATTTAAAAAAAGGGTATGTATATGTTCATGCTTTTTTATATGCATATTTTATACAAATTACAACATTGTCTGGCATAAGGCAAAAAGTCAATAAATGGTAGGGTTGTATTATTACTATGAATACTATCTATTATTATTCAATATTTTGTTAAGTGAGTCACAGCTTCTATCACAGATTTATTAGATTTTTCCCAGATTTTCCACTATTAATGAAGACATGGCATCATAGCAGGATTTTTTTTTCATTTTTTCAAATGATAAAGGAAATTTATTGACTTGTGTAATTAAGAAGTCTAAATGTAGAGAAGGCTTGGAACATGAACTGATTGAAATGTTTGTAATGCCATTTAGGATTTTTTCTTTTTCTCAATAATTCCCCAGATTCTGTCTTCTTATATGTTTATTATCTTCAGGCTGGCTGTTGAGGCAAAACAAGAGTACTTCCTGAGCTTAACAGGTCTCTATGCTTCTTTTTGCACATCAGAGCTGGAGAAAAGATGTCTTTTACCACAAGTATCCATCAAAGTGTACACCTTGGTGACAAAATTCTTACTGGATAAACTATGTCCATGTCTATCATAGCAGGAAATCTTGAAAAATATTTAAGCATCTAGATCTTTAACAACAATTTAATGATTTAGAAACATCTGGGTGATTGGCTAAATTCTCCATCTTCATCTCCATGTTTGGAACAATTTTGGTGGAACGTACACTTGTAGAACTTGGATACAAGTTGGATAATTTATTGGCACAATATATTATAGATTATGTCTTTTGAATTCAAAATAGAAGCATATAAGTGTATATGAAAGCTAATGGCGTTAACAGTTTGGTGTGTCAATATTTCACTTTCCAGATTTCCTTTCACAGAAAATTCAACTAAATCTCATTCTCAATTTTATTGTTTTTTGTGCTCACTCCTAATTGAACAGTCAACCAGTTACTAAGAGTAATTTGGATGTCTACAAATGTAAAAAATGGATACATTCACACAATGTGAAGGGAGCTTGAAGGAAGAGGCAATTTAGAGAAAATGTAGAAAATGTATCCATTTTTATATTAATACATTAAAATATTAATAGTTGTTTAAAGTTTAATAAGTGGCAGTTGCTCCGCTTACATGTATTCCAGGTTCTTTATATACTGCCTGAACTCTCAGATTTCATAAGGTATTAGTTACTCCTCATTCTCAGCTGACTATTAAAATACATACGTCTGCTCTTAACTTGATACAGGAACTCCAAATACTTATCTCAGATTATAACTTCAGATTAATCAATACTCAGTAATTAAAGTTTGGCTGAGAAAAATGGCAATTTTGGAAGATTGCCTTAAAATCCCATGGAACTCCTCCTAGAATATCTAAATTGACTTGCCTCTCAGTCCAGCACTGGTGCTTCCCACTGACCCCCAAAACTACTTTATTGAAATATAGTTTGGAATGATACCATAAGTGAATCTGGTAAAAGAAACAAAGCTATGAAATCATTGCTTCATTTACTGTAATGTGCTATCACTATATTTCTTTATGAGAACCCAGGAAAGAAATACTTATGTGGCCTCATTTGATTCCTGAGTAGTTTGCCTTGATCTTCTTGGTCTTTTTAAAAGTAATAAGGTCACTGTGAATCAGGTCACTGATTGTATCTTTTTCTAGTCATAAACTAAGGTGCTTTGAATCATATTTGTGGCCCTCTAGCATATGTTCAAAGCTAACTGCTTCTTTTTTTTCTTTGCAAAATACTATCACTGTGGTTTCATTATATATTTCCTACTTCTTTTGTGTTTTCCAATCTCCTGTAATATACCTTATATAATTATGTATAGTTATATAGTTTTTTTTACATATATAGTTTTATATGTGTGTGCATATATAATATATAAAATGTTTATATATGTGTATATACATATATAAATGGTTTAGATGAGAAGGTTTAAATAACTTGTCCGAAGTCATGTAACTTATAATGGAACCAATATTCAAATCTAGTCTGGTCTTTCTGACTTTAAAGCCTGTGTGCTTTCCACATTACTCTTCATTGAGTACCCATTATTTGCTAAACACTGTTCTGTTTACAAGATACTGAAGAATGAATCAAACAGTCCCTGCCCTATGGAGACTTCTGCATTATGAGGACAGTAGAACTAAGCTGGCCTAGCTAAGGCATGGAGCTTAGAGTCTGTAAGAGGCCTCAGCTGTGTAGAATAGCAGAGGGACTGATCAATTCTCACACAATGTGAAGGGAGCTGAAAGGAAAGGGCAATTTAGAGAAAATTTTATAAGTGAAATGCAAGACAAGATTTCTGTCTCTGTAAAACTGTCTCTGTAGGAACACAGACTAATTAACATGAAACAGTTAAAGAATAATTAGAAGCCAAAGTTTTGTTGATGACCTTGATTATACCAGAGTTCAGAGAAGAGCAATAGAGGGTGGATGAGGGCAACCAAGAAATTTTACCCAGGAGGCCAGGCTTGAGAGCCTTTGAAAGATGGGAAAATTTAATCAGGCAAAGAAAGGATGGCATTGCATACATAGATTTATAGAATCCCAGTGACTATAATTCAATTGAGACTGTGTTCTATAAGCCTCACAGAAAATTGGTTTCATAAAATTCTAGACACTTCTGAGATTATTCTTAAATTTCTTATGTGTATGATTTATAATATCCAATGAGGTCATAAGCACCCAGAAGCCTAGGCTGTTTCTTTTATTTCTTCTGTATTGCCCAAATGTGCCTAGGGCAGTGCTCTAAGCTAACAGTTTCCAATAAATGCTTATTGGCCATACCTTGTGAGGTAATAACTATAATAGCATCTACTTGCACACAGTGATTGTGTCCTAAACAGTTCCACCCATACCATTTGTAGGACTTGAAGCAAATGTATGAATGGAGACCATGTACTAAATATTAAAAGTTCTAAATCAAGCTAACAAACTGTTACTGAATATGTTTAATGTTCCTACTTCAACACAAAATCTTTCAGAATGAACATGGAAGTCCAGGTTCAAAGTGAGACTTGTTGAGGGAATTCTCAGACTCTTCAGAATCCTTAGCCTTAAGGTGGCAATAAAGGAAGAATGGACCTGAGGCCCTGGGCCAAGACCCAACTTACCCACCCACCCCCAACCCATCAGCTTTATCCAGCACTGGCTTAAGATGCACCCTTAGAATTATAGACACTCCAGTGCATTCTGATAAGCTTCACATTCACTCAAATTTAGGGGTACATATACCAACGGAGCTGGTCTACCAACAGAATAAGGATTAGGGACCTAGCTAGGGTCTAGAAACAGGACAACTTGGACAGGGGATTAAGGGTCCAGTTCTTGGTGGGTCGTGCTTGGACTCCAGGTAGATACATACCCTTAATCTCACGAATTTGGCATGGGGAGGAGTTTTTGCCAGAGGAGGGCGAGAGTGAAGCTTTCTAAAGCATGTGACCAGAAGCAATACCTATTGCCAGGTATTGTGCTAAACAATTGAACATTTTATTAGTAAGAATAATAGACATTGAAGCTATTTAACTGGCCTACTCAAGTTGTGAAAGGTAGTACATAAATGGTGAGTTTAGGATTTGGATCCTCGTCTATGTGACTCCAGAGTCTCTTTGCTTCACTTGAGTGTTTTTCACTCTGGAAAACCTACTTCATTCTCTGGTTTCTTTTTCTCTCTTATTCTTCCACTTTAGGTTATGAAGGTGAATGGGGAAGGAGCTAGGGTTGGCAGGTGCAGGGAAAGAGAGACAGCAATAAAGGGCATATGGGAATTTCGAACTTGAAATTGGTGGGAACCAAAAATAGAAGGGGGAAGAGTCAAGAAAGTGACATTACAGACAGAGGAGGGGTTAGGATTAATCTTGTGGTTTTAAAATACTGGTAAAACCCTTTAAATATTTAGATCTCTTTTAAAGGGGAAAATTTGCATAAGTCCTTGGTATTATTATTTTTATTATAGAGCTATTACTTGAACACATCAACATAAAAGGTATAACTTTTATTCGACTATTAAACAAGCATAAATTTAGAAAACAAATTTAAACTAAAAACACTTCATTCATTCATTTATTCATTCATCCAGCAAATGGTTAGTAGGCATTTATTATGAGCCAGGCCCTTGAGATTTAGCAGCGAATAAGACAGATAAAGCCCCTTCTCCTATAGAGGTGCCTTCTAGATGGATGAAATGAATAGTAACAACATTTATTTAAAATGAAGGAATGGCATTTTGCTGAAACAATCTCTACTCACAACTTAGGTACAGTTCTGATAGCTTCTGAGTTTGTCATGACCATTTCTTACCACATATCCTAAGATGACTCAGTTCTCTATCCATTTGTCAATTTGTCATATTACAAAGTATCCCATGTACCAATTGTCTTCTAAAGCGTTTATACTTAAATGCATTACTCGTCAATCACAACAGTTAATAAGTATATGCAATTATAATCACAAGCATTAATGTAAACCCTGCAGTCATATGTTAGTACTCAGTTATTGTGTCATTAAGATGATCCCAAAAATCTTGCTTAATTAAATATATTATTATACAAATAAATACAAATTTAAGAACTATATTATAGAGAATTCCAAGATCCATAGGAAACATCCACAAATCCTAGTTTGGCAGATTTTTTTTTATTTATTTTTATTATGTTAGGTTAATCACCATACATCATTAGTTTTTGATGTAGTGTTCCATGATTCATTGTTTGTGTATAACACCCAGTGCTCCATTCAATACGTGCCCTCTTTAATACCCATCAAAAGGCTAACCCGTCCCCCCACAACCCTCACCTCTAGAACCCTCAGTTTGTTTCTCAGGTCATTAGTTTCTCATGGTTCATCTCCCCTTCTGATTCCCTCCCTTCATCGTTCCCTTCCTAATATCTTCTCTTTCTCTCATTTTTTTTTTAACATATAATGTATTATTTGTTACAGAGGTACAGGTCTGTGATTCACCAATCTTACACAATTCACAGCGCTCATCATAGCACATACTCTCCCCAATGTCGATCACCCAGCCACCCCATCCCTCCCACCCCCCACCACTCCACCAACACTCAGTTTGTTTCCTAAGATTAAGAATTCCTTATATCAGTGAGATCATATGATACATGTCTTTCTCTGATTGACTTATTTCGCTCAGCATAATACCCTCTAGTTCCATCCATGTCGTTGCAAATGGCAAGATTTCATTCCTTTTGATGGCTGCATAATAGTCCATTGTGTATATATACCACATCTTCTTTATCCATTCTTCTGTCGATGGACATTTTGGCTCTTTCCACAGTTTGGCTATTGTGGACGTTGCTGATATAAACATCGGGGTGCATGTAACCCTTTGGATCACTACATTTGTATCTTTGGGGTAAATACCCAGTAGTGCAATTGCTGGATCATATGGTAGCTCTATTTTCAACTTTTTAAGGAATCTCCATACTGTTTTCCAGAGTGGCTGCACTAGCTTGCATTCCCACCAACAGTGTAGGAGGGTTCCCCATTCTCTGCATCGTCACTAACATCTGTCATTTCCTGATGTTAATTTTAGCCATTCTGACTGGTGTAAGGTGGTATCTCATTGAAGTTTTGATTTGGATTTCCGTGATGCCAAAGGATGTTGAGCACATTTCATGTGTCTGTTGGCCATTTGGATGTCTTCTTTGGAAAAATGTCTGTTCATGTTTTCTGCTCATTTCTTGACTGGATTATTGGTTCTTTGGGTGTTGAGTTTGATAAGTTCTTTATAGATTTTGGATACTAGCCCTTTATCTGATATGTCATTTGCAAATAATCTTCTCTCATTCTGTCAGTTGTCTTTTGGTTTTGGTGACTATTTCCTTTGCTGTGCAAAAGCTTTTTATCTTGATGAAGTCCCAATAGTTTTTTGCCCTTGCTTCCCTTGCCTTTGGCAATGTTTCTAGGAAGAAGTTCCTGTGGCTGAGGTCAAAGAGATTGCTGCCTGAGTCCTTCCTTAGAATTTTGATGGACTCCTGTCTCACATTGAGGTCTTTCATCCATTTGGAGTCTATTTTTGGGTGTGGTATAAGGAAATGGTCCAGTTTCATTCTTCTGCATGTGGCTGTCTAATTTTCCCAACACCATTTGTTGAAGAGACTGTCTTTTTGCCATTGGACGTTCTTTCTGGCTTTGTCAAAGATGAGTTGACCATAGAGTTGAGGGTCCCTTTCTGGGCTCTCTATTCTGTTCCATTGATCTATGTGTCTGTTTTTGTGCCAGTACCATACTGTCTTGATGATGACAGCTTTGTAACAGTGCTTGAAGTCCGGAATTGTGATGCCACCAGCTTTGCTTTTCTTTTTCAACATTCCTCTGGCTATTTGGGGTCTTTTCTGGTTCCATACAAATTTGAGGATTATTTGTTCCATTTCTTTGAAAAAAGTGCATGGTACTTTCATAGGGATTGCATTGAATGTGTAGATTGCTCTAGGTAGCATTGACATCTTCACAATATTTGTTCTTCCAATCCATGAGCATGAAACGTTTTTCCATTACTTTGTCTTCCTCAATTTCTTCCATGAGTATTTTATAGTTTTCTGAGTACAGATCCTTTGCCTCTTTGGTTAGATTTATTCTAGGTATCTTATGGTTTTGGGTGCAATTGTAAATGGGATTGACTCCTTAATTTCTCTTTCTTCTGTCTTGTTGTTGGTGTATAGGAATGTCACTGATTTCTGTGCATAGATTTTCTATCCTGCCACTTTACTGAATTTCTGTATGAGTTCTAGCAGTTTTGGGTGGAGTTTGGGTTTTCCACATAAAGTTTCATATCATCTGCAAAGAGTGAGAGTTTGACTTCTTCTTTGCTGATTTGGATGCCTTTGATTTCTTTTTGTTGTCTGATTTCTGTGGCTAGGACTTCTAGTACTATGTTGAATAGCAGTGGTGATAGTGGACATCCCTGCCATGTTCCTGACCTTAGGGGGCAAGCTCTCAGTTTTTCCCCATTGAGAATGATATTCGTTGTGGGTTTTTCATAGATGGCTTTTATGTTTTGAGGTATGCACCCTCTATCCCTATACTCTGAAGAGTTTTGATCAAGAAAGGATGCTGTACTTTGTCAAATGCTTTTTCTGCATCTATTGAGAGGATCATATGGTTCTTGTTCTTTTTTTTATTAATGTATTGTATCACATTAATTGATTTGTGGATGTTGAACCAACCTTGTAACCCAGGGATAAATCCCACTTGGTCGTGGTGAATAAGCCTTTTAATGTACTGTTGGATCCTATTGCTAGAATTTTGGTGAGAATTTTTGCATCCATGTTCATCAAGGTTATTGGTCTGTAATTCTCCTTTTGGATGGGGTCTTTGTCTGGTTTTGGGATCAAGCTAATGCTGGCCTCATAAAATGAGTTTGGAAGTTTTCCTTCCATTTCCATTTTTTGGAACAATTTCAGAAGAATAAGTATTAATTCTTTAAATGTTTGGTAGAATTCCCCTGGGAAGCCATCTGGCCCTGGGCTCGTTTTTTGGGAGATTTTTGATGACTGCTTCAATTTCCTTAGTGGTTATGGGTCTGTTCAGGTTTTCTATTTCTTCCTGGTTCAGTTTTGGTAGTTGATACATCTCTAGGAATGCATCCATTTTTTCCAGATTGTCTAATTTTCTGGTATATAGTTGCTCATAATATGTTCTTATAATTGTATTTCTTTGGTGTTGGTTGTGATCTCTCCTCTTTCATTCAGATTTTATTTTTTGGGGTCATTTCTCTTTTCTTTTTGATAAGTCTGGCTAGGAGTTTATCAATCTTATTAATTCTTTCAAAGAACCAGCTCCTACTTTCATTGATCTGCTCTACTGTTCTTTTGGTTTCTCTTTCATTGATTTCTGCTCTGATCTTTATTATTTCTCTTCTGCTGGGTTTAGGCTTTATTTGCTATTTTTTCTCGAGCTCCTTTAGGTGTAGGATTAGGTTGTGTATTTGAGACCTTTTTTGTTTCTTGAGAAATGCTTGTATTGCTATATACTTTCCTCTTAGGACTGCCTTTGCTGCATCCCAAAGATTTTGAATAGTGCGTTTTCATTTTCATTGGTTTCCATGAATTTTTTTAATTCATTAATTTCCTAGTTGACTCATTCATTCTTTAGTAGGATGCTCTTTAGCCTCCATGTATTTGAGTTCTTTCTGACTTTCCTCTTGTGATTGAGTTCTAGTTTCAAAGCTCTGTTGTTTGAAAAAACACAAGGAATGATCCCAATCTTTTGATACCGGTTGAGACCTCATTTATTACCTAGGATGTGATCTCTTCTGGAGAATGTTCCATGGGCACTAGAGAAGAATGTGTATTCTGTTGCTTTGGGATGGAATGTTCTGCATATATCTGTGAAGTCCATTTGGTCCAGTGTGTCATTTAAAGTCTTTATTTCCTTGTTGATCTTTTGCTTAGATGATCTGTCCATTTCAGTGAGGGGGGTGTTAAAGTCCCCTACTATTATTGTATTGTTGTCGATGTGTTTCTTTGCTTTTGTTATTAATTGGCTTATATAATTGGCTGCTCCTATGTTAGGAGCATAGATATTTACAATTGTTAGATCTTCTTGTTGGATAGACCCTTTAAGTAGGATATAGTGTCCTTCCTCATCTCTTATTACAGTCTTTGGTTTAAAATCTAATTTGTCTGATATAAGGATTGGCACCCCAGTTTGCTTTTGGTGTCCCTTAGCATGCTAAATGACTTTCCACCACCTAACTCTCAATCTGGAGGTGTCTTTGGGTCTAAAATGAGTCTCTTGCAGACAGCATATTGATGGGTCTTGTTTTTTTATCCAATCTGATAGCCTGTGTCTTTTGGTTGGGGCATTTAGCCCATTTACATTCAGGGTAACTATTGAAGGATATGAATTTAGTGCCATTGTATTGCCTCTAAGGTGACTGTTACTGTATATTGTCTCTGTTCCTTTCTGGTCTATGTTGCTTTTAGGCTCTCTCTTTGCTTAGAGGACCCCTTTCAATATTTCCTGTAGGGCTGGTTTCGTGTTTGCAAATTCTTTTAGTTTTTGTTTGTTCTGGAAGCTTTTTATCTCTCCTTCAATTTTCAATGACAGCCTAGCTGGATATAGTATTCTTGGTTGTATATTTTTCTCATTTAGTGCTCTAAATATATTATGCCAGTCCTTTCTGGCCTGCCAGGTCTCTGTGGATAGGTCTGTGGCCATTCTAATATTTTTACCATTGTAGGTTACAGATCTCTTGTCCCAAGCTGCTTTCAGGATTTTCTCTTTGTCTCTGAGACTCGTAAGTTTTACTATTAGATGTTGGGGTGTCTACCTATATTTATTGTTTTTTGAGGTGGGTTCTCTGTGCCTCCTGGATTTTGATGCCTGTTTCCTTCCCCAAATTAGGGAAGTTCTCTGCTATAATTTGCTCCAATTCACCTTCTGCCCCTCTCTCTCTCTTCTTTTTCTTGGATCCCAATTTTTCTAATATTGTTTCATCTTATGGTATCATTTATCTCTCGAATTCTGCCCTTGTGATCCAGTAGTTTATCTATCTTTCTCTGAGCTTCTTTATTTTCCATCCTTTGGTCTTCTATATCACTAATTCTCTCTTCTGTCTCATTTATCCTAGCGGTTAGAGCCTCCATTTTTGATTGCACCTCATTAAGATCCCTTTTGATTTCAACTTGGTTAGATTTTAGTTCTTTTATTTCTCCAGAAGTGTTTCTCTAATATCTTCCATGATTTTTTCAAGCCCAGCTAGTATCTTTAAAATCATCATTCTGAACTCTAGTTCTGACATCTTACTAATATCCATATTGATTAGGTCCCTGGCCTTTGGTATTGCCTCTTGTTCTTTTTTTTTTTTTTGAGGTGATTTTTTCCATCTTGTCCTTTTGTCCAGAGGAGAATGATAAATGAGAGAACAAAATGCTAATAGGGTAACAGTGACCCCAGAAAAATATACACTAAATGAATCAGAAGAGACCTGAAACCGGGGGAAAAGGGAAAGAAAGAAAAAAGAAAAAAAATATGGTCAAATGTGATCAGTCTGGTGAATAGATCAGTGCCACACACTAGATTTTGGGTGTATTTTGGTCTGTTAGAAGAAAGTGCTTCCCAATATTTTAAAGAAAGAAAAACATATGTACAAAAATAAGGGTAAATGTGATGAAGGGATGGAATATGATTGTAAAGATGAAAATTATAAAAGATTTTATAAAAGGAATTAATAAGGTAAGAAGTTGGTTGAAAAAAGAAAGAAGAGAAATTAAAAAAAGGGAGAGAATGTGATCTGGCAGGAGACTAGAACAAAGCCATTCACTAGAGATTTAGGGTATATTTTGGTCTGTTGGAAGAAAATGTGTCCCAAAATTTTAAAGAGAGAATGACTTATATTTATACCAAAAATAAGGTTAACTACAATGAAGGGATAGAATATGACTCTAAAAATGAAAAATAAAGAAGATTTTTAAAAAAGGGATTGATAAGATGTTGGTTGAAAAAGGGAAAAAGAAAAATTCAAAAAAAAAAGAAAATTAAAAAATTAACTTTGAGAGACTAAAGAATAGGGAAAAAAAGCCATGAATTCTATGTGCAGTATTCCCCTAGCACTGGAGTTCTGCCATTCTCATTGATCGGTAAACTTGGTCTTGGCTGGCTGTTCTTGCTGATCTTCTGGGGGAGGGGCCTGTTGCAGTGATTCTCAAATGTATTTGCTGGAGGCGGAATTGCCCCGCCCTTGCTGGGGGGCTGGGCTAACTAATCTGCTCCTGTTTGCTCTCGGGAGCTTTTGTTCCCTGCAATCTTTCCGTACAGCTTTGGAGGACGAGAGTGAAAATGGCGCCTCCCAATCTCTGCCCTGGAGGACCCAAGACCTCAGGGCCCCAGTCTTCAGGGAGCCCCCAGAGAAAAGCAGTCAATCACTCCCGTCTCCCCAGTCTCTGGCCACACTCCATGCTCACCTGGCCTGTGACTGAGCATTTCTATCTCTGGCACATGACCCCATTTGAAGTCTCCAAACCCAGCAGATTCCTGCAGTGTGCTCCCATTCCGCTCCACCCGGGGGAGCAGGGGCGTCTCCCTGGATCTGCTGCTTTTTGGGTCCCTGCTGGAAGAGCAGTGGCTTGACTCTGCTGTGGATCATGGTTTATGGCAGTCCCGAGCTGAGAGCCCACTCCTCGGCTCCGTCTCTGCAGCCAGCTTCCCCGCTCTGATACCTGGGAGCTCTGCCACACTCCGGCACTCCCAGTCTTCCTGTGACTCCAAGGGTCCTGAGACCACATTGTCCCAATGAGGGTTCTACCCCCTACTTAGTCACTGGAGTGACGTCCCTCAGCAGAGCGGACTTCTAAAAATTCTGATTTTGTGCTCCACTGCTCTATCACTTGCCAGTAACCGGCTGATGGAGGCTCCCTCCCCCCGCAGTCTGTCTTCCCGAATATCGCCTCGGATTCACTTCTCCACACATCCTACCTTCCAGAAAGTGGTCACTTTTCTGTTCAGAGAGTTGCTGCTATTCTTTTCTTTGAGTTGAGTTCGTAGGTGTTCAGAATGGTTTGATCGCTATCTAGCTGAATTCCTGGGACCAGATGAAATTTAGTTCTACTGCTCTGCCATCTTGCTCCTCCTCTTGACAGATTTTTAAAAAAGATTTTATTTATTTATTTGAGAGAGAGAGAGAGAGAATGAGCAGTGGGGAGCGGCAGAGGCAGAGGGAGAAGCAGACTCCCTGCTGAGCAGGGAGCCTGACGTGGGGCTCAATCCCAGGATCCTGGGATCATGACCTGAGCTGAAGGCAGACACTTAACTGACTGAGCCACCCGGTTGCCCCAGACACATATTGTAATGATGCTTTATACTTTCTCTTTCAGTCTGGCCTTTAATACAGTCTGACTTCCTTGAAGATAGGGACCTATTGCTTTATATCTGTATCCACAGTGTTTTTCATGTATCTCGCACCAAGTAGTTACATAGACATGGTTTTTGAGTGTTTGAACAGAGGAATGACTGAAAAGCTCTGGGTTCAAAAACACTTCAGTTTTTTGCTATTGAAATCCGCCCACCGGACCCTTATTGGCATTGAAGAGATAATTTTCCTTTGCATTTTTAAAACTATGGTTGTAAATATGCCAACATTATGTTGTTTTTCATTTAAGACTATTTACTTTAAAATTAAAATTACAGAATTTGAGAGAGAATTCTCTTCATTTTAATGGCAATCTTTTTATTCATTGATATTTTCCTTCCATTTTTATCCCACGTATAGAGTTGGAATGGTGTCCTGTGTATGTGAGCATGTATTTCTTCCTTTATTATTACTTTGTATACATTTCAAATGTTGACTAATAGTAATACTCCCAGTATATATCATGTTAATATTTATCCTTATTATAAAATTAAGGCATATTTTTATAGGTAGTTTCAAAATACAGATAAGGAAACAATATCACATTCCCACCATGAAGAGAAAGCTATTATTTTATTTTCTGGTATAACCTTCAGTCTTTAATATGTACACATGTTCAAAATGAAAACCAACAGTGTATATTATTTTAGTATATTTATGGTATGGCATATTTAAAACTCATAGGGAAGTGCTGGTGTGTAAGAACTACAGCCAGGATGCCAAAAGGAAATCATACTGCCACCACACAGCTAAAATAGCCACAATATACAGAGCTTGGAAGCACCTGTATTTTCCTGGAACCTGGGTGAGGAATGGTAAGAAAAAGTCTGGGTTTCACAAGTGAATGAGCCAAAGCCCTAAGAATTGAAGTTGGAGAGAAGCAAGATCTTGTTGCTAGGCAACCAGCATTCCAGGAGGAGACCTCCAGACAGCACACCCGCTGTTCTGCCCCCCAGCGTGTGGCATGTGCTGAGTTTTTGCAAGGATGGCTAGACTCTCTATGCATGCTGGCTTCTGAAGTCCAGCATGTGTCCTGCCCTCCTCAGCTCCGTCTGCAGCCCAGATGGAAAAGACAGACAGCTCTGGGACAAATCTTCAGTAAAGCCCCTGTGGGCTTGTGGTGAAACTGTTGGGCATGATCTGTCAAGATCTGGCTGTCATTGGCTTTTTCTGTCAATGACTTCAGTGTGGTGGGGGTGGAGAGGAGTCTAGACTCAGAGCCAGAAAAGCATACTGACAAGTCTTTTCAGGCATATTCAGGACTTGGGGGAAAAAAGTTGGAGATAAGGCAGAGGAAGGTGAACAAAGTCTGTTCCATTCCCTCTTGGAAGAAAGCACATATCAGATTGCTATAGAATTGTCAGGGTGACTTTCTTACTCAAACTCTGGTTCTTATAAAAATATGACTAAAGAGCATCCCCAAAATTCAGTGTTCTGGAGCACCTGACCACTTTATAGTACATTAATCATTTGCCTGACACCCGAGAGGTAACTTGTACCTTTTGTACTTTTCTGGAGCACAAAGAAGGAAACTACCAGTTATTGAACTCTTAAATGGTATCTTAACCACATGTCCAATATCCAAAAAATACTGAAAAGTTTTCTTTTTACTTAATTAAAAAAAAATCTTAGAGAAACTGCAAGAATAGCTAAATCAATCCTGTATACCCTTCGATTATATCCATTAATTGTTAACATTTTGTCATATTTATCTAGAAAATAAAAAGGGTTTGATAAGTTTTCAGCAGACTATTTGGGCAACAAAAATTGTCCTGAGATAATAAGTAGCTATTCACTCAAGGTCTTTATTCACGCTACTGTGGTGAGAATATCCATATATTTCATGGCAAAACAATTAATTAATTGCAGGGTACCATCTCAGACTCTACTGGGTGTTGAGTAACACATGGTGCACGCATCTTTGACCTTCCTAAAACCCACATACATGTGCTGGATTTCAAATTACATTTGGTTGTTAAGAATAATAGATGAAGAGTTATGGGCCTGGGCTTTGTACTGCATGCTATACTAGGCAACTGACTTTTTCTTCTTCCTTTAATCTGCACAGTAATTCCTTAAAGAAATCATTATCTGTATAAGTTCAAATGTATTAAAGAATTCCACCCCCTGCAGTGTCACATCATTAATAAGTGGTAGATCCAGGGTTTAAACCCAGGTGCATCAGGCCCAGGGCTCTCCACTAGTCAGCGATGGATGAATCAAAATAAAGAGGTAGATATGCATGCCTTATCTGAGTACCCCAGCTCCCTCAACATGATGGCTAATGATGAGGGCTTTGCTTTGGAAGACCTCCGCTGTTCATACTCCTCCAGTCTTGCCTTCAGGGTTTACCAGCTGCAAGTCCTTAGCAAGTTATTCAAAGCTTTACTTTATCTCTAAAAAGAGATAGTAATTCTTAAATTATGGAGTTGTAAAAAACTAGACAGCATAGTGCCTATCATATAGTCAGCAGTAATCAATATGAGAAATTGCCCTATTTGCCCTGCTGTGCTCTAGCAGTGTCAGTGGTGGGGTGGGTCTCACCAAAATCTGATTTCTATTCTCTCCATTTTTTTTTCTTGTCCATAATAATAGCCATTTTGTCTAATAATGGTTAATTATAATATGACCAGTTAATATTCCCCAAGCCTTCACAGATTTCCATAGTTCTCGGTAAAGTTGCCATCTAAAATATTCTGATGACATTTGTTCTCTTTGTTATTGCCTGCAACTTAGACTCCATAGCATTATAGTATTTGCCTTTTAAAGTAACTATGGAGATTAGGATCAACCTTTATATTTCTTTGTACCTTTATCAGTGACAAGCCACAATAGTTAGACCCTTGAAACATATCTAAATAAACATTTTTGATTTGAATATGGAACTTTAATGTGTACTGTGGTTTACTCCTGAAAACTTCTGAATTTAAATTGGGACTTTGAGGCCTTAAGTCAAGGATGAGAGACATATGTATTACCCACCTTCCCTCTTCCATTGAAGTGATTAAAATGTAATTGTGCCACTCACCCAGATGCACCTCAGAAGCTTTTCAGCTGTGGTCAAGGCAAGGTTGGCCAGTGGATCAAAACTGAAGCTCTAGATGACACAATGAACATAGGGCCGAAGGATTTAGATGAAAGCAGAGCCAGCCAGGATTAGCTGATGTTCCTGGAGAGTGTAACGGAGGAAAGGATGGCTACTGATAATTCTTAGAGACTGAGAGAGAGATACAGGATAGATGCTAAGATGAAACAGTCCTCTCTTCCTGGAATTGCAAAAGAGGTTAAAGAAATAACAAAATATGTGAACAAGAAAAATCCTTGTTTGATAATCAGCCTGTAGTGGACTATCATGGAGGGAGAAAAAGAGAAAAGAAAAATATGAGTAAATGAGAGAGCTAAAGGTTTATTGTTGTTGCTGTTATTATTCATAATATTATTTCAGAGAAAATTTCAACTTCCAGAAATAGTCTTTCTGGTAATGGATTGGTATGGGGAGATTTGAATTAATTAAATGCAGCTGGATAATCTTGGATCCTAGTTAGATCAGATGAAGTGGTCATGCTAAGGACATGGAGAGAGACAAACCCCTTTAATTTTAGCCCGGGAGACAAACTACTGTAGTAGTGAAAAATATTGGGTGTGGAGGCAGATAGACCTGGACTCAAATTCCCACTCCACTGATTTCTAGGAACATGACCCACAGGCAAGTAACTTAACTGCAAGACTCCGTTTTTCCATATGTGGCAATCAAAGGGTGATAGTTGGTAAATTATTATTATTGCCCTGATTTAATGAAAAACTTATTTAATGCTTATTCTCTTGATTCTGGTTAAGTGGGCTGGATCGGACTGGATTAAGCCCCAAACTTTTGTATTAACATGATGTCACCAGTGGAAATTTATATAATCCACATCAGAAGGGAATATAGAATTAATAGAGGCATCCCAGTTGTAATAAACTCCTTTTAGACTTTTTTATGAATTTTTTGCCATTTAAAGATTCTTCTCCAAGTATGAATATAACCAGATGGTCAGTGATAAAATTCAAATTCCAAGACTTCCTAATATCTATAGATGCCAGCGTTTTCACTTTCATTATCAGCTATCCAGTAAATTTGAATTAAGCATTTTGCTTCTCTTAAGGGAGGCTGTTTTGCTTTCGTTTTTAATTATAACCCCACATCCGGATGTTTCCAGTGTCCTTCTTTGGAGAGCAATTTTTATGATTAAGAAGTTAATTTTTTTCTTCAACAAGAACAGATGGTGCTTTTCAGTGTCTTTTTAAAGGGGCTCTGTATCTCTTGCACAGCAGAACCTAAAATATGAATCGGACATTGTATAACTGAAAATATATGGAAAAGGAAAAGTTCATGGTTTAGAGTCCACATCAACTCTTCTTCCTTACTGGAGATTTATTCTATTCATTTTAGTAGTATTCTTAGGTCACTTGACATTCTTGAGATCTGAGTGAAAATCTGAGCATATGTACCTCTCTGGAACTTGGGATGACCTAAGGAGAATATTTAAAAAAATTAATTCCATATAAACCATACTTTATGCTAAATCCTCCAAAATTATGTTTTAACATGCTTAATCTTTTGCATTGATGATTTGATTGTGTTTGATCAGGTCACATGTGATGACTAATGGACATAAATATTTTCCATTAAACATTCTTCATTATTCTCTCCTGAACAATGCGTTTTCTGCCTCTGCAGATGATGGGGTTGCCAACCAAGTGAACTACTCAGTTAAGGTGATGACAAATGCTAGGCAAATGAAGTGGCTCAGCTCCTTCATGTTATACCGTTTTTAGATACATTCCAATATCATACAGAGAATATACAAATATAAATAACTTCATGAGTGGCGGCTGTGGTCCATCCAAATCCTTTCTGACAATGTCACCAAGACATGATTGAGGGTAAGCTTGGGAGTTGTCTTCTGTGTTTCCCAAGACAGGTACAGGGTCTGGAAACTCCCTTTAACATAAGTAACTTCTTTTTTTTTTCTTTAAATTTTATTTTATTATGTTAATCACCATACATTACATTATTAGTTTTTGATGTAGTGTTCCATGATTCATTGTTTGCATATAACACCCAGTGCTCCATTCAATACGTAAATAACTTCTAACCACCTTCCTTCTTTTTCCTTTGCATTCACTAGCCATAATAGATTGGTAGAAGATATGTGACAGAAAATAAAAGGATCTTTTTGTCCCTTCTTTAACTTTGATAGTCAACAGGTATGTATTTTTCCTATATTATAAACATGTAGGCCCCCAGAAAAAAATTTGAAAGTAGCCCCAGGAACTATCTTGAGTGTGGGAACCTAGAAGATGCAACTGGCAGAGATTGATGATAAAACACTTTTGCCCACTAGCAACTAACCTCAGCTTGCATTTCAGTGTTGCCCCTTCTTCAAAGCCTTCCTTGACCTTCCCAGGCTAGGCTGATTCCTCCTTTCCTTTTAAACTCCTCTAAGGGATTTATAAGTTTATGAGTTTCTCTCTCCAACTTGTTCCCTCCATGGAATAAATCCCGGTTTTACAGGTCTTTAAATCTCTGGAACCAAACACTTTACCTAGTGAAGAGTAGACAGTAAAAATTTGTGGGCTTGTTTAATTGAATTTTCAAGTGGAGCATCTTTTCTTGAATCTGTTGAATCATTGAGTCATTCTGTCACTGCTTGTGTTTTGTTTCTAGTAATGACTTGAAAATCCATTTAGTCCTTCTGGCCAGTGGAGCATTAAATCCTTCCTTAGAACATTGTAACCTAAAAGGATTGATGGACTGGTGGTGGTAGTTTACAGTGCTAATAGCAGGAGTTACAGGTAATGGATACTTCATGTGTGCCAGACACTGTGCTACAAGCTGCTGGGTATGAGATGGGTATTTTCATCTACCTTTTAGAGAGAGGGATACTGAGGCTTGAAGGAACTAAGCAATCTGCCCAACCTCATACAGCCAGTAATACGCAGAGCCAAGAATTAAAGCCCTTTCTATTTGACTCTGGTTTCCATGGCATTAAACATTATTCTCTATTGCCTTCTTACTGTGTCTGCCTTTGTACATGCCATAAAATCATTAGATGCTTACAAAGATCTGGCTCATTAAATTGTTTTTTGAATACTTGTAAAACTTTTCAATGTCATTTCAGATATAATTTTTTCCCTCTAGTATGTAAACAACTTTTGCCAGAGTGCTGGTCTCTGTGAGGTTAATGGCTATGCTTTTTCTTTTACCACCTAGATTTGTTAATGGGAATAGTGAATAATGGCAGTTAGGACCAGAACAAAACCTTCTTAAAGCAGTACGCACATCATCTACCTTGTATTGAGTAATTTAACAAGTATTCCTGAACATGAATGCAGAGTTAGTGCGTATATGTATATGTAAATGTAGGTATGTGTGTGTGTGTGTGTGTGTATAGATAGTCAAAAGTTTGTTGATCAGGGTTTCATTGAATGGCTACCCATTGCTGACATTGCTTTTGAGTTTCTTTGGTATTTCAAAGCTAAAATGTTTAAATAGCTCTGAGGATTCTTATACATAATTTTATAATTTATTTTTCAGTTTATCTTTATTCAATCCAGGTATCATATCACTCTTTATTTTTACTTTCTATTTATAAATTAGAATTTAATGATTGCTTAGAGACCATAAAGGTTTTTTTTCCCACTCCAGACAAGTCAATAACTGTAAGATTTAATAGCCTAAAGATAAAATGGTTCAATTTTAACCAGAAAATGCTTGACTAAGGTAATTCTCTGACACCAGATTATGAAGCCATTTGAAATTAATTTTTTTCCCTTTTCTCCTCCAATAATTGTCTATAGCTATGGAACTCTGTATTTGATAGGTAAGGGTGTGAGTATTTCTCCTGGCTTGTGTTTTGATTTGGGGGGAAAAACACACTCTAAAATGCATATATCATATGTGTAAATAGCTTAGACTCCTCAATGTGCCATTGTTCTCAACATGATACTTGTAATGAAGTGGCTAAACAATCCTCTTTGGGATTCCAGGTGCCAGACTAATGCATAATGTTTTGCAACAAGAAGTCTCAGGGTACCTATGTTTCTGCACAATTGACAATTTCCTGCCAAAAGGACTTAAAGTGCCAGAGAGCACAGATTCTACAGAGAATGCACACCCAGACACAGAACATTTTAGTGTCACTCAGTTGTTGCTTACGTTCTGCTGAGGGCAATGAAAGAAACAAGGCCTCCAGAAGAAATCTGATAAGAACTCAGTCACTTAAATGAATGGCATTTTGAGTAAGACAATGATTCAAATAAGTTCTTTGAAGTAAGAAGTGAACATTCTGGAACTGATGGTTTGGATCAAGAATTTGGGCTGCCAGAATTTTTCCTCCAACCACACCCACATAGGTTGAGGGTGGGTGCATCATCATCAGTAATTAGTGAGGAAAAATAGAAGAATGGGGGTTCATATGTGAACAGAAAGAGCTCTTTAAAAGTTCTGGGGGTGCCTGGGTGGCTCAGTTGGTTAAGTGACTGCCTTCGGCTCTGGTCATGATCCTGGAGTCCCAGGATCGAGTCCCGCATCGGGCTCCCTGCTCAGCAGGGAGTCTGCTTCTCTCTCTGACCCTCCCCCCTCTCATGTTCTCTCTCTCTCATTCTCTCTCTCAAATAAATAAATAAAATCTTAAAAAAAGAAAGAAAAAAGTTCTGTGTATATTTCTCCTTTAGGAGTGTGGATTTCATCCTCCATGAAATCTTTTGTCATCTTAAGAAGGACTTGAGTTAAATCAACCAATCAAGACTCCGTGCCCAGAAAGCGCAAATCCAGGCACAGAGAATGCCCCTCTCCCCCCACATTACTGTTTGTGAGGGAATAAAGAGAAATATAATTTACTAAAAACCTTTTTTAAAAAAAGACTGAAGATTTCAAAGATCAATCTCAAATCATTCACAGTCACTGAAAAAGAGGAATGAGCAGGCATTTCTCTGTCTGGGGCTGCGGAGCCCTCAGGTGCTGTCTCAACACTCTGATTCCTCTCACTACTTATCACAAATGACCATGACAGTATCTTTTCTTAACCTTCCTATTCTAGTGTAAGTTCTCATGTCTTGTCACTTTCTGACTTGTTAGGAGAAAAACACACCAAACTCCCTGCTGCTAGAAGGGAACAGACACGCCCCACAGGCATTTTTGTTTTCCTTGCTGCCTTTCTTTTGGTGTCGGCCACAAGCCCCTTCCCCACAAGAACCTGCTTTCCTCAGCACTTAGAGTTGACACACTCAAAGAGGGTGCTGTACATTTCCTTTGAGAAGTTTGGTACTTTCACATCCTTCATTTTTTGGGTTCTTGGGGGTCTCCTTAAGGAAGGAGAATTATACTGCTTGAGGACATTAGGATTAGAGTAGTAAATGTTTCCTTTCATTTCAAGGGTTGCTACCATTCCTTTGGAGCCCAATGAGAAATTCTGTAAAGCAACCAGCATCCTATAAGGGCAACTCAAATCTGAAAACAAGAGTGACAAATCAATTAATATATAAATTTAAAATATGTATTTTGAAACAGGCATCTAAAAAGAATAGAAGCTAGAGTATGTTCCCTGTTTTGGCAACTTTCAGTGATCCTAGATGGCATTTTGGGCCATCCCAGTCCAGGATAGCATTACGAGGTCTCAGAGGTATAGGTCTTCAGGCTTTGTGTCACCTGCAACTGCTTAATTATTACTTCTTACCATCTGCCTTTCCTGATGTCTCCACCAGTCATCCTTGTCACTGTATCACAGTTGGCCTTGCACAGTGGTTCATATCTGGTGGCAGCATCATCCCCCTAGGCACCTGTTAGAAATGTTTGGTCACATTTTTGTTTGTTGTGATAACTGGAGAAAGCTATTGACATTTAGTGGGAGGAGGCCAGGGGTGCTAAGTACCCAGCAAGGTACGAGACACTGGCACAATTGTCTGCCCAGAATATCAGCAGCATCCCCATTAAGAAACAGTGGACCTCTGGAATTAGCACCCCAGTTTTGAGAAGACTAAGCTGGTTTTTGATGTCGAGACACATTATTGATCCTGGATTCTTACAGAATGCTCCAGGCCTTCATCAGTGATTGGGCTGTGATCTTCCTCATTTGGCTTCTTTCAGCCTGAGAGGGGAGGAATATTTGACAAAGAGAAATTCCAGAAATGTGCTTGTCTTTGTTTATGCTTTTCCCTTCTGTTGGGAAGCTGACAATGAGAACTCAGCTTTAGGCAGGTCTGTAGATACTTGCTTGCCCAGATGCCTCCAGCTACAAAAGTGAAAACTCACACTAGGAAAGGAAAAGGAAAATGAATGTTATAATCCTTTCTTTTTATTGCTGTTAAAATGCCTCCAAAGAGAAGGAAAAGTAAAGCATCAGTGCTGACTGATGTTATAGGTATGAGTGTTGGCTAAAGTGCTTATTAAGAATGCAATGTTTATATGAAGAAGGGCATAGAGAAAAGATTCCTGACTGATGAGAAGGCTATTTTATCTTCTCATACCCAATCAAATCACTCACAGCAGATGAAGAGGCATGATAAAAACTATACAAGTGATGGTTCCAAGGATAACAGGAAAGAATGTAGAAAAGTAAAGTTTGATCTATTTCAAGGTTCTGGTCCAAGATGATAATGTAGGAAGACCCTGATATCACCTCCTCCCACAGACACATCAAATCTACAGCTATATATGGAACAACTTGCTCTGGGGAAAAACAAAAAACAAAAACAAACCTAAACTAAAAAAAACTGGCAAAGCAGCCGCTTCACATCAGGCTCATGAGCAGGAAACTATATCAAAGTGGATAGGAAAGGCTGAGAAACAGTCTCACCATAAATACCACCCCCTGGTGTGACCCGCAATCAGGAGGGAACTCAAAACCTGGAGCTTCTCCTTGAGGAGCAAGAAGGATTTGTGTTCCACATTGGGCACCCTAACTTTTAAGATCAGCACCTGAGGGATGAGTCCCTAAAACATCTGGCTATGATGAAGAAAAATAAAGTTCAGAAACCATGGGGGATGGGAGAGGTGAAGAAGAGACAGAAATTGACAGAAGTAGCAACCAAATTTACATTGGTCAGTTAAGTACTTGAGTTTATTGTCCTGTTCTGACCTACTTTGGGAAACTCTGGTTATCATTCATTTCATTGTAGATTAAAAAAGAAAGAGCAACCAAAAAAGCATATTCAATTTTTATCCATTCCATAAAACAAAAAATAAAGTTTTTGATAAGGTTTACATCTGCGGACAAAGTTCCCCAGATCAATATTTTAAAAAATTAAAATATTATGATATGAGCAAATCTGATGTAAAACTGTTGCAAACCTAGCATTATGCCCTTTATCTAGATTTTTAATGAAACAATGTCTACAAACAAGAACTTCCAGAAACAGACATGCCAAAAATCTGATATCATGTCTATAATTACCTCCAGAAATGATTTGACATAGTTCAATTTTTCTTTTCCTGTATTTTGCTATTTCCTTTTAATCTCTTCAATTAGATTTTTAAGAAAAGAAATGCTAAGGGTCTTGGGAGTGAATAACAAGTTATTTTGAGTTTTAAAGTTACGTCTTGGAATGTTTTTCAAAACCAAGCCTTGTAACCTATTGTCAGGATAAGATAATAGGCTTTGCAAATGTCAAGGCAAAGGTCACATCTGGCACATTCTTCTCCAGGTCTGATCAGCAGGCACTTTCTAATTTTTGTTGTCCCCAACTTACTTATGCCCTAACACTACTCTGATAATTTGAAGATATGATGACAAATTATTTACTTCAGTTGGTTGCAATATGCTGCAGTTTCATTTTTTGAGGTGTTCTCACATTCCTCATACTGTTATTTATAATTACATCTGGCCCACCAAATGTAAGCTCCATTAGCGTTTTATCTCTGTATCTCTAGTGTCTAGAAATGTGCCATGCCTAATAGTACGCGCTCAATAAATGCCTATTGAATGAGTGAATAAATTAATGGTTCATTTCCTTAATTATTTCATACTGCAAGTCTAGAGATCATAAATTATTGAAAGAGTTTGGGCCAAACTAAATTATGTGTACTTTCCTCAGAGTCCACTAACGCCAATACATCAAGCATTCTGAACACTCTTGAATACTGTGGAAAAAGGGCTGAATTTTTTTTAACTGTGCCCATGAGGTTAGTTTCTTAGATGTTCTGCTTTGGAACAAAGGAATGTTAGAATACTTATTATGTGGAAAATAGGGTCTGTATTATACCATTTATTTAATTAATAAATCATTTGTATGATAAACATCTGCAAGACAATACACTTAAACTTTAGTTATTTCATTTTTATGTAAACTGGAAAGGTGGAAATATACCTTACAAAAAAATCAGGATAAACCAAACATGTCTTAGGCTGTTTGTGCCCTAAAATCACTCATGTGTCATTTAATTTGTTGGGCAGATGGCAGACATAGGAGGAGGGGTTCTGAAATAAGTCACCAGGATAGCTGGGCACTTTATTGTCTACATGTTTTAATAGGGATTCCCAGTTGGAGGTGACTGATCCTCTCTGAGTGAGCTCTCAGTTCCACTGAAGTCTGTCTTTGTCTTATAGGCAGGGGTGAACCAATTCTGCCTTCTGCTGACTTTTTCCTGCTTATTTCCTTAGTCAGGCTTGGGGTTCTCCTTTGTGCAGCTTTATAGTGATTTCTTTGTCTAGTATTTGCCTTCTCTCTGGTGAGCTCTTTCCTCTCCATTCATTCTCATCTACTATGACTACTGTATTATCTTTGTCTCAAGTGATTTGTAGTATGATTGTTCTTTAAAAAAAAAAAAATCACTTCATAGTACTCTTCTTATTTTCAGCTTGCTTGTTAAAAGCCCTTAAGGTTGGTTATTTTCCTAGGCTTTCACTGATTTGGAATTTTTCTAGAAACATCTGTTAGTATAAAGTATGCTGGACTTTTTTTGCCCATTTGAGTACCAGAATTCACTGCTATTAAGAAAGAAGTTGAGATTAGGAGGATCTTGATATCATTCATACTTGGATTGAAATGTATTTTGAACCTATTTTGCATTTTGAGCCAGAATGTATTCTGAAATTAGATTAACACTTTGTAATAAATGGGCAGTGGTGGCCCCATATTTGTGGTGGAGAACATACAAAATATTCTGATGCATGGCTATGGCATCATAGGGATTGTCAATAAATAGTGTGTCATCCTTGCACAGGGGGCCATACTAATCTTCCCTGTATTATTCCAATTGTAGTACATGTGCTGCTGAAGCAAGCACAGGATTGTCAATAAATAATGGTACTGACAATTGAACCTCCCGGCCCTATAACCACACAGACCCACAAACAGACCCAGTTCCTGCCTTCCATAACCCCAAAACCACATTGTCCTTACCTAATCAGATTGACATGTACCTCTCCCCTCATCCTGTTTCTTGATATCTTAATCATTAGAACACACACACCACACACGAGATCACTTCTCTAAGAGCTCTCACTAACCACTCTATACTAAATGCATGAGCTTAATTGCCCTTCTAACCTATTGTCTTGTGATATATAACTGTCATGAGCCATCAGTAAGTTATGAATTTCTGGAAATCAAGAGTTAGTTTATGTTTCTTAATAGTCTAAAGTGTCAAATATTTCTTTGGGTTTTTTTGTTTGTTTGTTTGTTTTGTTGTGTTTGTTTTGTTTTGGCATTCAGTCAATATCTGGTGATTTTTAAGCATCCAGTTGAACAAAAATTTCATACTGTCTGAGGCAGTAGGTGTTTTGTGGAGTCATTCAGGAAGCAATCTATTTTTGCTAATGACATTTGGTTATATTTGCCGATTTACTAACAGTCATTGTTGGGGACTATGAGAGACCCAGGGGAGCTAGAGAAAGGAGATAAACAGTCCAAAGGAACACAACCATTTCACAACTGTAGTGTTGTGGAGGGTTTACTCTCATTTGTGAGAAGCTTCATACTCATGCTGACCAGAGAAGAGCTAGCAATTCATATTTTACAAACACAATCCAACCTCAAAACTATACACTGAGATTTCTCCGGTATCTGGAAAAACTGGAGTTCTAGTCCATGCTGTGTTATTGAGGGACAGATAAAGCAGGCTTTGGCATGGCGAAACCATCCTTCAACAAGTAGGAAGTCAGTGGAGAAAACAGGCTCATCCTGGTCTTCATCCATTCACTATAGAAAATATTGACCATAGTTGATTTGTTAGATTTTTCCCTTTAGAAATGATTTTCCATTTCCATGATGACTGAATAGATTTTATTTATTAGCCAACATAATGAGCTGGCAGCTTGTTATAAAGAGCAACTTATGTTAGCTATTTATTCTTGGGCAAGTTGTTTCTCTAATTATTAGGAACTTTATTTAAAATGTAGAGTTTTGGAAAATGTCAAGAAGAAAGAAAGGGTGAATTGCAAGTGAAAAAGAGAGGGAATTGTGACTTTTCTTCTTTTATTGAAGTCTATTTGTTCTTCTTTTAGAGCTTATTTGGGAACAGAAATGAGAGAAGGCAGATACTATATTCTTGACTGATGATGATAAGTAATAATGGCAAAAAAAAAAAAAAATCAAGGGTTGAAGGTAGTATGGGACTGCTTGGAAAGAGAAAGAAATACCATGATGTTCATGAAGTATTATCAGTGGTGCTGCCGCAACTCCCTTGACCAGGAGCTCAAGTATTCATATGGGGTTCAAAGCCCTAGAGTCCTTAGTGTTCAATTTGGTCATGTACTATATTTTCCTTGCAATTGAAGTCCTCAGCACTCTTACTCTATTTTCTCTCCCAAAGTGATCTTACTCACTTCATGACATCAGTAATTATTTATTTACTGATTACCCCAAATTTACATTTTCTACCCAAACCTCTCTTCTAAACTGACCTATCTAATTATCTTCTCAGCAACTTCACCTTGATGCCTTATAGCAGCATCAAACCAAAATATCTAAAACTCATTTTATGATTTTCTGCTTGAGAAATCTACTTCTTCTCTAGTGTTCTCCATGTCAGGGATTTCCCCCCATACCTCTCCATCTCAGGGATGGTTGCTCCCACCCCGTCCTCAGGCATTTGGTCAAGCCACGTACCCTGATTATCTTCCTCTCTCATTACCTTTTACATATCAGTTAAGTTTAACTCCTAAATATCTTTGAATGTGTCCTTTTATCTTCATCTCTATCAGTCTAATGCAAGCCATCATCATCATCTCTCACATGAACTGCTAACTGATCTCATCACATCATTCTTGTCCCATGCCAATCCATATTGCAAATAGAAGCCACAGTGAGATTTGTAAGAGACAAATCTGATTATAATTTGCCCCTGATTAAAATTTGTTGATAGCATTTCATTTTTAAAGGTATACTGCATAGGGGTGCCTGGGTGGCTCAGTCAGTTAAGTGTCTGCCAACGGTTCAGGTCATGATCCCAGGGTTCTGGGATCGAGCCCCACACCAGTTTCCCTGCTCAGCGGGGAGCCTGCTTCTCCCTCTCCTCCCCACCTGTGCTCTCTGTCTGTCTGTCAAATAAAATCTTAAGAAAAAAGATATACTGCATAATCTTTTAACAATAGCCCACAAAATTCTGGGTGATCACCTCCTGCCAGCCTTCTCTCATGCCAGTCTTTCTTTCCCTCCTTGTACTGCACACAGCCTCACTGCTCTTTCTTTCAGTTCCCTAACTATATCAAGTTCCTTCTCATATTGGAATTTGTGCATGCTTCTTCCTTTATTTGCAATTATCTAAGGATTTTCTACTCTGTTGTCACCTTAAGTCACACATCTTCAAATAAAGACTTCCTTGATGCTGTGGACTGAATTGTCTTCCCCCAAAATTCATATGTTGAAGCCCTAACCTCCAGTGTGATGGTATTTGGAGATAGGGCCTATGGGAGGTAATTATGTTTAGATGAGGTTATAAGAATAGGACCCTCAAGATGGGATTAAGGCGTTCATAAGAGAGATAGCAGAGAGTTCTCTTTCTTTGCCCACCCTCTTCTCTGTACCTCTGTATCTCTGTTTCTCTCTCTGCCCTGTGAAGACATAGCAAGGAGGCAGCTGTCTGCAAGTCAGGCAGTGAGCCTTTACCCAGAAACTAGTCTTGCTGACACCCTGATCTTGAACTGCAGCCTCCAGAACTGTGAGAAAATAAATTCCTATTATCTAAGCCACCTAGTCTATAATATTTTGTTTTGGCAGCCTGAGCTAATACAGTTGAGTAGCCACAAACTAGTCAGGGCTCCCTTTTATCCATTCTCAGAGTCTTTTTGGTTTTTTAATCTTTTCTTTCTTTCTTTTCTTTTCTTTTTTTTTTTTTTGGTCAGAGAGAGAGAAAGCACTAGAAGGGGGAGGAGCAGGCAGAGGGAGAAGCAGGCTCCCAGCTGAGCAAGGAGACTGATGCGGGACTTGGTCCCAGGACCCTGGGATCATGACCTGAGCCGAAGGCAGACACTTAACCGACTGAGCCACCCAGGTGTCCCCCATTCTCAGAGTCTTTGTGCTTTTATTTTTGTCTTCTCTGTTAAACTTTAAGCTTGATGAGGGCTTTCTTGAACACTGTCTATTTCCAGTCCCCAACACAGTGTTTAGTGTATAAAAAATGGTATGTTAAATGATATTTGTGTGAAATATACAATTACGGTACTTCCTTACAAAAAGATATGACTTCCTATGTTGGTCTATATTCTTCTTAATAAAACCTCATCATAAAAAGGTATCCCCTCCTAGAGTCCCTTGATTTCATTGACAGCCTCATCTGCTTGTTGCCACAACAATCTTCTTAGGAAACAGACAAAGCTGGCAGTGGAGGTTGGGTTATTGAAACCAAGAATCTTCATCAGGGCTCTTGTTCCTAGGAAAAATGGCAGAAGATGCCAGGGTTTAATTTTCTCTAGGGTTTTACCTCCATGTTACTTCTGCTTCTACACTTTCTTTGACCTTTATATATAAGGTCTTTGAGGTGAAGGGTGGTATCTTTGGCATTTAACTATCATAAGAATATCCAGTCCCATGTTTTGTGGACTATCATTATACCATTGACCATCCCTCAGTTGTCAGCTGATCTGATAACTTTATTCAGATGAGGACCAGTTAGCTAATCCTTAGCATTGTTCAAATTAAATTTATTCTTTTTTTTTTAAGATTTTTTTTATTTATTTGAGAGAGAGAGAGAATGAGAGAGAGCACATGAGAGGGGGGAGGGTCAGAGGGAGAAGCAGACTCCCTGCCGAGCAGGGAGCCCGATGCGGGATTCGATCCAGGGACTCCAGGATCATGACCTGAGCCAAAGGCAGTCACTTAACCAACTGAGCCACCCAGGCACCCATAAATTTATTCTTTTTAGAAAGATGGTTAAGGAGCCCAGAGGCCAGTTGTTGTTCAGTCAACCTCAAGATACTTTTTGAAAATTCTATGGAAAGAACAGGGGATGCTACAGCTTTATGGAAGATGACAAAATTTCTGAACAAGAGTAACTCTCCCTCCAGTCTCTTTAGGAAATCTTTGACCTCTCATAGTGAAATGGTACAAGTGACAGAGGATTTCATGGCTTCCCATGCTTACAGCTCAACTTCAGTTGTCTTGTCAAGGCTTTGGTATATATATTAGTTAACTAATGCTGCTGTAATGAATTACCCCAGACTAGGTGGTTTAAACCAGTACAAACCTATTATCTTAAATTCCTGATATTAGAAATCAGAAATAAGACTTACAAGTATAAAAGTGATGGTGTCAGCAGTGCTACATTCCTTTTGGAGGCTCAAGGAGAGGATTTATGTCCAGCTTCTGGAGGCAGCATGCATTCCTGGGCTTGTGGCCCCTGTGTCCACCTTCAAAATGCACAATCCTGCCTTCTCCTTCCATCTTCACCTTCCCCTTTCTGA
Organism: Neomonachus schauinslandi; assembly: GCF_002201575.2. NCBI lineage: Eukaryota > Metazoa > Chordata > Mammalia > Carnivora > Phocidae > Neomonachus > Neomonachus schauinslandi. The sequence continues at coordinate 64,317,764 of NC_058413.1, read as the reverse complement.
CCTGGCCCTCCTATCTCCCTATTATATGGACTTTTGTAATTACATTGAGCTTACCTGGATAATCCAAGATAATGGTAATCTTCCCACCTCAAGCTCCTTAAACTCAATCACATCTTCAAAGTCCCCTCTACCATGTATTGTAACCTATTCAAAAGTTTGGGGAGTAGTACATGGACATTTTTGCAGGGAGAAGGAAACATTATTCTGCTTACCACAGTGAAATAGACCTAAAAACTTCATATTTCTAAAAATGCCAGACAGGATTTAATTCAAGGAACAAAAGTCATGTCTTTTTCTCTAGGTGTTTTACTTAAGGTCTCGATTTTCCTATATAAAATGCCATGTATATCGTAGCTGCTTATTATCATTATCTTCAGTTAGGCACCTATTTTTGCTCAGATGTGAAGGGTAATCATTTGTTAGCTTAAGTTAGATCACTGATCTAATGGAAATTGCTTATGACACTGTGAAGAGAGTTAAGACTTAAAAAATGTGAGCCCGTGCATTCCATACTTACGTATTATAGCTAACTAAAAAGCAATGTAAATTAGGAAGAAGTAAATATCCAACTTAGTCTTCAAGGTACAACCTAAATGTTATCTCTTCTACAGAATCATTGCTGACCTCCCTAGGTAGAACTAGGTACTCCTTCCACCTTGCTGTGATAGCAGGATGTGCATGACTCTGTTGCAGCATTGACCACATTGATGTATTGATCAGTTTACATGACGATCTCCCAAGTTCTTAAGGGCAAGGACTGTGTTCTGTTTCTCCCAGTACTAATGCTGCCTACAACTGTGACACATAGCTGGTGTTTTATGGATGCTTTTTGAGGGAATGAATTCTTTTGCAAATTTGTTTAACATCTCTTTGTGATTCATTGGCTATCTAATTTATAACATTGGTTAAGGAGCACAGTGATGAGACTTGCTGAAAGAGTATAGATGAATCAATAGAAATCTACTCCCATCCCTAGGAAAGAAAATCTGAGCTCATGTCTCTACTAATGTTGGATCAGTAGCAGCATTTCCCAGCACAAAGCATATTGCAGTTCATGATCAGGTCAGATCATGTCCTTATTGAGTACAGATAAAAAGAAGTATGCCCTTAGAGGATATGATGGGATATAAGACTTTGAGTGCACACTTAAAATACTATATTAACTGAGTAGAAATTAGATCCAAACAAACAATTGGAAATATGTAGTTCTATAGCTAGGTTTAGAGCATACGAATCTAACAAAGTTCTCTGTCCCATGAGGAATGTTTAAACTCGATCATAATCCCTTTCAGTTTACTTTTTTAAGATTAAAAAATCACATTTTTCATTTTTTTAAAGTTTTATAGAGGTATAATCGATATATAAAGATTTCATGTATTTAATGTGTACATTTTGATGAGTTTGGACATTTGCATATACCATTCTCACAATCAGGATATTAAACATATCCATCACCTCCCAAAATGTCCTTGTGTTCTTTTATGTGTGTGTGTCTTAATGATAAGAACACTTAACATGAAATCTATCCTTTTAACATATTTTAAAGTGTACCAAACCATATTTTAACTAGAGGCACTATGTTATACAGCAAGTCTCTAGAAATTATTTGTCTTGCATAACTTAAACTTTATACTCATTGAGCAGCATCTTCCCATTTTCCCCTTCCCCAAGCCCCTGGCAACCACCATTCTGCTTCTATGAGTTTGACCATTTCAGATACCTAATATAAGCATTACTATAGAGTATTTGTCTTTTTGTTACTGGCTTATTTCACTTAGCATAATACCTTCCGGGTTCATCCATGTTGGGGCATATGGCAGGATTTCCTTTCTTAAGGCTGAATAATATTTCGTTGTATGTATACACCACATTTTTCTTTATTCACTCATCTATTTTTTTTTAAGATTTTATTTATTTATTTGTCAGAGAGAACACAAGCAGGGGGAGAGGCAGGCAGAGGGAGAAGCAGGCTCCCTGCTGAGCAAGGAGCCTGATGTGGGACTCGATCCCAGGACCCTGGGATCATGACCTGAGCCGAAGGCAGCCGCTTAACTGACTGAGCCACCCAGGCGTCCCTATCCACTCATCTATTGATGGACATTTGGGTTGTTTCCTTATCTTGGCTATTGTGAATAATGCTGCAATGAACATGCAGATGCAGATACCTCTTTGAGATCCTGATTTCATTTCTACTTGATAGCTGCCTTCACTGCTTGGTTATTTAGCAGTCATCTCAGGGTTTCTTTAAGCTCCACTTTCTAGAGGTATTGGCACCAAAAAGCCTGTGTTATAGGTGGTGGTCCCTGGAGTTCCAGAGTCTGGGTTATAGGGTGTTAAGGGTCTCTTAGCCACTGTATTTGTAATGGATCTCCCAGCTACCCTGGCAGATGCTTACTGGAAGTCCTGAGAATACCATAGTCAGTGATTTTCAATACTGACTCAGTATCAGAATCACTTGTGGTGCTTTAGAAAAACAAGAGTCTAGGAACCCACCTGAGATTCTCATACAGGAAGCCTAAAGAAGGATTTGATTAACTTTCAAAAGTCTTGAAGAAGAAGAAAGAGAGAGAGGGGCAGAGGATACATTGGAGCAAATTATAGCAGAGAACTTCCCTAATTTGGGGAAGGAAACAGGCATGAAAATCCAGGAGGCACAGAGAACCCCACTCAAAATCAAGAAAAATAGGTCAACACCCCGATATCTAATAGTAAAACTTACGAGTCTCAGAGACAAAGAGAAAATCCTGAAAGCAGCTCGGGAGAAGAGGTCTATAACCTACAATGGTAGAAACATTACACTGGCAACAGACCTATCCACAGAGACCTGACAGGCCAGAAAGGACTGGCAGGATATATTCAGAGCACTAAATGAGAAAAATATGCAGCCAAGAATACTCTATCCAGCTAGGCTGTCATTGAAAATTGAAGGAGAGATAAAAAGCTTCCAGGACAAACAAAAACTAAAGGAATTTGCAAACACAAAACCAGCCCTAC